>NC_080694.1:32232905-32532905 GCF_030445035.2 Dasypus novemcinctus | reverse complement strand
TTTTTTTGCCAATATTTTGCTGAGGATATTTGTGTCTATATTCGTAAATGATAATGGCCTGTAGTTTTAATTTCTTTGGCAGTCTTTCTGGTTTTGGTATCAGGGTCATACTGGACTTGAAGTATAAATTTGAAAGTGTTACCTCCTTTTCTACCTACTTTTTGGAAAAATTTTGTGAAGAATTTGTATTAATTCTTCCATAAATGTTTTGTAGAATTGACTAATGAAGCCATCTGGTCCTGGGCTTTTTTTGTGGGAAGTTTTCTGATTACTAATTCAATCTATTTATATGTTATAATTTTGTTCAGACTTTCTATTTTTTCTTGAGACAGTTTCAGTAGTTTGTATCTGTGAAGGTGAAGTTCATGTGTTACCTATGCCAGTTTTTGTTGCCCAGTTATTTGGTCACGCAAGCACTGGCCTGATTGTTACTGTGAGGGTATTTTGTGGACTTAAATCATTAGTAAGTTGATTGCCTCTATGGCTGATTATGTCAATAACCAACTCAGGAAATTACCTACAACAATGAGAGAAGTCTCATCAAATCAGCTGAAGGCTTTAAAAGGCAAAGTGATGATTTCAACAGTGTTTTAGTTTGTTAAAATCTGCCCAAAGCAACAAACCAGAAATAGGTTGACTTTTACAATGGACATTTATTAGGTTGCAAGCTTACAGTTCTGAGTCCATGAAAGTGTCCAAATCAAGGTATCATCAGATGATGTTTTCTCCCTGAAGACCAATACACAGAGACATCTGCTGGTCTCTCCCTTCTCTTCTGGGTTTTGTTTCTTCAGGATCATTTATTCCATTTATAAAGGATCCCAGTAAGAGGATTAAGATCCAACCTGGGCCATCGCCTACTGAAGCAATCTAATTCAAAGGTCCCATCTGCAATAGGTTCACACCCACAGGAATGGATTAGCTCTAAGGAAATGATTTTCGGAGGTCCAATCAGCACCAAACTATCACAAACAGTCAGAAAAGAGAATTTCTATTTTTACTTCAGCCAGCCAGCTTCTCCTGGGGAATTCATCAGAAACTTTCATTGGAGGTCTCAGCTTGCAGCCTGCCCTATGGAATTTGGACCTGCCCATCCCCACAGTGATGTGAAACAATTCTTTTAAAAATCATGTAGTATTTACAGATATCTCCTGTTTCTCTAGAGAGACCTGATTAATACAGTATCTTTCTAGGAATTTGTCCCTTTTGTTCTAGATGATTTAATTTGTTGGCATACAATTGTTCATACTAGTACGTCATAATTCTTTTTATTACTGTAAGATAGTAACACCCCCTTTTGCATTCCTAATTTTAGTAATGTGGGTCTACTTCCTCTTTTTTTCCCTAGGTTAGCATCTTAATTTACCAGGGCTGCTATGACAAGTACTACACTGGTTGGCATAACGACAGGAATCAGTTGGCTCCTGGTTTGGGAGGCTAGAAGTCCCAATTCAAGGTGTCAGCTAGGCCACACTTTCTCCCTGAAATCTGTAGGGTTCTTTGCTGGCTTGCAACAATCCTTGGGATTCCTTAGTTTGTGTCTCTGCTTCTTGTCACATGGCAACTTCTTGCTCCTTGTGTCTCTTCTGGTTTCCACTGACTTCTGACTTCTTCCTGTGGCTTTCTCTGTGTCCAAATTTCCTCTTTATAAGGCTACCAGTACTATGGATTAATACCTACCTTGAGTCAATTTGTCAAACTTCACTAATGATAATATTTTAAAAAGATCTAGGGGAGTGAGTGTGGCTCAAGTGGTTGAGTGCCTGCTTTCTATGTACGAGGTCCTGGGTCCATTCCCCGGTACTTCCTGAAAAAAAAGAAAGTAGGCAAAAGACTTGAATAGAAATTTCTCCAAAGAAGATATATAAATGGCCAGGAAGAATTTGAAAAGATACTCAACATCATTAGCCATTAGGAAAATGCAAATCATAACCTCAACAACACAGTGAGTCCTATTGTAAATGATGCACTATAATTAAGAATACAATTATAAAAAGGTCTGTTAACAAATCGATACACCCACAGAAACATAGATTAAGGTTAAGAACATGTCTTTTGTGGGTCAGTCAGTCTAGGTAAAGGTTCATTAATTTTGTGATCTTTTTCCATTGATTTTGTCTATTGTTTTTCTATTCTCTATTTCATTAACTTTTGCTCTAGGTTTTATTATTTCTTTCTTTCTGCTTTCTTTGGAATTTGCTCTTCTTTTTCCAGTTTCTTACTGTGGAATGTTATTAATTGGTATCTTTGTTCATTATTATATAAGCATTTATAAAAATGCTATAAATTTACTTTTAAGCACTTTTTTTGTTGCGTCCCATAAGTTTTGGTGTGTATTGTTTTTATTCTCATTCATCTCAAAGTATTTTCCAATTTCCCTTGCCATTTCTCTTTGAATTATTGGCTATTTGGAAGTGTGTTTTTAATTTCCACATATTTATGAATGCCCAAACTGTCCTCCTGTTATTGAGCTCTGATTTAATTTCATTTTATTTAGAAACATACTTTATGATTTCAATTCTTTTAAATGTATTGAGATTTGTTTTATTGGTTAACATATGGTCTATCTTGGATAATATTCCATGTACACTTGTGAAGAAAAATGTGTATTCTGCTGTTGTTGGGTGGAGTTTTCTGTAGATGTCTGTAGGTCTAGATTTTGTTCAATTCTTCTATTTCGTTATGTATCTTCTGTTTAGTATTTTTATCCATTATTATTATTATTTTAATTTTTAATTTTTTTGAAGTATATCATTCATACATGAACACACATAAACAATAAGTGTATAGTAAAGATTGTGAACTTACAAAATAAACATACATAACATCACAGAGGGGTTTCATCCATCACCTCTCCACCAGCTCTTTGCATTGTTGTGAAACATTTGTTACAAACTATGCGAGAGCATCATCAAACTATTGCCACCAACTATAGTCCTTATCTTACATTTGGTGTATTTTTCCCCCAACCCGTACTATTTTTTAAAAATATATTTTTGTTACAGATATTGTGTACTTGCAAAACAGTCATAAAGATGTGTAGATTTCCCACACAACTCCACACCTTGGTGGAACCTTTGTTACAGATTATGAGACTATATCACTAGACTATTACCACCAATTATGGGCCATAGCATACATTTGGCACACTTTTTCCATACATCTCCATTATCAACACAGTACAGCTTGGCATTGATGCAAAAATATTATAGTATTGCTGCTAACCACGGTTTATAGGTAACACCAATTGTAGTTTTCTCATGCTTCTCCATATTCCCATCACTCTGTAGTAATGATGTACATCTGCTCTAGCTCATAGAAGTATTCTCTTGCATTTGTACCCTTAACCACAATTCTCAACTGCCTCTGGGTTTACTGTGTTATTCAGCCCCTAGATTATTGTTCAGCTTTCTTTTTATTGACATTTACTTTCCCAGACTAACTTTTTTCAGCCACAATCCCATTTATAAACCAGTTCCTACTCACTATAATGTGGTACTATCAACTCTATCCATCTCCACACTTTTACAGTCAAGTTAATTAGAACTTCTACATACATTAAGTATCCATATTCTTCTCAATTCTCCTCTTATCTCATAATAACCTATACTCTAGGTTTAATTCCATGTATTTATTATTTGTATTTAGTTCATATTAATGAGACCATGCAATATTTGTCCTTTTGTGTCTGGCTTACTTCACTTAGTAAAATGTCTTCAAGACTCATCCATGTTATCACATATGTCACAATTTCATTTTTTCTTACTGCAGCATAGTATTCCATCATATGTATATATCACATTTTGTGTATCTGTTCGTTGGTGGATGGACACTTGGGTTGTTTCCATCTTTTGGCAATTGTGAACAACACCGCTATGAACATTGGCGTGCAGATGTCTATTCATGTCTTAGTTTTTAGTTCTTCTGGATATATTCCTAGTAGAGGAATTGCTGGATCATATGGCAGTTCTATATTTAGCTTCCTGAGGAACCACCAAACTGTCTTTCACAGAAGCTGCTTCATTTTTCATTCCCACCAACAGTGAAGGGGTGTTTCTATTTCTCCACATCCTCTCCAGCACTTATTGTTGTCTATTTTTTTAATAATGACCATTCTATGTGGTGTTAGATGATATCTCATTGTTGTTTTAATTTGCATTTCCCTAATAGCTAGTGATATGGAGCATTTTTTTATGTGCTTTTTGGCCATTTGTATTTCCTTTTTGGAGAAATGTCTATTTAAATCTTTTGCCCATTTTTAAATTTGATTGCTTGCTTTTTTATTGTTGAGTTATATGATCTCTTTTTATAGAATGGAAATCAAACCCTTATCAGATTAAGTGGCTTCCAAATATTTTCTCCCATTAACTGGACTGCCTTTTCACCTTCTTGATGAAGTCCTTTGAATCACAGAAATTTGTCTTAAAAAAATATTTTTAAGGTATCGGTATAGCTACTCTAGCTCTCTTTTTGTTGTTGCATGTGTTATATTCTTCCATTTTTACCTCAACCTGTATGTGTCTAGTTTTTTATTCCATTCTGCCAATCTCTTCATTTGAATTGGGCTGTTAAATCTATTTACAGTTACTATAATTGCTGATAAGATAGTTTTTATGTCTACCATTTTTTCCTTTATAGCAACATTCTTGCTCTAAATGTTTCTTTTTATTAAAAATTTCTAAAATTTACACTCTATACTCACCAAACAACTCCTCCTACCTCCTTTTCCATCCTCTGATAACCTTTGATCTACTTTATGTTTCTATGAATTTGCTTTTTCTAGGTATTCTATATATAAGAAATCATTTTGTGCACCATTTTTCTATTTATTTTCTATATGCTTTGTGGCAGTTTGAGATTATTTATGAATTCCAAAAAGAGAGATTATGTTTGTAAACTGGTTTGTTCCTCTGAGCATAATTACTCTTTCATTGATTTAAATTCAAAGGTTTTGCATTTACTTGATTAAATCAAGATTAGGGCTTTGATTTAACCAAGTCATTAGGGTGTGCAAGGTTGAGTCCCAGCCCCCTTGGTCCGCTATATAAATGGACACTCAATTAAGGAGGCAGAAGTAGGTAAACACAAAAGAGCAGAGAGGAAGAGAGACAGCTCCATAGACATGGCAAGAGGCCTCAGGAAGAGAGATGAGCTATTTGCCTGATTTTTTACAGCTAAGCTTGTGAAGAGACCAGAGCAGCTGAGGCCAGAAAGAAACAAGCTCTGGGAAGAGAGAGAGCCTTTTGCCAGCCTACAGCTGAGATGGGAAGAAGCAATACCCACAGAGCCTGAAGAGGGAAGAGGATGGCTGAACCCTGTAGACATTGCCCACCATCTTGCTTCAACTCGTGTCAACAGACTTTGGGTGAGAAAGTACCTCTTATGGTACCTTGAGTTGGACTCTTTAGGGTAACTGCAAGCTTTTACCCCAAATAAATATCCATTATGAAAACTTACTAATTTCTGGTACTTTGCATCGGCACCCCTTTGGCTAACTAATACATGCCTATTTTACCATTATTGCTTCTTTTGTGTTGTGTAGATGCTTTCTAACATACGTTTAATTTCCTGGTCATTTATTTTATTACATTTTTTAAGTTATCCTCTTAGTGTTTGCCCTGGGGATTACAATTAATTTATAATGATTTATTTCAGATTAATGCTAAATTAATTTCAGTAATATACAAAAACCATGGCTATATATCTCCATTTACTCACTTCTCTTTTGTGCTCTTATACAAATTACATCTTAAGAGATACTTATGTGGATGAAACCATTTATTATTCTATAATCCTAAAATATTTTACATTTAAAATGTTCTATTTTTTTCATGCTTTCTGTAGCCATATCCATACATTTTTTCAGTCACAGCACAGATAAATTTGTATCCTCCTTTTTCATGTATACCAAAGATTTCATGATTTAACAAAGTGAAAATTTTCCTGGACCTACTTGTTTATTGGGATTATTTCTTAGACTCCAAAAGAAGCAGTGTGGTTTAGATCATGCCAAAATATTCAGTTGTGCATATGGCCAAGGAGAGGTGGCTGAAACAGTTGGTGGAATGTCATGCAGCCATTTTCCCATGCCAGTTCCTTGAAATCTTCTGAATGTGGCAAAAGGAAAGGGGCTTCTTATCAGGAAGGACTTATTCTGCAGGATCTTTCTGTGTCCCTAAAAGATATTCTGTTGTCTTGGTACTCAGTGCTCAAGGGACCAGTCTAAAATATTTACTCACCCAAGAGGTAGTTGACCATTAAGAGATGCCCTTTACTCTTGATGTTACAGGAGAAGCCCAAGTCCTCTAAATGCCTTACTTCCACTTCACTGTGTTGGACCCTTGCCCATGCTGGAAAACTGTGCAAGTTCAAGGAGTGAGTCAGAGGGAGATGATCCTCGATCACCTGTGGTGATCTCAACACATAGGCTGGGAGTTTCTGGTGAACCTCGCAGGTAGTCTTTGGAAAGCCCCTTGAACAGTCTTTGCTTTCCCCTGATTCCCTAGATGGTTATCAAGAGTATGAAAACTTCCTTGCTACATCAGCATCTAAGGATTCATCATTCAGCAAATGGCTGTGGGGCATGATGTACACAGCTGTCCAGATTTGTCTCCCAAACACCGTTGGTGCATATATGGTAAGACACTTTTCTTGAGGGCCAGCCACATTCTGTGTATTGACTCTGTTTTAGTTTGCTAGGTTGCTGGAACGCAATATACTAGAAATGGGTTGGCTTTTACAATGGGAATTTATTAGGTTGCAAGCTTACAGTTTCAAGGCATAGAAAAATATCCAAATCAAGGCATTATCAGGTTATACTTTCTCCCTGAAGACCAGCTGCCAGTGATCACTACGCAAGGCACATGCTCACGTCTATTGGTTTTGATCTTCTCCTCTGGGTCTCATTGTTTCAGCTTCCTGCTTCAGTGGCTTTCTTTTTCTTCATTTGAATTCATCCTACTTATTAAGGATTTCAATAAGAGGATTAAGACCCACCCTGGACAATACCTTACTCAAGTAATCTAATCAAAATGTCTTACCTGGGAAGCAGATGTGGCTCAAGTAATAAGGCCACCATCTACCGTATGAGAGGACATGGGCTTGATCTCTGTGACCTCCTTGTGAAAAAGAAGAAGAGAAAGCGTGCCTGCATGGCAAGCCAGTGCCCGTGTGGTAGACCGAGTGTCCATGCGGTGAGCCAAGTGCCCACATGATGAGCCGAGTGACTGTGTGGCAAGCTGAGTGCCTGTACAATGAGCCAGTGCCTGCACAAGGGAGTCACACAGCAAGATGATGATGCAACAAAAGAGAGGCAAGGGGAGTAAGGTGAAGTGTAGCAGAGACCAGGAACTGAGGTGGCGCAATTGGCAGGGAACCACTCTCTACATCAAAGGTCCCAGGATCGAATCCTGGTGAATTCTAGAGGAGAAAGACGAGAAGACAAAAAAGAGCAATAGATATAGAAGATTACACAGCAAATGGACAGAGACAGCAAAAAAAAACAAAACAAAGAAAACAACAACACCCCACAACAGGGTCGGGGAGAGAGAGGGAAAAAAATGGGCCCTACCCACAATAGATTCATACCCACAGGAATGCACCAGCATTAAAACCAAGATTTTCTGGTGCATATACAGTCTCAAACTACTGCACTCTTTAAGGTTTATTTTCTTGCAACTTTTTCTCATTTCTTTTCCCCCAAAGGTCATGTATGGCCTTCCTTTAAGTTACAGCAAATATACAATTTAGTGGGCACTCTGTCAAGGACAACGATGATGTCCTTATGTTGCCTGGATCTTGTCCTTTTTTTTTTTTTAATTTTTTTAAAATTTACTTAATTCCCGCCCCCCCTCCCCCCCCCCCGTTGTCTGTTCTCTGTGTCTATTTGCCGCGTCTTGTTTCTTTGTCCGCTTCTGTTGTCCTCAGCAGCATGGGAAGTGTGGGCGGCGCCATTCCTGGGCAGGCTGCACTTTCTTTTGCGCTAGGCGGCTCTCCTTACGGGGCACACTCCTTGCGCGTGGGGCTCCCCTACGCAGGGGACACCCCTGCGTGGCAGGGCATTCCTTGCGCGCATCAGCACTGCGCATGGGCCAGCTGCACACGGGTCAAGGAAGCCTGGGCTTTGAACCGTGGACCTCCCATGTGGTAGACGGACGCCCTAACCACTGGGCCAAGTCCGTTTCCCTGGATCTTGTCCTTCATCTCAAATACTGCTGATATGTTGTGAGAAAGCAAGGAGGAGATGCTCAATGTGGGGTGGGAGCTGAGGTGGCCATAGCTGTACTGCTGAAATACTGTAAGGGAAAACAGCAATCAAATATTATCAATGCTCTGCAAAAACACAGTACAACACTCCCAAGGTGTGATCTGCAATATTGATGCCCTGACATGGGGATAGCTCCTCAGCCAGTGTCTATACCTGGGACCTGAGCGTGTCAGAGATGCACACTATCC
This sequence comes from Dasypus novemcinctus, assembly GCF_030445035.2. Lineage (NCBI taxonomy): Eukaryota > Metazoa > Chordata > Mammalia > Cingulata > Dasypodidae > Dasypus > Dasypus novemcinctus. Next base: position 32,524,451 of record NC_080694.1, on the reverse strand, counting down.
ATCTGAAGAATTCAAATGGGGGGGCAGGTGTGGCTCATGTGGTTGAGAGCTTGCTTCTGACATGGGAGGTACTGGGTTCGGTCCCTGGAAACTCCTAAAAAACAACAACAAAAACAAACAAGTGGGAAACGAGCATGGCTCAGCTGATAGAGCATCCACCTACCACATGGGAAGTCCAGGGTTCAAACCCAGGGCCTCCTGACCCGTGTGGTGAGCTGGCCTATGCACAGTGCTGCGGTGTACAAGGAGTGCCGTGCCACGCAGCAGTGTCCCCACATATAGATGCCCCACGCACAAGAAGTGCGCCCTGCAAAGAGAGTCACCCCGTGTGAGAAAAGCATAGCCCACCCAGGCGTGACTCTGCACACATAGAGAACTGATGGAGCAAGAAGATGCAACAAAAGAGAAATGCAGTTTCTCAGTGCTGCCGGATAATGCAAGCGGATGCAAAAGAACATGCAGTGAATGGACACAGAGAACAGACAATGGGGGGAAGGGAGAGAGATAAATAAAAAATACATCTTAAAAAAACTAAAACAAATAAAAAAGCAAACAACAAACAAACCAACCAACAACAACAACAAAAAACAATTCAGGGGAGCCCATGTGGCTCAGTGGTTGAGCACCAGCTTCCCACATACAAGGTCCCAGGTCAAAAAGAAAAAAAGAATTGGACTGTTCCTTGGAGTCCAGACCAGAATGAAACCTCTGCACATGGAGTGTCGTAACTTAGACCCATTTCCACCCTCTCCAGTCCCAGTCCTAGCAGGGTAGACCACCATTATTAGTGGTCCAACAAGATGCTTTCTCTCATGGCAGTGCTCACCTTTAATGATGTCTGAAAAAGCAACTCTTTTTGAGGAGGCTCTCCTTAGGAGGTTGAAGCCTGTGGAAAAGTACGTTGAAACTTTTCTAGATCAGTGTCAATTTTTAACATTTTCCCTGTTATTTCTGTAAGACATTTGTACTTCTTGAAATGTGTCTTGATTTGGGGACATGGAAAGTATGGTTGGTTTTATGGAATGTGATATTTCCAGGGTCTGTTCTCCTGAATGTTCTACTTCTCCTGTTAGTTTGATAATGCTGGCGTGTGTGTGCATATGTTATACACACATGAATACATTTGTGTATAAAAATACATTTGCATATGGATTTGATGAGATCTAAGTTATATGAAATATGTACAAACATATATAGAGAGAGTGCGAGAGAAAGAAGGAGAAAGAGACAGAGGGAGAGAGAGATTATGTGTGTGTGTGAGAGAGAGAAACTAAGAGATAGCCAGAATTTTAGCATACCTTTTATCTTTGGGATTGGAAATGATTTTTGGTTTCTTCTTTATGGTTTTCTGCCTTTTTCCTAGTTTACTTGGAACATTTAGTACGTTTTTAATTAGGTGGGAAAAGACTACAATTTAAATCAGTTTCTTATAGGAGGAGACACACATTGGGAAGGATTTTCACTTTTCATGTGAACAAATCAATCACATTTTGTTCTGAGAGCAGGTTTTGGTGTGGGGAAAGGAAATCTCAGGCTTCAGATGGGTGGAGGTGCTAAGCGTGACCCAGGAATTAATATCAGGAGCAACAAGGACCAGGAAAGATGCCATGGGGCTCAGAAGGTCGACCAAGATTTTGCCCAGGGCCAGTCTTATTTATAAAGACACGGTACTTTATCTTTCATAAGATTCAAATTAAACCTAAGTTGGAGGAACCATGGTCAAAGAAATACTTGGGAGCACCAGCAATTATTTTTATGAGGAATTTTGAAAGTTCTCCACAAAGCCCTTCTTTCTTAGTGTTTCTAGTGTTTTTAAAAAAATTTATTGTTGAGACAGTGCTCTCTCTGCAGTTGAGCATGTTTTGCATTTTCTTGAGTTTTTCTTTTCATTCTCTGTGTTCAAAATTGTCCTCCAAGCCCTTCCTTTTTGGCGGTGGTTTTTAAAGTGTGAGCTCTGGATCAGCATCGTCAGCATCACTCGGGAGCTGTTTGAAATTCAAGTTTTGGGGCTCCACAAGAGATCTCCTGGAGCAGAAGTTCCGGGGCAGGGCCCACCCATCTTGTTAAAACAACAAGCGTTCTGAGGATTTCCAATGTACACCAGTGTTTGAAGACTACTGGTCTAGGAGTCAGAGCTGACAAATATAGCTAATAGACACATGATGTTTCACTGTCGTGAATTTATGATATATGGAAAGCTGAGAAGTGCAAGACAATAAGGATGTCTAGCATTGAACAATGGGAGGATTGCACTGGAATTTCATAAACCAGCAGACGTGGTGAGTAAGCCTATGTTCTTGGAAAAAGAAGAGCAGTATTCCATGAACACACTTTAGAAAGGTCACAGAATTTTAGTAGCACTCTAATCCTTCCAGTGAAAAAGGCTTGCAGGGTTTTACCCCTCGTGGGAGGCAACTAATGGGAAGAAGCCCAGTCTGTGTCTTCTCAGGGACAGGGCTTCTCTGGACCCCGTGGCTCCATACATGGCAGCTGCCCACGGATTTTCCTGGAGGAACTAAGCTGGAGGGTCCTGCCCAAAGTTTCTGCCATGGGTGGACACTGGAGCTTTACGTCCAGGTGATTCTAAAGTTAAGTCTTTCCCTAAGCTAAGTGCATACAATTCTCTCTTCTGTTCTAATCTGTGCTTGCTTTAATTTTGTTAGTCTGCTCATGCCTAGGAACTGGTAAATCAGTTTGCCTGTTACAAATTGGATAATGGTGAAAGGTAAACCTAAAAATGAGTCTTTAAATATCAATACCATCTTGCAATTGAATTTGATGTATAATTCACAAGTGGAATTAGTTCAACGGTCCGGAAAGCAGAAAAACTTAAGCCAAGTCATTACTAATAAAACTGTTTTAGTTGCTTAGTTAATGAATGGAAGCACTCAAATTGTTTTCAAGTGGAAACTTATTAGAAACTAAGAGTTAAGATCATTATATAGATGCCTTTATATTATAAAACAGCAGAAGGATAATGACTACAATTATTATAACTAGGTGGATGTAGCCTAGACATCAGCTATTGTGATGGTAATTATAAATTGAGTTTACTTTTGTTTGTGGTTACTTCAGGTCTATCTTCATCCTTTGCCTTTGCTTATGGTTCTTTCTTTTCTTTTTTAAATCATTAAAAAAATTTTTTTAAATTTATTTCTCTCCCCTTCCCCCCCGTTGTCTGCTCTCTGTGTCCATTCACTGTGTGTTCTTCTGTGTCCGCTTGCATTCTTGTCAGTGGTACCAGGTATCTGTGTCTCTTTGTTGCATCATCTTGCTGCGTCAGCTCTCTGTGTGTGCAGCACCACTCCTGGGCAGGCTGCACTTTTTTCGTGCTGGGCGGCTCTCCTTACGGGGCGCACTCCTTGCGTGTGGGGCTCCCCTACACAGGGGACATCCCTGTGTGGCACAATACTCCTTGTGCACATCAGCACTGAGCATGGGCCAGTTCATCACACAAGTCAGGAGGCCCTGGGTTTGAACCCTGGACCTCTCATGTGGTAGGCGGATGCTCTATCAGTTGAGCCAAATCCTCTTTTCACATGGTTATTTCATGTCAACTTCTGTCCCTATGGCTCCAGAGAAAGCAAACTTGAGACACCTCTGTCTCCTGTCCTTCCACTTGTATTAGTGACCCTGCTTTCTCTCGTGACTCCAAGTGTTTGCTGCCTGGTGGAATTCTCAACCCTCAGAGTTGGGTGTCCACTCTTCCAATCCAGCTGTTGAGGACTGGGCGTGGGGGTTGATGTTCCTAAAAGCAGCAATTCGTAAGAGAAACCAGCTTCCCTGAGGCTTCAGTGACCTCAGTGAGTGTATACCAGAATTGGTCTTGCTCATCCAAGGTTTGCCAAAGCCAAATGGGAAATAAGCAAAGTTCTTGAAGCAAAGGAAAATTGTATTTTAAAGCATTGGGGACATTTTGGTAAAAAACCCAAAAACCATTTATTAACTCTCAGTTTCTGTGGGTCAGAGGCCAGGCGTGGCATAACTCGGTACTCTGCTGAGTGTCCCACAAAGCTGAAATCGAGGTGTTGGCCAGGACTGTTATCTTTTCTAGAACTCGAGGTCCTCTTCCAACTTTATTCAGGTTGCTGGCAGAATTCAGTTCCCTGTGGTTGTAGGACTAACTCCCCATTTTTTTTTGATGGCTATTGGCTGAGGACCATAGCTTCTAGCACTCTCAGGTCCTTGTCACATGGCCCCTTTCATAGACCCTCCAACATCATAGCTTATTTCTTCAAGACATCAGGAGAATGTCTCTCTGACCCCTCATCCTCTTTTAAAGACCTCACCTGATTAAGTCAGCCCACCTGGGGTAATCTCCCTTTTGATTAATACAGTGAACTGATTGGTACCCTTATCTTGGAATGATATCCCATTAAATTCAGGGGTTCTGACCTTGACTCAAGGTGAGCAGATTATATAAGGCATGTACACCAGGGACACAAGGCTTGGGGGCTGCTTAGACTTCTGTCTACTGCATTGCTTAGGTGGGGGGACCCTGCTTTTCCCCAAGTCTTCCCCAAGATGTGCCTCCAGGTCTCAGACCATTCTGTGGCTTCTGGAAGGTACTGCTTCTATGATAGGCTCAGACCAGACTTTCTGGCTCTCACCCAAAGCCATCAGGGTCTTTTGTCTCTTCCTGCCATATCCTGCCTTGAAATCCTTTGCTGTCCCTCTGGAGAAGCAGCAGCAGGACTTCTGATGCCTCAAAGGTGTCACTGTCACCAGTCGACCAGCCTATGAGCTCCCTACTGCCCACCAGTACTTCCATCCTGGAAGAGTTATGATGAGGCATTTCCTCTAAAGCGTGCAGAGGGGAGAAGCACTCCAGTGATGGGAAGCTCATTACTAGACTGTCTTGAAAATGGAGATGACTGAGAGAAGGCACCTGAGAGAGAACGACACTTGTAGTGGTTTGAAACTATATGTACCTCAGAAAAATATGTTTTTACGGTAGCACATTGTGAACATAATTAACAGCACTGAAATATATTATCTGAATGTGATTGAAAGGGGAAATATTAGATTGTACATATGGTAATGGAATAAATTCCTTTAAAAGTTTTAGCCCTTTCCTATGGGTGTGAACCCATTGTAAGTAGGGCCTTTTGATGATGTTACTTCAGTTAAGGTGAGTCTTAATCCTATTCCTGGAGTACCTTATGAGCAGAATGAAATTAAGACTTAGCTGGAAAATCAGAGGGAGTGGCCAGGAACTGAACATCAACCCAACTGCAAACAGAAAGGAAAGGCCAGGAGATGCCGCCATTTGCCTTGCCAAGTGACAAGCTAAGAACCAAGGATCGCCCACAGCCAGCCCCCACAATTAGTCTTAGGGAAAAGCATTGCCTTGATGACACCTTGATTTGGACATTTTCCTAGTCTCAAACAGCAAATAAATTCCCATTGTTTAAACTGACCCATTTTATGGTATTTGCTTGAGCAGCCCATGAAACTAAAACAACACTCTTACTGCTGTTGAATGATAGCTCTGTTTCCACTAGCCATATGCTTTGGGCAAGTGTCTCCAATTCCCTGAACCACTGTTTCCTCCTCTATAAAATGAGAAAAGTAATGGAACATAACTAATGGTTGTTGGGAAGGTTACGTGAGATAAAGCTTGTAAAGTGTTATGTCCTAGCTGACACATAGTAAGGGCTCAATAAATGGTAACTTGCTCTCTCAAGTGAAAAAAAAAAAAGAATTTCAGTAAAGTTCCACGAGAGACAAGACCTGAGACATAAGGCAATAATCTTTCAGAATAACCTGCCATCGAGAATAAAAAGGAGAAAAGAGTAATTATAAGCTTGCAGCTTTAACAAATGCATAGTTCTATGTGGTGCCGCTGATGAGTTTGTCATGGGCAAGTTTCTGCTTCAGGAATTTTAAGAGTCATTAGAGAAAATGGGCAACTGATTGAGTGGAGGGATGGAAGGGAGAGAAGTGGTTAAGCAAGACTGTGTGTGTGTGTGAGCGTGTGCTTGCTCATCTTTGTTTCAGACCAGGAGGTGGATGTGCCCTGTTATTTGCCAGCCACCTAGGGGTGTTTATTGCAGCTTTCAGAGCCCACATGAGGATCCTGCTTTGAAGTTTTCAGTGGGGCAAGCAAAGAGGGTAGAGCTGAACTCATGCTTCTGCTTCCATTATTTCTTCAAACATGTTAAGTTGACAACGTTTGCTGAAATATTTGGCATCTCCTTTAAACAACATCTTGGTCATCGATGGTTGGTAATTACTAACTCACTGGTGGCGAGTAGTTGAGAGAACCACGCAAAAATACGTGGTTTGATGTAGTATTATTTAGTACAAGGAACTGTGGGTTTAAAAGCAGACCTCCAGAAGTGCTGTAGATGCTTGCCAGTGGCTGTTTTTAAATTATTCTGAGTGTCAGAGGGATGTTATATGCCAGTTCCTCTGGCAAGCGTCCTCTTATTTGTGCTCTCAGTTAAATAAATCCTGGTCAGTTCATTTATGAAATCCTTCAAGCTCTTTGTGCCAGGTCCTGTGCAATTTGCTAGAGATACAGCAGGGAACAAGGCATCTACCACCCCTGCACTTAGGAATCTTGCACTCTAGCCCTCCTTGTGGGTTGCTCAGCAGTAGGCTTAACTCCGTGCCTGTCCGGAGGCAGCCTGGTGTACTGCTTTAAAGCAGGTTTGGGTTCACAGCGTGCAAACGTGGTTCCAAATGCTGCAAAGCCTTGGAAACATTATATTTAAACTTTTTACCTACCAGTTTCCTTATACGTAAAATGGAGATAATAGCAGTACCCAGACCCTAGACTTATTTGAATATTAAAGGAGATGATATGTATAAAGGACTCAACACTGTGCTTAACTTGTAAGTTCTCACTAAACACCAGGCGTTATTATTATTGGACATGAGCCTGGGAACAGGGTGGAGAGGAATTGGCCCCAATCCATCTCTACTATTAAAACAACAACAACAGTACCGAGGTTGGTCAAGTTTTGTTCTTTTCATGTGTCAAAGACTGCAGATTTGGTCCCTAAGTTTTGGCTCCCCTAAATTTTGAGAAAAATTCACAGATTAATGTAAATATGTCCTAAGAGAATTAAGGTACCACACTGATGAAAGAAGTTGTTGATGTGGGAAAAGTGGTGGGTATGGGGAGTGGGGTATATTTTTTAATGTAACATTTTGTGTGATCTATATATCTTGTAAAAATAAATAAAAAATATATTAAAAAAAATAGAATTAAGGCCCCAATATAGGGTATCCATTTAAAACTTGGCAAATGTGTATATATAAACCTATCTGCTTCTGAACTACCTTCTTCTGTTTGAAAGGGATGTGTGAGTGTTTGTTTTTTTCAATTGAGCAATTGAGAAGTGCATCTGGCAAAACATGCTAAGAGTTTTAAAAAATTGTTGAAAACCTCCCTGTCAATCTACCAGTCCTCTCCAGAAGTGACTACTTTTGGGTGAGAGGTAACATGGTGAGTGTTTTGCATTTTTCTTCCAGGAATAATCTGTGTATAAACAAATTTATGTCAAATATCTACCTTCTTATCATTTTTTACAGCAATATATTTTCCTCTCTACAAGCAGACTATAATTAACTTAGCCATCCTTCTACTGAGGGAAATTTAGTGGCTTTATTTATTTGTTTTGCTATTTTAAGCTACACTGTAATAATCGGTCTTATATATTTGTTCTTGTGACACAGATAAGAGAATATCTGTATGAAAATTCATAACAGTAAAAAGTAGAATTGCTGGGTCAAATGATATGTGCATTTTTAGAAAGATATTGCCAAATTGTCTTCCATAGAGGTTGTACAAATTTATCCTTGATTCATCAGTGTACGAGAGACTCGATTTCCCCAGCGCTGTAATCATACTGTCTATGATAAAGGTGAGATGAGAAAAAGGTAATTTGTTTTAATTTACTGTCTTTAATTACGCTTGAGGTTTATTTTAAAGTGGAGATACAAAGGACTTTGAGGTAGCAGAGGAGGATGAAGCAGGCTGAGTTTGAGAGGGCTTCGGAAAGAGTCATTGGAGGTATTGGAATATAAGTTGTTTTTATTTTACTTTGATTTTTACCTTTTCTTGCACTAAAATATTCATACCAAAATATACACAAATCCTAAGTGAAAAGCTCAGTGAATTTTCAGAAAGTGAGCACACCCAGGTAATTCATGCTCAGATCAAGAAATAGCATATTGTCAGCCTCTCAAATTCCCCCTTGCTGTCTGCAGGCCACTGCCTCTCCCCGAAGTTAACCACTATTTTCATTTCTAACAGAATTGATTTGTTTTGCTTGTTTTTGAACATCATATAAATAGAATCATGCAATATGAATTCTGATATGTCTGGATCCTTTCATTCAACATTAGATTTGCGATTGTTAACCATGCTGATGCATATAGCAGTAGTTTGTTCATTGTTATTGCTGTATAGTATTTTGTTACATAAATACGTCACAATTTACTATTCTACTCTTAGGATGACAGATATTTGAGAGTCTCAGTTTTAGGCTATTTTGAATACTGTGTAGCATGAATATTCTTGTAATGCCTTTTAGTAAGCATATGTGTATATTTTTGGGCAATATATCTATGAACAGAATTGCTGGGCCCTGGGGTATATATATATAGGTGCAATGTTAGTAGATAGAGTGAAACAGTTTTTCAAAGATACTCTGAATTCCAGTTGTTCCATATACTCACCAACATTTGATGTCATTTGTCTTTTTCATTTTAGTATTTCTGGAAAGCATGGAGTACATCTCACAGTTTTAATTTGCATTTCCTTAATGACTGATAAAATTGAACATATTTTTCCCATTTTTACTAGCTGTTTGAATATTCTTTTTGGTGTGCAAGTTTTCTTAATGTACTTTTCTTTTGTGTTGCCATTTTTCTTATTGTTTTGTAGTCTGAATCTTAGTATTTTAGGTTTATGAGTCCTTTCTTGAAAATATGTATCATAAATATCCTTTCCTACTCTATGTTTGCCTTTTCACTCCCTTAATAGTTTTTTTTAATATTTTGAGAAATTCTTAATTCTACTGTTGTCCAACTTATAATATTTTTCTTTCATGATTAATTTTTTTTGTGTCCTGCTTAAGAAATTTTTGCCTGCCCCAAGGTCATGAAAATATTCTCCTCTATTTTTCTCTAAAAGTATTACTGTTTTAACTTTCATTTTTAGATATATAACCTATTTGGAAATGATTTTTTATATAGTTAATCACTGTTTATATCTCTTCAGTGAATTTACTTTTAATGCCCTTTGACCATTTAAAAAAAATTAGATTTGGTCTTTAAAACACTGATTTGTAAGCACTTTTAATTTATTATAGATAAATTATATTTATCATTTAATTACATACATTTTTTCCAGATTTTAATTTGTCTTGTTTTTAAACCTCACATACACTTTAAATTTTTATCGAGGTAGCCAAATTTATTGATCTTTTCTTTTATGGTTTATGGGGTTTTTGTTTTGCTTAAGATAGCCTTTTTCTATTCCAAATATTAAAAAAGATTTTCCCATGTTTTAGCAAGTCAATTTTGTTAATATGGTGTTCTGAGATGCCTGGACACACGATATTGCAAAAGCTTCTCTCTGTGTGGGGGAGAGAAGCATTATCTCTTATTTAAATGGATATAGGCTTAGGTAAGAAAGTTGTTTTTCTGTGCCATCTTATTACCTCTTGCTGATGGTTGTGTCTCCATAGGTTGCCCTGTTGGGGCCACAAGGTGAGGCCACCATCTGTGGACAAGGAAAGAATTCAGTTCTGAAGGGACTGAACACTTTCACTGTCTATACTTTTGGGCAAAGACTGGTATTGTAATAGGAAGAGAGAACTCTCTCCTCTTTCTCTCTGGACCTTGCTCTCTTGAGCTAGGATTCTTACCATTGAAGTGCCCTGACGATGTATACTTGAGAGGCGGAGTGGGGGTGATGGACTTTGCCACAAGGCAGCCTGGAGGCACAGGAGTTTCTGCCTTGTAAGGGACCTCCAGCATGCCTGCTGTTGAAACTGTGGGCTTAGGGATTAGCTCTTGCTCTCTTTGGACAGTTGTGTTATTCTATAACTGTCAGTGGAGAGTTGTAAGTTGTTCTATGTTACCACTTCCATGGCTAGTAAAATTCTGTTGAATGTCTCCTCCAGGTCTTAGCTGTTCTGTGTTCCATTAAGGGAAGGGGCCATGTCCATTCTTAGACTAATAGAGTAGTGGGGGCTGATGCCAGGTGTACCAGGGTATCAATGGTTATTGAGTGGTTATTGGTAATGGTTATTGGCTCACTCTAGAAAGGATAGCCAGCAGAGGATGTCTATTCATTGCTCACTTTGGGAGCTGCCAAACATTGTTATGGACCAAAAGCATGCCAGATTATGACTTTTGCTGAGAGGCTCCTCCAGCTTCATTGACAGGTCATGCCTTCATGTCTCTGGAGGAAGAGAGGTGCCATCAGAGTGATGGAATCAGAGATGCAAGCTTTTGGGGTTAGGAGCCCACCTGAGTCCTAGAGCAGGGACTGAGCAAGGGGCTTCACTGTTGCACAACACACCTGCAATCCTATGTGACTGATCACCTTCCAGAATTATCTCCTCTTGACATGATCATGTAATCGGCCACACATCCAATGCTAATTGGCATCATCTTCAGCCAGGCTGCATTCCATCCACGGCCAGCCCCGTTAGCAGCCTTGCCACTGATTTGCTTTATACCAGTTACTTATTTTACGTCAATTACAGAAGAATTTCAATGGTGGCTGCACCTCAGTGGAGGTACCTCTTTTCTTGGCTTTGGTATCTACTGTAGGTGGCCCGAAATGCACTTTTATCATTTCATCCAATGATGGCCTTTTCCCAAAAGGTCACCCTAAAGAAATTCTCGTGTGATGGGGGTGTATTAGTCAGGCTTCTCTAGGGAAGCTGAACCAACCAGAGCTATCTGTAAATATGATAAGATGTTCATAAGATTTGTCTGTCTTGACTGTGGGATGCCCAGGTCCAAATTCTGTAGGGCAGGCTGCAAGCTGGAACTGTAATGAAGGTTTTCTTTTTTAAAAATTTTTGAACAAATCAATTTTAATGTTACATTTAATAAAACATAAATACATCCAAAGTTATACGGTCAGTGGTATTCAATATAATTACATAGTTGTGGATTCATCATTTGAATAATTTTAAGAGCATTTTCATTATTCAAATAATATTACACAATAAAAATAAACAAATAAAACTCATAACCTCTCACTCTCTCTATGCTTCCCCTTCCATACATAACTGCTATTCTGTTTTCTTCTTTCTAGCATATTTATATTTATATTATGTAAAGCCTGTCTTTTTTTCTTTTTTTAAAAATTAAATTGTCTTTTTTTAAAAGATACATAGATCACAGAAATTGTTATGTTAAAAAATATGAGGTTCCTGCATACTCCCCTTGCCCTCGCACATCAACAACCTCTTTCATCATTGTGGCACATTCACTGCATTTGGTGAATACATTTTAGAGCACTGCTGCACTGCATGGATTGTAGTTTACATTGTAGTTTACACTCTCCCCCAGTCCATTCAGTGGATTATGGCAGGATATATAATGTCCAGCATCTGTCTCTGCAATATCATTTAGGACAACTCCAAGTCTCGAAAATGCCCCCACATCTCCTCTCCTCTTCCCTCTCCCTGCCCTCAGCAAATACCATGGCCACTTTCTCCAAATAAATGCAACAGTTTCTTCCATTACTAGTCATGATAGTTTTATAGTAGAATACCAGTTAGTTCACTCTAATCCATATTTTATTCCTCCAACCTGTGGGCCCTGGGATGGTGATGTCCACTCCACCTCTATATTGAGAGGGGACTTAGATCCCACATGGTTGATGGATATGATTCTTCTGTTTGCAGTTGTAGGCACTCTCCTTTCCCTAGCGTGGTGGTTGACCATCTTCACCTTCCTTTTAGCTGACCTGTGTAAGTCCAACAAACTGGAGAGTAGGAGTTGCAACTCTGCTGAGGCTCAGGGCCCAGCGGGCACATGGCCAGTCCAGAGATTGAAGTCTACTGGGTATACACCAACCCCTGTGCCAACCACAGGTTCTGATGAAGGTTTTCAATGAATCCCCCAGGAGAAGCTGGCTAGTTGAAGGAGAGATGGAAATTCTCCCCTCTGATGACTGAAATCCTTACTTCTCCAAGCCTTCAGCTGATTGGCCGAGAAGTCTCTCATTGCTAAAGGTGATCTCCTCAGTTGATTGTAGATATCATCAGCCTTAGGTGCAATCAGCTTAGTGATGATTTAAGTTCATGAAATGTCCTCATGGTAAAAATCAGGCTAATGCTTGCTTGCTTGACCAAAGAACTGAGCACTATAACCTGGCCAAGTTGACACAGGAGCTTAACCATCACGGAGGATAATTTTGTCACACAGCCAATTATGACTTTGCCATGCAGGATAGACATGTCCTGTGGTTGGTACTCAAGGCCACAGAAGCCGAATCTCTCTGTTTTTGGTTCTTATCCTCTTGAAGTCCCAGCTCCTATCTGGCTGCCAGCTGGGACCATAGTTTGTGGCCATTTCCAAACCTAACCTCTAGGGGGCACCTTGGGCTCCCTAGTTGGGTGAACCTGTGTGTAACATCCCTTAATCTCTTATTTCCTCCAAAATAAAGTTGGAATTTTGTTTTTTCCAAATGAGTTTTAGTAAGCAACCAAAGAAAGAGTTAAGCTGAACTTGCAAACTAAAATACAAAACAAAGAGGTAGATTGGACCTAGGGCATGGGTCCTTGTTCAGAGGCATCTTGACTCTTGCTGCACTCGGGCTTGGCTATTTCTCTCAATACCCACAGTCTGCACGGGACCTGAAGGTTCTGTGTCCTGCTTGCAGGGTGCCTTCCTCATCTTCTGTAGGTTATCCCTGGTGACTCAGAATATGATTTTTAAAGTATTCCAATGAAACAGGTCTACAGTATAAATAGATAATAGAAGGGACTTTCTCTAGCGGGTGTTTTAGTTTCCTTTGGATGCTCAAGCAAATAGCATGCAATGGGCTGGCTTAAGCAATGGGAATTTATTAGCTCATGGTTTTGAGGCTGGAAACAAGACCAAACCGAGGTATTATCAAAGTGATACTTTCTCTCCACAAACTGTGGTGTTCTGGGGCTGACTGCTGGTGATCTTGGTCTTTAGCTCGTCCCATGGCAAGGACCTGGTTTAAAATTTAAAGTATAATAATGGATATAGAGTAAAATTCTCTCTCTCCCTCCTATCTTCCAATGAGAAGGAAAGCAATGCTACCCCTGTCTTGTGTGGTCTTTGAAAGTTAGGGTTGATTCATTAAGGTTTAAATGCATTATGAAAATTTCTATATGACTAGTAGCTGCAACAGCAGCCCAGCTTATAATTCAGTGACTTTGTAAAATTTCATATTTGTTCAAGGAATCATCATATAGATCTTGTGATTTGAAGTAAACTCTATTAAATTACCTTTTTAAAAATTTTTATTTATTTATTTATCTCCCCTCCCCCCCCCAGTTGTCTGCTCTCTGTGTCCATTCGCTGTGTGTTCTTCTGTGACCACTACTACCCTTATCAGCGGCACGGGAATCTGTGTTTCTTTTTGCTGCGTCATCTTGTTGTGTCAGCTCTCCGTGTGTGCAGCACCATTCCTGCGCAGGCTGCACTTTCTTTTGCGCTGGGCAGCTTTCCTTGCAGGGGCACTCCTTGCATGTGCGGCTTCCCTACGTGGGGACACCCCTGTGTGGCATGGCACTCCTTGCGTGCATCAGCACTGCACGTGGGCCAGCTCCACACGGGTCAAGGAGGCCCAGGGTTTGAACCGCGGACCTCCCATGTGGTAGGCAGACGCCCTATCCACTGGGCCAAGTCTGCTTTCCAATTAAATTATCTTTTGAAGCATATTAATTATGAATTGAGCATTGGAATTGGTGATGACATATTTGAGGAAATAATTCCCAATTTGAGGAACAGGAGCTGTATGGTTAATGTTAAGTTTTAGTACAATATAAATATTATGGTTTATACCTCTACCTACTAATTCGTTGGACTGTTTTTCTGTTTCATTCTTGGTGATAGCAGCTTCCTGACTATACAGGTGTTATGTTTACTTTGATTTCCTTTTGAGATGGACTGATACTGAATACGTTTAGAGCATGCAAAATGCTTCATCATTAAAGACTCAGAGTTAGAATGTTTAGGTCAATATGGTTTACCATTTGATAAACAAATAGAGCTATCCAAGTGTTGTACGTTTCTTGGGTAAAGCAGTGATTACACTGAAAATCTGCATGAATCAGAATATTTGGGAAATGGGGTGTTCTGGAGAATTTGGTTTTCTGATTAATGCAGGGTTAGCCAGAAAAACCTTGTGGTTTTAAACATTATTGTTATCATTATTATTAAATGTATTTGTTGCAAAGAGAAGGGGCACTTTTACAATAGAGCAATTTGGCAGATACCATATTATAAAGTGATCAGACTTAGCACCACCCGGGATGGGACAACCTGGTGTTATAGCTTTTGTGATGGGAGTACAGAGGAGAGACACAACATCACCTATGTAATAGTCTGACAAAATAAAATCCACATTTAATCTAAATCTAATTATGAGGAAAAGTCAGACAAATCCAGATTGTAAGACCTTCTTCAAAACAATTGCTTGGGCAGTTATTGATTAAACAATGTCTCCAACGAAGACACGTTCGAGTCTTCATCCCCAGCCTTGTGGATGGGAGCCCATTTGAAAGTAGGATTTCTGAAGATGCTGTTAGTTGAGATGAGGTCAGAGCAGATCTGGCTGGGCCTTAATCCAATATGACTGCGTTCTAATTCACAGAGGAAATTTGGATCGTCACAGGAAGGACGTTGGAGGATACAGGTGGGGAGACAGAAGCAGAGACTGAGTTTTGGGTTCCTGGGCGCCACCACCAGAATGCTGCAGTCTCCAGGAAAAGTCACCCCCCCACACACCTGGATTTGAGACTTCTACCTCTAAAGCTGTGAGACAGTGCATTCCTGTTTTTTAGCCAGCCAACAGTGTGCAGTGTTTAGTACAGCATCCCTGGAAAACTAAGACAAGACTGTCAAAAAGACCCGCAGAAATTCTGCATCATGGAAAGGCAAAAAATAAAAATAAAAAAAATTGGGGGGACTCCTCTTGATTAAAGGAGGGTAAAGAGACATGAGGAAAATATGCAATTTGTGACCCTCCATTGAATCCTGTGTTTGAGGAGGGGGCAGTGTATAGAGGAAATGATTGGAATAAGTGGGAAACCTTGGATATGTCCTGCATATTGATAATATTATTGGATTATATTAATGTTCAACTTCCCAGGTGTGCTGTGGTTTTGTGGTCCTGTAGGAAATGTTCTCATGTTTTAGGAGGTGCATGCTGTAATACGTATGGATGAAAGCCTTGCTGTCTGCAACTTACTTTCAAATGGTTCAGAGACAAAATACACAGAGCAAACCTTAACATTTTGGTGAGGAGGACGTGATGTTCAAAGAACAATTCTTTCAACTTGTGATTTTGATTTTTTTCAAAATAAAAAACGGGGGGGGGGGAAATTAGCTTGTGTATCCTAGTCACTAAAGTTGACTAAATATATTCTTTTAAAGTGAAGGTTCTCATTTTGAAGCATTGCTACTAACCATGGACTACAATTTACATCCTAGTAATACCTGCATGACCTAAGCCTAAGTGAAAGGTTAACAACCCTCCCCAGAGGGGGGAGAGAATGCAAAGATGGTACCGCACACAGTAATCTCCCCAAAGCAGTAAGCAGCCTTGATGAAGGTCCTTCCTGTGGGCGCAGTGAAGACATCCCAAACCCCACGCGCCCTCGGGACCCCAGCGGGAGCCCTGCTCTCATACCCTGTGGAATGTCCTTCTTATTGCCCTCAGGGAAGGGCTTTGTCCTGAGACCCCTTACATCACCCCTCAGGTTCCCCGTCTCTTTGCGGAGCGCTAACTTCATTCATTCCTTGTCCGGTCACTGTCAAAGATTCTCTCCCAGGGAAGCAGACTTGGCCCAGTGGTTAGGGTGTCCATCTACCACATGGGAGGTCTGCAGTTCAAACCCTGGGCCTCCTTGACCCGTATGGAGCTGGCCCATGCGCAGTGCTGATGCACACAAGGAGTGCCCTGCCACGCAGGGGTGTCCCCCATAGGGGAGCCCCATGCGCAAGGAGTGCGCCCCGGAAGGAGAGCCGCCCAGCACACATGGAGAGCTGATGCAGCAAGATGACGACGCAACAAAAAGAGACACAGATTCCCATGCCACCGACAACAACAGAAGTGGACAAAGAAAGAACACGCAGCAAATAGACGCAGAGAACAGACAACTGGGGTGGCGGGGAGGGGAAGGGGAGAGAAATAAATTAAAAAAAAATAAATCTTTAAAAAAAAAAAGATTCTCTCCTGTCCTAAGTCCTAATAAAGTGAATACCTGACTAAATGCCAGACATGCTCTTTGGTCTTGCGGCGTCACCAGCTCGGGCCCTTCTGGAGTTGGGTTCTAATGGTTAGTGAAGCTTCAAGGCACTACTCTCTGGAAACTGTTCATTGCTTTTTTTTTTTGGCTTAATTATAGGAATTTATTGGCTCACATTTTCACACGATAGAAGTTCAAAAGTAAGGCGTCGGAGGCGACATGTTTTTTCCTCCAAATCTATAGCATTCTGAGGCTGGCTGGCCCCAGTCCCTGGGTTTCCTTGGCTTGTCTGTCTGTCTCCTGTCTCATGACAAACTCGCTTACCTTGCGTGGGGTCTCTGGTTTCCACTGACTTCTGGCTTCTTTCTTTTTTTTCTTTTAAATGCTACATTAAAAAAATATGAGGTCCCCATATGCCCCCCACCCCCCTCACCTCACCCCTCCCACATCAACAACCTCTTCCATCATCGTGGCACATTCACTGCACCTGGTGAATACATTTTGGAGCATTGCTGCACCACATGGACAGTGGTCTACATTGTAGTCTACACTCTCCCCCAGTCCACCAGTGGGCCATGGCAAGACACACAGTGTCCAGCAGGTTCTATGGTTATGGAAACTGTTCTTTTCTGAGTTTTGCTGCACACTGTCCCCATAAGGAGACCCTGCCTGAGGAAAGGACAGAGGATTTCATTCAGGGTAATGCCCTAAGAACCAATCAAGATAAGAAAAGTATCTGCTTGCAACAACTTTTGTTTATTCAAGTAGTTAAAACTGCAGTGTTATTGGTAACATCTATGTCCCCGAGCACAGGAATGAGGTAATTAATGTGATTAGAGTTTAAATAAAATACTATGGTTTATGTCAGGAAGTCCTCTAAAACTAGTCTGGTCTCAAAGAAAAGGGTCAAAATCCAGGACAAAAATCTTCTACCTGTTGTCAGGTCCTTTTTTAAAACCTTTTTTTCCTCTGGGGCATCTCACACATACGCGTAAGTAGAGAGAACAATACACCAAACCTCCACGTAGTCTTCAACCACTCATCAGCTGGAATCAGCTCAGAAACAACATTGTTTCATCTATGAACTCATCCTGCTCCTTTCCTCCACCCTGTTACCAGGTCTATTTTCAAGGAGACTTTCTGCAAGAAAGAAAAATGCTACCATCTGTATTTTGGCAGTTCTCTGTCTTGTTGCAGATACCTCTATACCTGCAAGCTTGCAGTCTTTCTTGCCTTGATTTATCAGTGAATTTTGGGGACCGACCTAGGAGGTCGAAAGGAGGCATGCAAACTATTTTCTAACCCTTGAGGACCTCAGCTTGACCCCAAAGCCTGAAAGGAGGGGTCTGTTCTGTGGGCATCACGCAGCTTCACAACCGCGAAGCTCCTGAAGGAAGGAAGATGGAAACCGAGCTGGTCCCCGTGGAACACAGAGCGCGCGGCTTTGTGTTCTCTGTGTTTGCATTTGTGGCCTGGTGTGTGTGTGTTGTGTTTGCATTTCCACTGGTGTTTGGTCTGAAAAACAGGAAATGTTGAAGGGAGGGCAACAGACGTGGGACTAGTGGGATTCTATGAACTTCAAGGCCTGGTTGGGGGACGCCGGAAGGAAATCCCCCAGCGGTAGGCAGGGTCCAGGCGACGCGGTGCTTGCCAGTGGGGCAGCTGCCCACGGAGTGGACGCCGCTTTTCCCAGGGCAGCCCGGCTTGTGCATGCCTCAGGCTCCCCAGCCAGGCTCAAGAATATCATTCCAGTTAGCCTGTTTTCAAAGCGAAGGAAGGAAGACGTGTGGTCAAGCTAACAGATGGCACAGATAAGCCGTGGTAAACCAGAAGGCAAGAGCCCTAAGCAGAGGGGGCTGATTGAAAGCCCGCTCAGGCCTCTCCACCTCTGGCAGGTGAGAGTTTATAAAACCCGAATGAACTGAAACCTCCACCCCCCAGTTAAGCAGACTTTTGATGGATTAATAAACTTAGAATTGGAAAACAACAACAACAAAAAATTAATTCACTAAGTTTTAGGGCAAAGAGGCAAACGACAAGTAAACAAGCTAAAGGAGATTTCTTTTGAAGTTTAGCTTCGATTTTATGTTGAGAGGAGTGGGCAAGGAGAGGGTGGGAGGAGAGCATACTCAAACCAACCTCCTAATTATCTTATGGTTACTGATATTCAGAACAAATCCTTAGGCAATTGAAGAACCTTAACTTTTTATTTTTAAACAAATAATTTTATTGATACATGGTAATAAAGCATACAATTCATCCAAAGTGTACAACCAATGGTATTTGGTATAATCACATAGTTGTGCGTTCATTGCTTCAATCATTACTAGAGCATTTTTATTATTTCAATAATAATAAAAACAGAAAACAAACAAACAAACAGGAAAATTTCTCACCTCTCAGTCTCTCTATGCTTCTCCCACTGTTCATAGCTGCTGTTTCTGGCTGTTCTATCCAAAGTGTATAATCAATGGCTTTCATTTTTATTTTTTTAAATTAATTTTTGTTTTTAAAGAAGCTTTAGATGACATAAATGCTAAATAAAAAATACAGGGGATTCCCATGTGCTCCACCCCTGCCATGACACTTTCCCACATTCATAACATCCTTCATTAGTGTGGTGCATTTATTACAACTGATGAACACACATTGAAGCCCCACTGCTAACCATGCACTGCAGTTTACGTTATAGTTTACACTCTGTCCTGCACGATTTTGTAAGCTGTGTGCAGAGAACTTAGGGGAGGCCTGGGCCCTGGATCCCCACAGCTAACAAACTGCAAAGAAATAACTACTTACTACAGAGAGGCACACTTGCCCCTGGAGAGGAGAGCTTCGCTGGCCTGTTTCTTGTTTTGAGGAAGAGTGAAAGACAGGTAAATATATGGAGTATCTTTTCTATAATTATCGAGTATAATTTTTTGAAAGTATGAAATAAATAAATCTTTTATTTTAAAGATTTATTTATTTATTTCCCCCCTTCCCCTCCTCCTGCCCTGCTGTTTGTGCTGTCTGTGTTGTCTTCTCATTTTCTCTCCTCTAGGATTCACTGGGATTCGATCCTGGAGACCTCTGATGTGGAGAGAGGTTCCTTGTCAATTGCACCACCTCGGTTCTTGGTTTCTGCTGCACTTCACCTTGACTCTCCCCTTGTCTCTCTTTTGACACGTCATGTCATCATCTTGCTGTGTGACTCACTTGTGCAGGGCACTGGCTCACCATGTGGGCACTCACGTGGGCAGTTGTGTAGGCAGTGGCTTGCCACGCGGGCACGCTTTCTCTTCTTCTTTTTCAGCAGGAGGCCCCAGGGATTGAACCCACGTCCTCCCACGTGGTAGGCGGAAGCCCTGTCGCTTGAGCCACATCTGCTTCCCTACAGCACTCGGTTTTGAACTTTGTACAGGTGAGAAAGATTTGACTCTTGGGGAGCAAAACATGGGACACTCACTTCTTTAGTACTGAGTGCTATAGGTCTATTAAAAAGGTCTATAATGTTAAATGGATATAAAACTACTTTTACCTATTTGTAATTTAAATTTATTCTTTTGCTAGGTAGTACTTGCACATGGTGTCAAGCTCAAAAGGAGCAAAGGGCGCATGATGCAATGTCTCCTTGCCACGTGTCCCCAGCCACGTGTTCCAGAAGTCAGCCGAGTTCCCTGCTGTCTTCTCTTGGGGGTTCTTTGCATAGCTAACATGTACCTATCTGTGTACAGCGTGTTTCTGCTCCCCATCTTTATGCAAATGACAGCCGATGATACCGTTTCACTGGAAAGTAAATTTTGAAGGTATGGAGACAAGGTCGTGTTGGAAGCCCAGTGGTGTGCGTGGCTGCAGGGAATGCTCCCAGCATGGGAGCTTTCCGTCCCTCGTTCACACATCCTGCAGGACACTGTCCGGTTAATGTGGCCCTTTTCAAGACTCCGAGGCCTATATGCAGTGTGGGCTCCATCCTCCTGGTCAGTGACTGCAGGGAATTAGCAAAATCCTTCCCAAGTCATGAGCCATTAGGAAAGTGCAAATCCAAACCGCAATGTGTTACCACATCACAGGCATTAGGATGCTGTTCTTAAAAAAACACAAAAAATAAGTGCTGGAGAGGATACGGAGAAATTTGATCTCTAGCACATTGTTGGTGGGAAGGCAAACTGGTGTGGTCACTGTGGAAAGCAAGTTAAAGATAGAATTACATGTGACCCAACAGTTCCACGTCTGGGTATCCACCCAGAGAAAGTGAAAACAAGGTCTCAAGCAGATACTTGTACACCAGAGTTTATAGCAGCATAATTCACATCAGCTAAAAGGGGGAAGCAACTTCAGTGCCCACCAAGAGATGGATAGATAGGGAAGTGGATGTTGCTCAAGAGATAAGGCCTCAGTAAGTCCACTCTAATCCATACTCTATTCCTCCATCCTGTGGACCTTGGAATGGACTGATATTCTATTCATGAACTATTGGGATTAGTAATTGAAGAAAATGTGGCATTGGTGTGGAGAAAGTGGCCATGGTGACTGCTGGGTGCGGGGAATGGGAGGAAGAGATGAGATGTGGAGGCGTTTTCGGGACTTGGAGTTGTCCGGGGTGGTGCTGCGGGGATAGTTACCGGACATCGTATGTCCTCCCATGGCCCACAGAGTGGACTGTGGGGGAGTGTGGGCTATGATGTGGACCATTGACCATGAGGTGCAGCGGTGCTCAGAGACGTAGTCACCAAATGCAATGAATGTCTCATGATGATGGAGGAGATTGTTGTTATGGGGGGAGGAGTGGGGTGAGAGGGGTAGGGGGTATATGGGGACCTCATGTTTTTTGAATATAACATTAAAAAAATAAATAAAGACAAAAAAAAATAGATAAGGCCTCTGCCTACCATATAGGAGGACCCAGGTTCGATCCCTGGGGCCTCCTGCTGAAAAAGAAGAAGATAAAGCCTGCCCGTGAGGTGAGCCAGTGCCCACGCAGCGAGCTGAGTGCCCGCGTGGTGAGCCAGTGTCCATTCAGTGAGCCAGTGCCCGCACCAGTGAGTCATGCAGCAAGATGACGATGCAGCAAAAGAGAGACGAAGGGGAGAGTCAAAGTGAAGGGCAGCAGAGACCAGGAATGGAGGTGGCACAATTGACAGGGAACCTCTCTCCACATCAGAGGTCCCCAGGATCGAATCCCTCTGAATCCTAGAGGAGAAAGATGAAAAGAGAAGACAAAAAAGAGAAATAGATACAGAAGATCACGCAGCGAATGGACACAGACAGCAAGAACAACAGGGCAGGGGAGGGGAACAGTGAAAGGCTAAACAAAAACATCGTACATACACACAATGGAAAACTGTTCAGACATAACAAAAAATGAAGCTCTACGATAGGCTGCACCATGGAGCCATGAAAATATTATGCTCTGTGAAATAAGCAAGGCCCCCGAGGAAAATATTATATGATGTCACATAGAAAATCACCAGAAAGAAGTTGGGGCTGGGGGCTGGGGGGGGAGGGGGTGTATGGGGAGGGGAATGGAGCAGGAGTGTGTGCTTGGTGGATATGGAGTGTTTGGAAATAAAATTTTAAAAATTCTGTCCGCACTCCACTCGCACCACCTAAGGACAAGACCCTCTTTCCCGCTGGCATCGCTGTGGTGTTTCTGGCTCTAAAGTCCTACAGGGAAGAGACCACACGCCACACATCACTGCCAGGGTTGGAGAGGACCAGGCAGGAGCCACGGTGAGAGCCGAGGAAGGGCTGGGGGGGGGCAGAGAGGGTGGCCCTGGACGCTGCCGAGGGCCGCCAAGGGGAGGTGATGTCGTGACCTGGAGAGCCTCCCAGGCTGACCCTGACCTTGACCTTGCCCGTTCGTCCTCCCCCTTGGAGGGGAATGCTGAGGCTGGGCTGGCGAGGGCTGGGCTGACTCCTGAGGGAGCTCGTTACTGCCGCCCGTGCCCTCTGTCAACTATGATCCACGCGGTGCAGCAGGGCTCCAAGATGTACTCGCCAAAGGCAGGGAGCGTGCCACAAGGATGACAGAGGTTGTTGGCATGGGAGGAGTGTGGGGGGGTGGGGTGTGGGGTATGTGGGAACCTCTTATATTTTTCAATGTAGCATTTTTTGTGATCTATGTATCTTTGTGAAAATACAATTAAAAAAAAAAGTCAGACCTGTGCTGCCGTTGGCTCGGCCAATGCACTTCTGAGCTAATCAAGGAGAAGGAAGCTGCAGCCTCCAGCATCCCTGGGAACGTGCTGGAAGACTGTTCCTGCATGGGCCCGGGCCATTGGAAATGTTGGGGTCTCCTGGGCTCCAGAACAAGAAGCGGGACAACAAGGAGCGAGGTCGCAGGAGTGGGGAGCCCGGCCTCTTCAGGATTTGGACTGGGTGGGACAGGGAGGGTTAGGTTTTTTCTCTAAAACAGGCGTCTCAAATGTGCTTATTGAAATAAGATTCCTATTCAGCTCCCTGGCAAGGCCAGTGCTGAAGGTCAATGGATCAGCTTAGAGAAGCAAGTCTCTAAAATGTCTAAATAAACCTCGGCATTTAGTTTCTTTTTTTGCCAAATCTCTCTCTCTCTCCCCTCCCTCCCCCTCCCTCCCCTCTCTCCCTTTCTCCCTCTTTCTTTCCCCCTCCCTCTCTCTCTTCCCCTCCCTCCCTCTCTCCCTTTCTTCCTCTCTCTCTCTGTGCCCCCCTCCTTCCCTCCCTCTCTCTATCTCCATCTCCATCCATCTACCTATCTACTGCTCTATGTCAGTACATTAAGAATTTCCTCACTCTTCTTTTAAACAGTCTGTGATCTAGCGTGCCTTCATTTATTTAACCATTTCTCTATTGATGGACATTTAGGAGATTTTCTCATCTTTGCTCTTACAATAAATAAACTTGTTCACATAGAACTTTGCCCACAGAGATAAAGTTATGAGTTCAAGTGAAGGAATGCATATGGGAGTACTGCATATTCTGAAAAGTGTGGTTGTTTTAATTACTGATGGCACCAACAATCACACTATTTTTTGAGAGACTGGTTTTATTTTTGACTCAGATTGAGCTGGCAGCCATCCGAGATGCCGTCATTTTTTTGCATGTGCTCTCACTCAGTCACATTATCTTTCCCATCATGTTCTTGTGCAATTGTTTTTCTTAAATCCAAGCGTGATTTGATTTACATAGCCTATTAAATTCTATCTTGCTAGCTTCAGATTGAAGTTCTTGCCTGTCAAGATAATTTTGTTTGTTGACTTTGTCATCTAATATTTTCCTTACCTTTCTGGGTTTCTGTTGTCTTCGTCTTTGATCAACATGCTGTGTATTCATTCACCCATTCGCTATTTATTGAGTACCCTCCTATGCGCCAGGCACTGCTCTAAGGTCTGGGGTTACAGTGGTGAACAAAAAGGAAAAATTTTCTGTCCTCATGGAGCTTTCATTCAAGTGGGGAGACGAATAAAAAAAATAAGCCCTTTCCAGTTGTGGTGTGCTTGATAATGGTAAGTGCCAGGGAGAAAAATAAATTGGGAAGAGAGACAGGAAGTGAGGAGAGGATTTTTGTAATTTTACCTAGGATGGTCAGGGAAAGCATCACTGAGAAGATGGTGTGTGAACAAGATCTGAAGATGCTTCTATCCAATGCTCTGGGATACATGGAGAAAAATTATTGTTTGGTCTGTCTCTAGAGACTCCCTACAGGTAGACGAATGTTACTCCATGAACTGGCAGCTTTGAGATACTACTGATGAATCCATTAAAATTCTTTCTAACTTAATGATCCAACATGCATCCTCCATACAGTTCAAAAAGATATTTTGAGATGTTTTCAAAGCAATGCATTTCTAATCTAGTAAAACTCTCCCATAAAGAAAATGAGCCTTAAATGTGGAAAGACCAGTTTTCCCTCATCGACTTGTAGCCACTCTTAGCGGTCACCTAGTGTCACGCTTGGATTGCAGGGGCTGAGGGTCGCCAGGATCCAGGTTCCGTTCTTGTGCCCCTGCTCTATAAAGCACAGTTACAAAGACTCAATTCTCTGGGCAAGATTTTGAGAAATTAAACTTTGCCAGTAAATGTTGGCAAATGTGATTTTGAAGGGTGAAAACCCTACTTTGGGTCAATCATTTCCATCCAAATAGGCCAAACCTAAGACTGTCAGGTGACCTGTCCACTCCTGTGTGCAGGTGGCTCTATCCAGGTGTGCTGCTGTGATCTTAAAATTTACCTGTAGGCTGCAGTGTTGCCATGATTATCTGCTGGCCCAAGCACAAGGCTGGGGTTTCAAAGTGAACAAACAGGCTGGGTGGAGGTTGCAGGCTAGAGACTGACTTTTTATAGAACAGAAAAGACGAGTGAGAAGGTTAACTATGTAATCCAAGAATAAAAGGAAAGCCAAGCGCCCTAATTAGAGCCCAACACTATTAAGACAAGCATGCTTCCCTGGGCCCCAGTTTCTCCGCTGTAAAATGAGGGGACTACTACAATGTAAACCATTATCCATGGGGTGCAGCAGTGCTCCAGAATGTATTCACCAAATGCAATGAATGTGCCACAATGATGAAAGAGGTTGTTGATGTAGGAGGAGTGAGGTGAGGGGGTGGAGGGTATATGCGAACTTTTTATATTTTTTGAATGTAACATTAAAAAAAATAAAGAAAAAAAGTAAAAGCGAAAAAAAAATGAGGGGACTAGACAAGATTACCTCTACGGTGGGTTCTCTAGCACTAAAAGTCGGGTTCTACATGTACCTTTAATCAACTCATCGGAGCACCAACACTGTAGAAATCCAAATTCACGACTGTTTCGTCTGTGCTGTGTAGCACATGGGAACAGTGATTTTTATAATATGGAAAAGCCTGTAGTAAGATTAGAAATCCAGGGAATGTAGACGTTCTACAGGAGACTACCCACCCAATTTCCCAGCCGAGGCCAGGGTGGTCTACACTGGACATCTTGAATTGGTAGGAGCTGAAACGAGAATGGCCACCGCAGCAGCAGTGGCAGGGATGATCACAAGAAACCTGATAGCTAAAAACCCCATCTGAGTTTGTGTTCCAAAGCCAACTCTCCAACACCCCCTTTGCTGCCCCATCTCCATCGTGCCTTCCCAGGCTCATTCACGTCCTTGCAGGGGAGACTGTGCAAGAAATTCCTCTTCTCCTGAAAGCAAATAAGTGCAACATTAGCTTGCCACCTTGGTCAGAATGGCCCTTTGTGCTGCTTCTAATGACTAATTATTATGCTATGAGAAAGCTTAAGCAAGCTTGGCAGACAGAGGGCCTTCTGCCAGGGCGCTGGAAGGGTGCAATCTTCAGAAATTTATAACTGCGAACCCGAGTTGCGTAAGAAATAATTACAGAATGCAGCTGAGGCTTGCCTTCTTATTACAGGCTCCAGGCTTTTACCCCCAGTAGCTTTGCCTGCCTGTTAATATTTAAACTGTCGAGTAGTAGTAGAATATTTTTCTAAGCTTCAGTAATAGCTGCAGAGTTCAGTGCAGGGCAAGGAAGGTGGGAGAGCAGCGTAGAAGAGGATTTTTGTCCTTCTGGAAATTTTGACCTGTGGTAGGTCTAAACTTTCCTCCCTTTCCATAGTTTTAAAAAGAAAAGCCTCAATTAAAAAAAGAACAATTATAAAAAAACACAACTCCTCAAGAGCCCATTGTCTTTTAAAAGTTAGAAGTGTTCATTGTAACTCTGAAAAGTAAAGAGGGAAAAGTAAAAAGAAAAAGTTAAAAATTTAAATCTAAAAAAGTAAATGAAAGGGATTTCATGTAGCTTCTGGGCAGCTAACAAAATCTGAAGGGGATGAAAACGAAAGAAAAAATCATGCCTGCGTGACCTCCAAATATCTGTCCCCTCTGCAAAATCAGGGTGAGTGATCTGTCGGTCTGTGTACTTTTGTGGCGCCTATCGCTGTGGGATCTCGGCAGAGAGACAAAAACTTCAGGGAAAACACAAATTCTTGTATTATGGGAGGAAATGCTGTCTGGCCTCCTGGCACCAGCCTTAGGTTGTATTGCAGTGAGGACTGGATCCCTGGGTGTTTTGCAGAGACAAAAATATGGACACCGTCAACAGTATCATACTTCCCTGTTTTCCTTTATGAAAGAAGTAACAAGTTAGTTATGGTGAAGAATGGTAAACTGCTAAAATTTAAAGATGTGCTCTGTCACCATGGAAACAGGTAAAGGGTGCCTCAACTCAAATGATTGTCTCTTCTCCCCTCCTTCCTTCGCTCTCTACCTGCCACCCTCCCTCTCTCCATCCCTCTCTCTCTCTTCTTCCTTCTCTTCCTGCCTTCCCTTTCTTTCTTCTCTGCCTTTCTTTTTCTCTCTCCCTCCTTCTTTCCTGCCCTTATTTCTCCTCTCTCTTTCTTTTGCTCTCATTTCCCCTTTTGTTTTCTTTCCCTTTTAGTACATTGCTTTTGTTTAACTTATAAACCTAAGAACATTGATGGTAAAAAATATTTCTTCTGAACAGATTAAAAATGTATAGGGAAGCGGATTTGGCCCAAAGGATAGGGCGTCCGTCTACCACATGGGAGGTCCAAGGTTCAAACCCAGGGCCTCCTTGACCCGTGTGGAGCTGGCCCATGCGCAGTGCTGATGCGTGCAAGGAGTGCCCTGCCACACAGGGGTGTCCCCCACGTAGGGGAGCCCCACGTGCAAGGAGTGCACCCCCTAAGGAGAGCCACCCAGTGCAAAAGAAAGTGCAGCCTGCCCAGGAATGGTGCCGCACACACAGAGAGCTGATGTAGCAAGATGACGCAACAAAAAGAGACACAGATTCCGGGTGCTGCTGACAGGAATACAAGCACACAGAAGAACACGAACACGCAGCGAATGGACACAGAAAGCAGACAACTGGCGGGGGGGGGGGGGGGTCTGGGAAGGGAAGAGAAATAAAATAAAAAAATAAAGTATTAAAAAAAAATGTGTAAGGTGAAACATAAAATACTTTTTCACCCCTGACCATCCCCACTTCCCAAGGTTAACTGCAATGAAGGGTTTCGGAATAGCTTTCTAGAAAATTTTCTCTGCATATGCAAGCATTCATGTGGGTGTGTAATCTTTAAAGTGAATGACTTGTCTTTTTGCACATACAGTGTACCTCAGACAGCTCCCCACAAAGGCATCTCCTAGCATTGCGTGGCTGTGTTCTAATTAATTTAATCAGTTCCATAAATTTGTATTTACGTTTTTTCCAGTTTTGGGGGATTACGGTGCTGTAACAGACATCCTAGTGTGCATGTACTTTCTTGCACAGTTGAGAGAGTATACCCTTAGGATAAATTCCTAGCAGTGCAATTGCCCAGCAAAGGGTATGTGCATTTAAAATTTTAATAGATATTGCCAAATCACCCTGCAAAAAGGTTGCACCAATTTACAACCCTATTAACATTGTATGAACTACCCATTTCCTCAAAACCTCACCAACTCCACATTCTACCAAACTCTGGAAACTTTGCCAAGAGGCAAAAGATGGCGAGTCACTATTATTTTAATTTGCATTTTAATTATAAAAGATTGAACATTTTGTGACATGTTTATGGGCTATTTGCAATTCTTTTCTTGTGGAAACTGTGTTTGACCGCTGTCCATTTCCACTGGCTTTCTAGTAGTTTAAAAATTCATTTCAAAAAGATTTTAATTGTTGTATATGTCACAAATACGTGCCCTGCTTTTCTGTTTTTTAAACAAATGAAAGTTTCAAATACGATTGGGGTCAAATTTGCCTGCCTTTTCTTGTATAGCATCTAGGATTTTTGTGTTATGCTTACAGAAGACTTACCCATGTAAAGAATATTTTTAGGGACTTCCGGCAAGATGGTGGCTGAGTGAGCTTGCCTTGCTGTCTCTCCTGGGAAGAGGCAGCTTGGCACCGCTGGAGGTTCTCCGGGACCAGGCTTTTTCAGGATTTTTTCAGGGCAGGAAGTGTCTGGACATCGATTTGGTGGGAAGGTAATGGAAAGGACTGGTCTATAAGATATAATTTGGGACTTTTCAGGAGGGGGAGGCAAGATGGTGGCTGAGTGAACTTCCCGGTTACTAGCTCCTGGGGGGAATCGGCTGGGAGGCGTCGGAGACTCTTTGGGACCGGCTGTTTCGGGATTTTTCCTGGTCCGGAGGTGTCTGGACATCGATTTGGAGGGAAGGTAACAGAGAGGATCCATCTGTGAAATATACACAGAGATCCCAGCTACGTGTGGAGGACTCCCTCCTTGGGTAGGCGGAGCCGAGGCAGCTAGCACCGCGGCGGGGGGCGGGCGGGAGAGCCGAGCCGCGCTGTGCCGCGGCGGGCGAAGGAGCCAAGCCCAGCCGAGCCTAGCTGCGCCGCGGCGGGCGGCGGGCGGGAGAGCCAAGCCGCGCTGCGCTACGGCGGCGGCGGGCGGTGGGCGGGGAAGCCGAGTCCGGCCGAGCCCAGCTGAGCTCGGCCGAGCCCAGCCGCGCCGGGCCGCGAGCGGGAGACCCGAGCCGCGCTGCGCCGCGCCGGGCGGCGGGCGGGAAAGCCGAGCCCAGCCGAGCCCAGCCGAGCCCAGCCGAGCCGCGGCGGGAGGGGAAGCCGAGCCCAGCCGAGCCCAGCCGAGCCGCGGCGGGCGGCAGGCGGGGGACCCGAGCCCAGCCGAGCCTAGCCGAGCCCAGCCGAGCCGCGGCGGGCAGCGGGCGGGGGACGGGAGCCCAGCTGAGCTCAGCCGAGCCTGGCGCGGCGGGGTTTCTGTTCTTTGGTTTTTGTTTTTTGTTTTTTTTTTCTTTTTTTTTTTTTTGTTGTTGTTGTTGTTCTTGTTGTTCTTTTTTTTTTCAATCCTCTCTTTCTTGTCCCCAATATTCTTCTTATACTATTTTACCTTAACAATACAATAGGTCCTACAAGAAATACCTCACATTTGCTGGGTTTCCTCACCCTCCACTGCCTCATTTCTCTGTGAATAGATTTAGCCTATCTACACTATCCCCTTTCCCCTACAACTTGATATCCTCCACCATCTGCTATCTCTCCTATATTCCATCTCCCTTTCTTTGATCCACAAAGTGTCTAACTCTTAATTTCTAATACCTTTGTTTAGTTTTCCATCTGGTATTCGTCCCTGAAACTATTACCTTTCTTTTCTCTTTCCCTCTCTCATGAAAACAATAGCCTCTTAGTACGTACCACATTCCTCCCATATTCAGTCGTCTACCTCATTATAGGTACTTTCCTACTACTATAACTCTACACAATTTACATGATCTAACCTCCATCCTCCCAGAACTCATATTGTTGCTTTGTAAACATATATCACCAATACTACTTCACACTTTTTCCTTCCTTACACAATTGACTTTCCCCAGCACTAATACTTTCCTTTAAAGTGAGCTTAACTAGCAATAAGAAATTGGAATAAGAAGAACAAAGTGACAAAGAGAAGATATAACACTTACGCAAAAACAACAGCTAATTAATCTCCAAGACTAGACAAAGAAGCTAAGGAACTGATTAAACCCGTCAAGAAAAAATGTTGACAAGACAGCAACAAAAATCTACAAACCAAACAGTAATCAGGAAAACATGGCTGAATCCAATCAACAAACTGAAAATCAGGAAGGGGGGCAGGACTTCGCACAAGCAATGAAAGATCTCAGAACATTTATCACCGACAAATTTGATGAAGTAATGAAAGAGGTTAACAGCGTGAAGACAACACTTGGAGGGGAAATTGCAGACATGCGCAAAAAAATAACAGATATGATGGAAATGAACACCACAATTCAAGAAATCAAAAATACACTTGCAGCAAATATCAGCAGACTAGAAGAGGCAGAGCAGAGAATTAGTGATGTGGAAGACAGTGCATTGGAAATCAAACAGATAGTAGAAGTGGTCAATAAAAAGGTAGAAAAAATCCAGATAGGACTTAGGGACCTGAATGATAACGCAAAACACTCAAACATACGTATTATAGGCATTCCAGAAGGAGAAGAGAAGGGAAAGGGGTCAGAAGGAGTGTTGCAGGAAATAATGAATGAAAACTTCCCAAATCTACTGAAAGAGACAGATGTACATATCCAAGAAGCACAGCGCACTCCACTGGTCATAAACCCCAACAGGCCCACCCCAAGACATATACTTGTCAAATTATCCAATGCTCAAGACAAAGAAAAAATTCTAAAAGCAGCAAGAGAAAAGAAAACCATCACATACAAGGGAAACTCCATAAGATTAAGTGCTGATTTCTCATCTGAAACGATGGAGGCAAGAAGGCAGTGGTATGATATAGTCAAGGTACTAAAGGAAAAAAATCTCCAACCAAGAATACGCTATCCAGCTAAACTAGCATTCAAAAATGATGGAGAGTTCAAAATATTCACAGATAAACAGAAACTGAAAGAGTATATCAACAAGAAACCTCCCCTTCAAGAAATTCTTAAGGGAATTCTGCAGGAAGAAAGGAAAAAACAGGACAGTCAGAGATGGAGGAGAGTGTAAAAGCAACAAGAAAGACAAAAATAGAAGGGGAAAATAAAATAATGCAAACAAAATATAACAAACACAAATCCAACCAAAATATGGCTACCATAAATAACTCTCTAAACGTAATAACACTGAATGTCAACGGATTAAACTCACCTATCAAAAGATTCAGACTGGGACACTGGATAAGGAAATACGACCCATCTATATGCTGCCTACAAGAGACACATCTTAGACCCAGAGACTCATGGAGGTTGAAAGTGAATGGCTGGAAAACAATCATACAAGCAAACAACAACCAAAAAAAGGCAGGAGTAGCTATATTACTATCAGACAAAATAGACTTTAAATGCGAAACAATTGTGAGAGACAAAGAAGGATACTATATTTTAGTGAAAGGGACAATCTGTCAAGAAGATCGAACAATCATAAATATTTATGCTCCTAACAAGGGCGCCTCTAAATATGTGAGGCAAACGCTGGAAAAACTAAGTGAAAGAATAGATGCATCTACAATTATAGTGGGGGATTTTAATACACCACTATCAACTCTGGACAGAACATCTCAAAAGAGAATCACTAAAGAAACAAAACATTTGAACAGTATATTAGAAGAGCTGGATCTAATAGACATATATAGATCATTACACCCAAACACAGCAGGATATACATTTTTCTCAAGCGCACATGGAACATTCTCCAAGATTGACCATATGCTAGGCCACAAAGAAAGGCTTAATGAATTCAGAAAGATCGAAATCATACAAAACAATATCTCTGACCACAGTGGAGTGAAGCTGGAAATTTGCAAGGGACAGAGACCCAGACTTCACACGACAATTTGGAAATTAAACAGCACACTCTTAGAAAAACAGTGGGTCAAAGAGGAAATCTCAAAAGAAATCAATGACTACCTTGAAACAAATGATAATGATAACACAACATACCAAAATTTATGGGATGCAGCAAAAGCGGTACTGAGAGGGAAATTTATAGCCATAAATTCATATATCAAAAAAGAAGAAAGAGCAGAAATTGAAGAATTAACTGCACATTTGAAGGAATTAGAAAAACAACAACAAATTAACCCAACAGGAAGAAGAAGGAAGGAAATAACAAAGATAAGAGCAGAACTAAATGAAATAGAAAATAAGAAAGCACTTGAAAAAATAAACAAGACCAAGAGCTGGTTTTTTGAGAAGATCAACAAAATTGACAAACCTTTAGCGAGACTAACAAAGAAAAAAAGAGAAAAGATGCAAATACACAAAATAAGAAATGAGAAAGGTGATATCACCACTGACCCCACAGAAATAAAGACTATCATAAGAGGATACTTTGAAAAACTATATTCCAACAAAAATGACAATTTAGAGGAAATGGACAAATTCCTAGAAATACATAAGCAGCCCATACTGACGAAAGAAGAAATTGATGATCTTAACAAACCAATCACAAGCAAAGAGATAGAATCAGTCATTAAAAATCTCCCAACTAAGAAGAGCCCAGGGCCAGATGACTTCACAGGTGAATTCTACAAAACATTCCGGAAAGAACTAACACCAATCCTGTTGAAACTATTCCAAAAAATCGAAACAGAAGGAACACTGCCTAATTCCTTCTATGATGCCAACATTACCCTAGTACCAAAGCCAAACAAAGACACCACAAGAAAGGAAAATTACAGACCAATTTCTCTAATGAACCTAGATGCAAAAATACTTAACAAAATACTTGCTAATCGTATTCAACAACACATTAAACGAATTATACACCATGACCAAGTGGGATTTATCCCAGGTATGCAAGGATGGTTCAACATAAGAAAATCAATCAATGTAATACACCATATAAACAGATTGAGAGAAAAAAACCACATGATTATATCTATAGATGCAGAAAAGGCATTTGACAAAATACAGCACCCCTTCCTGATAAAAACACTCCAAAAGATCGGAATACAAGGAAACTTTTTGAACATGATAAAGAGTATATATGAAAAACCTAAAGCCAACATTGTTTACAATGGCGAAATCCTGAAATCCTTCCCTCTAAAATCAGGAACAAGACAAGGATGCCCATTGTCTCCGCTCCTATTTAACATTGTCTTGGAAGTACTGGCTCAAGCACTGAGACAAGAACCAGATATAAAAGGCATTCAAATTGGAAGGGAAGAAGTCAAAATTTCATTATTTGCAGATGACATGATCCTATATATAGAAAACCCTGAGAGATCTTCAACAAAGCTCCTAGAACTCATAAATGAGTTTAGCAAAGTCACAGGTTATAAGATCAATGCGCAAAAATCAGTAGCATTTCTATACACCAATAATGAGCAAGATCAGGAGGAAATCAAGAAACAAATACCATTCACAATAGTCAATAAAAAAATCAAATACTTAGGAATAAATTTAACTAAAGAGGTAAAAAACTTATACATCGAGAACTATACAAGATTGTTCAAGGAAATCAAAGAAGACCTAAATAAATGGAAGAATATTCCCTGTTCATGGATAGGAAGACTGAATATTATTAAGATGTCTATCCTACCAAAACTGATCTACACATTCAATGCAATCCCAATAAAAATCAACACAGCCTTCTTTAAGGAACTAGAAAAACTAACTATGAAATTTATTTGGAATAAAGAGAGGCCCCGAATAGCCAAAGACATAATGAAAAAGAAAAACGAAATAGGAGGAATCACACTTCCTGACTTCAAAACATACTACAAAGCTACAGTAGTGAAAACAGCATGGTACTGGCATAAGGAGAGACACACAGACCAATGGAATCGAATTGAAAGTTCAGATATAGAACCTCATGTATATAGCCATATAATATTCGATAAAGCCACCAAACCCTCTCAACTGGGAGAGAATGGCCTATTCAACAAATGGTGCCTGGAGAACTGGATAGCCATATGTAGAAGAATGAAAGAAGATTACCATCTCACACCTTATACAAAGATCAACTCAAGATGGATCAAAGACCTAAATATAAGAGCCAAGACCATAAAGACCTTAGAAAGCAGTGTAGGGAAACATCTACAGGACCTTGTAATAGGAAATGGCTTCATGAATATCACACCAAAAGCACGAGCAGCAAAAGAACAAATAGATAAATGGGACTACCTCAAAATTAAAGCCTTCTGCACCTCAAAGGAGTTTGTCAAGAAAGTAAAAAGGGAACCCACACAATGGGAGAAAATATTTGGCAACCATATATCTGATAAGAGACTTATAACTTGCATATATAAAGAACTCATATATCTCGAAAACAAAAAGATAAACAACCCATTTAAAAAATGGGAAAAAGATTTAAACAGACACTTCTCCAAAGAAGAAATACAAATGGCTAAAAAGCACATGAAAAAATGCTCCAAATCCCTAGCTATCAGGGAAATGCAAATCAAAACTACAATGAGATACCATCTTACTCCCATAAGATTGGCAGCCATGAAAAAAACAGTAGAATACAAATGCTGGAGAGGATGTGAAGAAAGGGGAACACTCATCCATTGTTGGTGGGAATGCAGAAGGATCCAACCATTCTGGAGGACAGTTTGGCAGTTTCTCAAAAAATTATCCATAGATTTGCCATATGACCCAGCAATACCACTGCTGGGTATATACCCATCAGATCTGAAAACAAAGACACAAACGGATATATGTACACCAATGTTCATAGCAGCATTGTTCACCATCGCCAAAAGTTGGAATCAATCCAAAAGTCCATCAACAGATGAGTGGATCAATAAAATGTGGTATATACACACAATGGAATACTACTCAGCTGTAAGAACCAATACACTACAATCGCACGTGATAACATGGATGAACCTTGAGAATCTTATGTTAAGTGAAGCAACCCAGGCATTGAAGGACAAATACTATATGACCTCAATGATATGAAATAAGTTAACTGCCTCAGAGAGCTAGAGTCTGGAAAAGTGGCTTACTGGAAATCGGGGGGTGGAGGAAGGATGTGAGTTAATGTCTGTAGGGGTGGAATCTGTGATGAGCTGGGGGTAAGTATGAGCACAAAGAAGGGACAAAATGGGGGCAAGGGGTTACCTTCGGGTGGGGTTTTCTGGGTTTGGGGGGGCTGGGGATGGGAAGAGGGGTAATATGGTCCAAGAAATAGGTGGGAGGGAGGGGCAACATACAAACATGGGAGAGTGCCAGAAGTTCGTTGAGAACTAAATGTTGAGTAAAACGTATCAAAGTATAAGTAGGAGGGTCACCTGGTTAGGACGCTCAGGGGGTATGGTCTGATGTGGGACGGACTCTGGAGGGAATAGCTGAAGGCTCATTTTGCCAAGGTGGGTTCTACCATTGGGTGGGGTGGACCCATATCCTGGGGAAGACTAATGCCGTCGAATAGAGAGAACTGTATCTCTCGTGAGAAAGGACGGCTCCCAGGGCATTAGATTGGCAGGCGTTGTGGGTCCTAAGGGGAGGGGAAAATGGACGTGCAATGGATAGAACAAAGGTAAATAAGGGGGCAAAAGAGGAGTTATGTGAGAGTACACGAGGATGAATATAAAACAGCTAATATTACACCAAAAACATATAGGGGACGACAGACTAATAATGAAAACCATAAGACAAAACATAGGATAACTAAAAAATTTAGAAAACTGTACAACCTAAAGTATGGACCACATAGTAAGCACAAATGTTACCTTGTTTGAAAACTATAGTTTCGGAATCTGTACATCAGTTTCAGGAAATATGATATGAATAAGTTAAAAGATTATTGCTGTGGAAGGGAAAAGGTTTTATGGTGGATCTGGGGAAATACTGTATATTGTATATATGAATTTCGGTGATCTAAGACTCTTCTGAAGCTGACATTATGTTGGGATTCACTTTACAGGAAGTTTTGGATCACAGAGTGGTTCAACAATGGCAGCGGAGGAATACTGATATGGGATGTTATTGACAGGATATATATGGTTGACAGGGAGTTATACAGGGCATATGCCCAGGATATATGGTAATGTCTATATATACTCATAGTGGAAACAATTAAAAACAACAGCTGGGGGGGTACTGGGCTCCTGGCCGGGGGGTCACTGTTGTGGGCCCTGGGAGAGCAGCGGCAATCCTTCAGGTGCAACGGCAAGAACCAGGAAGGAAGGAGGGCCCAACAGTGGGCTCTTGATACTAATGGCTACACTTTTGAGCCTATGCACCTGCAATAAGAACAAGGCCTAGAGTAGCATTGTGCCTGGGGGTTTCCTCCTGACAGCCTTCATGTTACTCAAATGTGGCCACTCTCACAGCCAAATTCAGCGTGTAGATGTGATGCATTCCCCCCAGCGTGGGACACGACACCCGGGGATGAGCCTCCCTGGCACCGAGGGATCACTACCACATACCAGCTGAAGAAGCAACTAGAAAATGACCTTGAACTAAAGATTCAATGCGGAACAGCAGAATATACCTGTCTACATATAATAACATGACTTCGGGAAGCGGTTTGACCTAATGTAAGGGGGAAATGGAAAGGAGAAATGAGATTATAAGGCTGTGAGTCTCTAAAAAAGAGTCTGGAGGTTGTCAGAAGGAATACCCCTATGTACAACTGAACAGAGTCTAAGAGACAGATAAGGTAGATACAACCCCAGGTATTGGTTCTTTTGAGGGATAAAGAGACCCACGGGTTCTATGGTCATGGCAGAAGGGGTTCACTGCCATGACAGATGGCCCTTCTTTGGAGCTGGTGTTTCTGCGTGATGGAAATGGACTCAGAGGGGATCTCTTTTCACAAGACTTCCATGCTACTTTATTGGAATTGTAGTTGGTGCTGAGTTTAAGATATATGTAGGGGATTTGAATCTCTGGACTGATAATAT
Source organism: Dasypus novemcinctus (assembly GCF_030445035.2). Lineage (NCBI taxonomy): Eukaryota > Metazoa > Chordata > Mammalia > Cingulata > Dasypodidae > Dasypus > Dasypus novemcinctus. The sequence continues at coordinate 32,487,744 of NC_080694.1, read as the reverse complement.
GACACCCAGGCCCAGAGCCTCAACAGACTTCAGCTCCTACACTTTGACTTATTGGACTTACTCCACTCAGCTAACATGGAGTTGAAGAAGGTCAACCACCACAACATGGAGCCTAGAGTGTCTACAACTAGAAGCGGGAAGAGTGCATCCAGTACCCATGTGGAATCTAAGCCCTCACTTGACATAGGTGTGCAATGGACACAACCAATCCAACGTCCACAGAGAAAATGTGAAATGGGTGTGGGAACGGTAGACATGGGGGCTGCTGGGTGTGGGGAACGGGAGGAAGAGATGAGATGTGGAGGCGTTTTCGGGACGTGGAGTTGTCCTGGATAGTGCTTCACGGACAATTACGGGACACTGTAGATCCCCCCAGGGCCCACTGGATGGAACGTGAGAGAATCTGGGCTATGATGTGGACCATTGACTATGGGGTGCAGTGATGCTGAGAGATGAACTTACCAGGTGCAATGGATGTATCACGATGATGGGAGAGAGTGTTGCTGTGGGGGGAGTGGGGGGCGGGGGCGGTGGCGTTGAATGGGACCTCATATATTTTTTTAATGTAATTAAAAAATAATAATAATAAATAAATATTTAAAAAAAAAAGAATATTTTTAAAAGCTACGATTTTGCTTTATACATTTACATCATCGCTACTTTGGGGCATTTATTTTGGTGGAAGGAGTGAGGTAGGGATTCATTTTAAAGAGATTCTGTTGGCTCAATGTAATTTTGCCTTTCAGCTATCAGCTGTATCAACAGGGGGCCAGCGGAGGCTTTCTGCTCGCACCCCCCCAAACTGAAAGGATTCAGGCAGGCTTTTTGTAGGGTCCAGGGAGGACACTGCCCCATTCTCCTTTCTTCTTGGATGGCAAATTCTGCTCCTTTTCAGTTAAGAGAACACTGGTCTGACCTCTGAAGGGGTCTCAAAGTATAAAGAAGATGGCCAAAGCAGATCAAGAAAAAATGGCACATAGAAGACTTCTGGTAAGAAGGGAGAACCCCATTTAAAATGGGGATTGATCATTCATATGCATAAATCACAAAGCTAATTGGGTCTATTTCTATTCTAACAGTGGTGTAGCAGTTTGATATAGTTAAGAATTCCAAAAAGAGATATTGGATTATATTTGTAGTCTGGTCTATTACTGGGTACGATTGCGTTAGGATTAGGGCTTTGATTGGCCATGTCATTAGGGCATTGAGTCCCCACCCCCTTTGTGGGTAGGGACACAAAGATAAAAGGCATGGCAAAGGATAGAGTTGGAGCTTTTGATGTGAGGGTTTTTGATGTTGGAGTTTGATGCTGAAGCCTTATGTTGGAGCCCTGGGAAGTAAGCTTACAGAGGAAAGAAAAGCCAGCCCCAGGAAGAGAGGAAACTTGAACCCAGGAAGAAGCAAGCCCTGGGAAGGGAGGAACCCTGAACTCAGAGAGAAGCAAGACCCTGGAAGGGAGGAACCCAGGAAGGCTGAATTCTTGGCAGATGTCGGCAGCCATCTTGCTCCAACACGTGGAAATAGACTTTGGTGAGGGAAGTAACTTATACCCCAAATAAATACCCTTTATAAAGGTATTTATATCAAATATCCTTTATAAAAACCAACCAGTTTCTGGTATTTTGTATCAGCAACCCTTCGGTTGACTAATACAGGTAGACATAGAAAACAGAGAACCAGTGGGCTGAAAAAGCAATTGAACTGCTTCTCAGAATTGTCTATCTTTCGTCCATTTAACTCTGCTCAAGAAGGAAGTAAGGGCCATAACATGTTTCTGTTACTCTCTTTCCAACAATATTTCTTTTTTTTTTTTTTTTAAAGATTTATTCATTTCTCTCCCCTTCCCCCCCACCTCCCACCCCGGTTGTCTGTTCTCTGTGTCTATTCCCTGCATCTTCTTCTTTGTCTGCTTCTGTTGTTGTCCGCAACACAGGAATCTGTGTTTCTTTTTGTTGTGTCATCTTGTTGTGTCAGCTCTCCGTGTGGGTGGCGCCATTCCTGGGCAGGCTGCACTTTCTTTCGCGCTGGGCACCTCTCCTTACGGGTGCACTCCTTGTGCGTGGGGCTCCCCTACGCGGGGACACCCCTGCGTGGCAGGGCACTCCTTGCGTGCATCAGCACTGCGCGTGGGCCAGCTCCACACGGGTCAAGGAGGCCCGGGGTTTGAACCGCGGACCTCCCATGTGGTAGACGGACGCCCTAACCACTGGGCCAAGTCTGCTGCCTTTTCAACAATATTTCTGTGGTATGTTTTCTTGGTTTTATGGATGAAAATTCTTATAGGAAGTTCAAGCTATCTCATTCACTCCATAGCCTCAATTTTTAGTTTTCCTTCCACAAATAACCTTTAAGTGTGTGGGGGGATATTTTTACATGAAAGACCAAATAAGTTCATTGCACAATCAGTAACATCAGAGGTTTATATTTTTTGGCATGAGTGATTCGATATGTGTGCTGGCAAAAGCCTACCTGACTTTGATTCGCCACATAAATAAAATAATCCTGTAGATCAGATTCCAGGGAACTGAGTCAAAAGGTACCAAAGGGCTTCCCCTCCCCAAAGGTCTATCTCACAGTAATTTGCCTAATTATAAGTGGCCTGATGAGGATCTGTTTTCAATCATTGAAGGCTAAGGCATACTATTAATGTCACCCACCGTTTGTTGAGCATCCATTTAATATCATGTCCTGTATTCGCCTCACGGAGGAGGTGCAGCCGATATGTGTGTGCGTTCTAATTTAGTCCCACTGAAGCCAGTTCTGCTCTGTCCACTTTGCAGATGAAGGAACAGGTTCAGGCCGACTAAGTCCCTGGTATTGGATCTTACAACCTAACCCAGGACGGCTTGACCGCACACTTGGTGCTTTTCCTGTGATTCATACCATCCCTCCTCCCAAAGACAGGCCCGGCCGCAGTGAGCGGTACGGCGATTTCCAGTGGAAGCTTCATTTTCCATCGGCTTCAGGAGTCAAAATCAGTCATGGGTCCTCTTCTCACACCTTCCCTTCTGCTCTGCAATCAGTTATTGCTAAGGAAGCTTTCCCTCCAAGGGGCCCTCTGTTAAGATGCTGCCCTTCTCTTGACCCAGAGCCCCCATCCCTGCCCCCTGCACTGGTACTCAACACCCTGGATGGTCCACATGGAGCCCTGGCCAGGAGTTGGGAGGATGGAGAGAGGCTGGACGAAGGGAAGAGGGCAAGGTCAGGTCCCCAGCCCCTGGCTGAGGCCTTCATCCACAGCGCCCTGACTCTTGACATACCAGGGCCGGTCCTCAACACCCCTCTTAAGCAGTGGGGCATCTCCCTTGCCCCTGACTTTCCCCCAGTGCCACTTAAGAATGTCCAAGCTTCTCTTGTTTTTCTTAAAAAAAAGAGGCTCTCTAGTTTCCCTCGTCGGATAGTTGTGCACCGGTGTTCATGGAAGCGTTGTGCACATTAGCAACTTGAGTGTCCATCAACAGAAGGACGGATAAGCAAAATACACTATAGCCACACAATGGACTATTACTCAGCCATAAAAAGGAATGACGTTCTGATGCATGCTCCAGCATGCATAAACCTTGACAACATTATGTTGCGTGGAATAAGCCAGGCAAACAGATCTTGCTTGTACGAAATACTTAGAAAAATCAAATTTCATAGAGACAGAAAGTAGATTATAGGGCCAGAGGTGGGGGCAGGGGAAGGGGGGTTGTTGCTTAATGGATGCAGAGTTTCTGTTCATGGTGATGAGAAAGTTGGGTTACTGGATGATGATGGTAGCACAGTCATATGAATGTAATCAATTCCACTGGAAAGTGGTCAAAATGGGAAATTCTTGAGTTGTACATATGTCGCTACAGTAAAAGTTAAAAAAACAATAGTAAGAAGGATCCTCCCTAAACACTCTGTCCTTTTCCAGCTATTTTTCCAGTATTCTTCTCTTCAGAGTCCATGTCCTTGAGAACCTTGGCCCCTGTTGTTGTTTCCACCCCACCCCCATTTTCTTAACCACTGCAGTTCCAGTGCCCGAGTTTTCAGCAGGAATCTTACCAGGTCGTGCCTGGGCTTCCTGCTAAGTCAAACCTTACTGTCCTTGACACCTCTGCTGGATTTGGCCCTCTGGAATGCCCACATCTTCTCCTTGTTTTCATAATGCACTTGCTCTTAGGTCTCTACTTTTCAGTTTCCTGGAGTCCTCTCTTGGGTGTAAGATCACATCCTTGGCTCTGGTGTCTTCTCTTGTTAGCTTCAGGGACTGTAATATTTTCCTTGCCCCACCCAACCCCCCAATTATACATATGCTTAATTTGGCATTTTTGTGTATTTCATTCTGTTGATGGCCAAACAAGTCCATTACCCTCAAAGTAGGAACCCCTGCCCAGTTCCCACTCCCCTGATGTCTTCTAGTCCTATGGTTTTAAAAGCTATCTCTGTGGATATTTCCCCACATAAACATCACCCCAGATAGTTCCTGAGCTATGGACTTGTGCATCTAATCACTTATCTGATAGTTGCACACAGATGTCCTGTGGGCAGCTCAAACTCAATGTCTCCAGTGCCTGACTCTGAGCTGTACTCTGGGCCATCTCTAGCTCCTATGCTGCCTTCGACCAAGTCAATTAGAAAGATACACACTTTCCTCAACATAGTTTACTTCCACAGGTGGAAAATTTTAATTGATATAAAAATTACTGTAACTGTGCTATGACTGAATTATATCCAGAAGCAGAACACCTGCCTTTACAACCCCCACCCCCAAAACCCATGAGCAGACTCTGTTCCTGCTTGGTGCCCTCACCCCCTGAATGGCTCCATTGATCTTTCACCATCCTCCACCAGGCCCCAGGACCTGGGGGTCTATCTCCATGGGCCACCTGGACCTGCCTCTTCCCTACTCTGCTTTTCACTCTGATTCCAGCAGTGTCTTCTCCCACCTTCAAAGGCTCTGGCTGTGACCTTCCACTTTGTTCTCCGTGGGCAACCAGAGTTATCTTTACGGGGAATAACAGATGTCCACCTGTCTTTCTAGCCTCTTCTGCCCACATACCACAGGTTCTGCAGTTCAGGTGTACAAACCAACTTGCTGTTCTCCGGATGTGCCATGTGCTCGCGTGGCTCTGTCCCTTTGTTCCCTCCACCTGGCCCTTTACCTTCCACGGTGGAGGTTTCAGTGTAAATGCCACTGTTCCTGGGAAGCTTATTAAAAATAGCTTTAATGTGAACCTGATGCTGGACAAGTCCCCAGACAGGATGAGTCCACCCTTCTAAGACCCCTAGAAGGATTGCTTCATTTATTGTGGCATTAAAAAGTTTAACTCATCAAGAAAAAACTCAGTCTCTCTCTCTCCCTCTTTCTGGTGCTTGTTTTTTTTTTTTTTTTTTCTCTCTCTCTAGCTTTGTTTAACTCCAGATGATGGAGATGCAGTGTCTTCAGGATGAACAAAATTTCTTTGTATGAGCTTTAGTCCCTGACCTATTCACTACTTATTCCTATCCCTAAATAGTAACAGCTAGCTCTTACGTGGTGCCAGGTACTGCCTTAGGAAGTTTACATTTAATTCATCATCTTTACAAGAGCCCTAGGAAGTAATTACTATTATTTTCATTATTATGCCCCATTTTATAGGTGAGGAAACTGATAAACAGAAAGAGTCAACACATAATACATGTTAGAGCTAGGAGTCAAACCTAGACATTCTGGCTTCAGAGACCACACTCTTAAGAAGTATGCTGTATTACCTCTTAACCCTGCTGGGTTGAGGATCCCTTTGTAGAAGTCACTGAATTGAAAAGCTCTGTTCCCAGCTGACAGCAAATGATGTGGCTAAGTCTGGCAACCCAGCAACAAGCCCCAAGGCTTTGGGGTTCCCATGATAGTTTCAGAGGTGTGCTGGCACTGGCTCAACCTAGCTCAGGAGAAGTGGTGGTTAAATATTCAGGAATGTAGCCGGCGTTTGAGGGTTGGTGCCTTGAAATTGGCCATGGTGGGAGAATTTACACCGTGGAAATTGGCAGTTGCTGCAAATCAGAAATTGTATCCCCTAACAAGTATGCTTGCTCTCTCTTTTACTTTCATGGGGGCTGGCTGGGCTGGGGCTCACAGGGGTTGAGGGAGGACTATTAGATGCTCCCAACTGCTGGTATCTGCTTGAAGTCTTTTTCAAAGGCATGGGAAGCCATTGAGTCAAGTGCATGGAAGCCCAGGAGTGCCAGGGGTCAGCATCCCCTACCCAACCCCAGGATCTCCCAACTGATGACGTCCACATCCCTCTAGTGACTTGTGGGATGATTCTGAGGCTGGCATTTGACCCCGTTCCCAAAGCTTCCCTGTGGGCTGAAACTCTAGTTACTTACTGAGCTGGCTTGATAACACACCCTTTGTTCTCTGCTTTCCACTCCTTATCTCAGGTCCCTGTCCCCACACCTACCAAATAAACGCATATTCAAAATCTTTTCTGAGAGTTTGCTTTTGGAGGCACCCAAACGAAATGAGGGGCTGAGTGGGCAGAACTGCACTGCTTGGGTTACTGCATTTGGAGCTCCACCTCTTGACCAGGAAGCTCTGTGGCCATCACCCTGCCGCCAGAGCTGAGCACTGCTCCTTCTTGCCGAGACTTGATTCTGTGGGGCTGATGGCCCTCCTGGCTGGTGTCACAGCCAGCAACCTTGCCTGAGTCATCACACTCCAGACTTCCCGCACCCTCCCAGAGACAACTGTGCCTCCTCAACGCAACACCTCCACCCCATTTCTCAAAGGAAGATGGACCATCTGAAAGACTTGTCCTCCAAGAGAGGAATGAAATGAGCTCTTCCTCCTAAGTCTTGCACTGGCTTAGAGGGGCTCAGTCCTAAGCCCCAGAGGAGATAATACCTCGGCTCTAGGAGGCTAACGTGAACTTGGCTAGAGGAATTCACAAATTCAGTTGGGTGTGACTGTGAAGTTCTTATCAGCAGTAACAGACTTGGCTAGCAAACGTTCCAGAAAAGCAGTGTGTTTGAACTGGTCTGTTCCCTGGATCTGGCCGGGAATTGAGATTTTGAGCTGATATGGGATATGTTTGATTACCTGGAGCCAGCTTATCATTTTTTAAGATAGCTTCTGACTTAGAACTAAAGCCTGACTTTGGCTCCTGGGTGTGCTCAGCGCTAACAACTTGTTTGCATTCTCCAAAAGGGAGAAGAGAGGAAGCTAGAGGAGGGGTTAATGGCGGGGAACCTCAGGCAGGAGCTGACCCAGGAGCCCGGCTGGAGATCCGGCAGGCGGTGGCTCCTTCCTAGTTCACTCCAATGCCGCCTGGTCCCTCCCAGCCTTTACCTTGCTTCTGAGTTCTAAATATAGGTCATGTATGAAAGCCTGCTTTGCTTTTTACCTTGGGTAAAAAGCTGTAGGCAGGGGCAAAGTGATCTGTTGAAGGGTTTTAAAAGCAAATCTATTCAAGTAGGCAATGTGATGATATTTCACATCTTAGGATGAAGGGAAAGTGGCCACCGAGAGGGGAAGCTGATTGTGAATGGACTGAATTCACTGTTGGTCCCCAGAAGTGTTATGGATTGGTTCACCCATGCTTCATACCTCAGTTAGTGAAAGATGCGCAGCAAAAAGCTTATGATTGGCACCAGGGCTTTTTGAAGACAGTCATCTGTGCTGGTCTGGGGACATGTGCTTGCTACATTAGCACTGTGTCCTCCAATACAGCATCTGACATTAGAGCACTTAGGCGGTGCAATTAGTACAGATGTGAGGAAGGTGAGTTCGTAATGGAGTAACTATCACCTCTGTCCTTCTCCCTTCGTCTTTTAGTAGAATCCATGCTCCATGTTCATTATGTAACACAACAGAAGGACTCACATGGTTGTGTTTCAGGCAACAGAATGGACTTGGGTTGGGGAAGTTGGGATGTGAGGAGTGGGGTATGTGGGGAGTGGGGCTGGCCAGCAGGGATGGGTTGTGAGGGATTTCTCAGACCTGTATTTGGCCCCCTTATGAATCATTCTGCACAAGTATCGGGCTCTTGCCCTTGATGGGGGCTGGATCTTGATTCTGTTGAATCAACCATGACTAAAAGATACAGTCGTTTTATTTCTGTGACTCATTAAGAAGGCCCTATTGGGCAAGGTATGTTTTGCAGGCTGACTCCTTTAGCTGGAGCACTTTGGTTCTGCTCATGAGCACAGCAAAAAGAGGCTGACCCGGACTACCAGATATGTCTTTTTCAGTCATCCTGGGTGATATGTTGGGAAAGAGAGTGTCCGATTATCTTTAATGGGTCCAAGTTGGCTGATTCATCTTGCTGACTTAGAATCTCAGAGTTCGCTTAACAGGCGTTCATTAAGCAGAGGCTGTGTGTCCAGCATGCTGAAGTTGTGCAAGAAGAATGAAGAAGGTCTAAGGCACAATCCTTGCCTTTAGGGATCTAGGCTGAGTCCACTAAATGGGCTTGAAGCTCTGCTTCATTTAGGATCGAGAGTTAGCCACATTATACCGCATTTTGCAATGATGCTTTTACTGCACTTGTAAATGGCCCCAGAGGCTATTAGTCAAAAGCAGTCAGCTAATACGTATGAGAAATAGTAATTATCTCACTCTAGTTACTGACTCTGTGCAGCTGCTGAGAGGGGTCAGAAGGCCCCGGTTTGCTCAAGGTCTCCCCTGCATATCTAAACTTTGTGATGACTGAATCGGGTACAGGTGGGAGTCAGGGAGCAAAGGGGGTTATGTTGGATTCTCCTTCATATTGCGCTGCTTTTTGAAATGGGGTGTTGGTGGTATGATGTGAGTGCATGTATTTAGTTTGGGCAACACCTCATAGTCCTTGTAGGTCAATCTTGGGTCACACTCCATGGTAGAGTGACGGACATTGATCCTGATTTTAGACCTCAGTGGCATCCACTGAGAGTGACTTTTGGACTAATCCACACTTTAGGAAGTGTGGGAAACTGCAGTCATGGCGGTTTTCTTCCTTTTAGATGGTCCATTCTTTTCACTCAGTCCTTTCTCAGCCAATTTGCTAGTCAAAGAAAATGAGTCTGAATTTGGGAAAAATGAATACAACTGAGTCCTGGCACCATATCTATTCTAGATAGCGATCCTCCAGGTAGTTCCCATACTGAAGTGGATTGGGCCATATACCACTTTGCCCAGAGGAGGGCAAGGGTCTGCTGTAGCAGTTGATATCATTGATGAATTAAAAAAAGAAATATGGGATTATGTTTGTAAACCGGTCTTTTCCTCTGGGCATATGAGATTATATTTACTTGATTATAATCAAGTAGGGCATTGAGTCCCCACCCCTTGGTGGGTGGAGACTGGGAGATAAAAGTCATGGCAAAGGACAGAGCTGGGGGCTTTCAATGTTGGAGTTTGATGCTGATGCTGGAGCCTGAGGGAGAGAGACAGAACCACTTACCCGATAGTCTACAGCTGACCTTGTGGAGAAAACAGAGGAGCTGAGCCCAGAGAACCCAGGAAGTCTGAACCCTCACAGACATCGGCAGACATCTTGCTCCAACATGTGGAAATAGACTTTGGTGAGGGAAGTAACTTACGCTTTATGGCCTGGTATCTGTAAGCTCCTACCCAATAAATACCCTTTATAAAAACCAACCAATTTCTAGTACTTTGCATCAGCACCCCTTTGGCTGACTAATACAGCTGCTAAGGGCTTGTATGATCTAAGAGGTGCTGGGAAATTACCTTTTCTCCTAAAACTCTCCTCTAGCTATTTACTGTTAGCTGAAATTCCATACATAAAGCTTCAATTCCCTTTGACTTAAGCTATTATTGGCAAATATCCTTGGCTTGGCAATAGAGGAAGTTTTAGCATTCATTTACATTCTGTGAGTTAATTGTTTAATGTCAGAGTTATTGAGGCATCATTTACATATACTGTACTTCTTAGATGTACAGTACTATGAGTTTTGACAAGTGTGTACATTTATGAAACCACTGTTACAATTGTGATAGCGAGTATTTCCATACCCCCAAAGTCCACCCATGCCCTTTAGAGTCAACTTTGCCTCCATCTGAGCCCCTGGCCACCATTCGTTGGATTTCTACCCCTCCTGCCTTTTATCCCATAAGTGGAACCACATACTACATAACCCTTTGCGATTGACTTCCGTCACTCTAGCACGATGCTTTGGGGGGCCACCACGTCGTTGCTCACACCACTAGATTGCAGGACCCTGTGGTCTGGAGGCTCCAACTTGCTCACCGTCATTGTGTTCTCAGAAGCCTCCCCAGAGAGGGCAAGAGAACTTCCCCTGAGGGGGAACTGAGGGTGTCCAAGGAGGGTCAGTGAGAGGAGAAACGGAGAGAAAGCACAGGGAGCCAGAGCCTGGCAGCATTACGCACCTCATGAATGTGCCTGGGCTGATGTGAGCTGTGGTGAAAAAGGTCCCGGGTCACCAGCCACAGAAGCAGACCCTGAGGAATGCAGACGAGAGGGGAGATTCTTGAAGGAAAGGAGCCAGGGCAGTTCCGGGGCTACAGAGCAGGAACTGAAAGGCCCCTTCACTGGGTACCGGGAGCTTATCAACCACTCGAGTCCCACTGTTCAAGAGCCAAAGTCTTGGGGAGAGCAGGTTATTCCACCAGAGGAAGGCAACATGCTGGGACCAGAGAATGTGGGGTTGAGCTGGGCTGCCATGTAACAAATGTCATCGTCCCCGGAGAAATACGAGCTCCCCCAACCTGGAGTGGGTCTATCTACAAGGATGATGTCATTCCATGCCCATGTTTTCCCCAGGTCCAAGAACTTGTCTGGAATATACTTTATTAAATAATAATATTAATAATAAAATAAAAGTGAGTATAATAATAATAATTACTATTTATTATTATCTGGGGAGATATTCTCAGGGCTTTTCCTTTTGTTTCCAGAGTGGTTTTCCTTCAGTGTTCCCACACTTATTTTATGTTGGTTTTCAGGATGAGTAATTTGTGAGCACATGTGTTCGTTCATTGATATACCTTGGGCTTCTTGGAGCTGCTTGCATTTTTATATTATTTTGACACTGCTGCCCTGAGAATTGCCTTTGGCATCTCTGGACTTTGTTCTTAGACAAATGAATGAAGAGCTCATCTGATTTTCTGATCCCAGAGTCTGCACTCTGGCCTAGGAGCCCCCATCAGAGCTGAGAAAATACAGCCCCACCTACTTGAGAATATAGCTTCACCTCTCTCAGCTCCGTTTTCCTGCTTGTGAAATAAACATTCTAGTGTTTTATATTTAATATTTTTGCAAGCGGTAATTTTGTGTAAAACTTAAGCTGTCTAGAACACATGGGAAAATGTTACTGGAAATGCCTATTATGATCCATCAGTAGGACAAGTTGTATAGATCCATTGTACGTTAATGGTCTTCAATATATTTTTATGTGCCTATGAGAGTTTTAATTACGCCAAATAATGTTATAGTGAAACCTGTCCCTGAAATATATATTTGATCCCAAATTGATGGGGTTTAGGGAAAGGGAAAAAACATTCATGAGCATGTCACCTTTGTCGTTATGCCTGCACGTCTTGCCCAATCCCCTTGTCCTACTGCTGAGGCTAACAGAGATAGCCCACTTCCCTAGGGTCATTCACCTGTTAGAGACACAGCTGGTATTTCGTCTCAGCTCTCTTGTGTTTTTGCTCTGAATTCTTTCTTGAATGGAACCACTTCTATGATTTGGAGCCTAACCAGACATTTAACTACAGAGGGTAGAGGCAGCCAAAGGTTGTGAAACTTTTCTACCTTTTCCCCTAATGGTTAGAAATTGGTGATCAGAAACAACAAATACATGTCAAGGTTGTTGAATACGTAGATGATTTTGGGCTCCAAACAGATGTGATTAAAAGGCTAAATGATGGCAAGTCTCCTATGTTAAACATTTCCTGAAAAGAGCGGCAAAGAGGGTCCAGGAGTGGTGAGGGAAATGTGGTATTATGTTAATATTTATGTTTGGCTGTAGTTCACCAAAAATGAAGGTTGATCCAATTCCCTCTTCCAGAATGTGTATAAGTTGGCAGATGACAAGAACAACATTTGCTTCTAATCACCCATCCATCTTAATAATGCCGAACAGATACAGCTGAGAATCTATTGCAAAACAGCCGGCATTTCCTGACATTGGAATCTTTGCCAATTTGAAAGAAGATCTTGAATCCAGGGGGAGCTACATTTTTATGTTTTTGATCATGATCTTCGAATGTACTTATTAGGGCCATTTGTTGACAACATGAAGAATTAACAAATTATGTTGTTAAAGCATAACAAAAGTTTAATGGTTTCATTAGAGAACTATAAAGTCTCTTATTTAAGAGAGAAAGATTGTGGTGTTTGAAAGCACGATTTACTGAAGGATCTTTTTTACTGAAGGATTTTTCAGGGCCTAATTTCTAGAACTGAGGCAAAGCTCAACGATTGTGATAGAAAGAATATAAAAACAGTGAAACAGAGGAGCAAAATTTTTCTATGTTCAACGTCAACAAAGTCCCTTAGTACCTAAGAAATTCATCAGTCATGTGACTGCATTGAGGTTTTTTATTTTAAGCTAAAAAATGAGGGCCAATTATTGTAAGAATTCCTACTTTCTTCCTAAGGTGGGAAAAAGGTTGTTTTGTTATTTTGAGCTTGGTGTTGAGTGTTTTGCCAGGGAAGGGATTTTTGTATGGGAAAGTAGGACAGGAGTCCACCGGGAAGGCTTGTCATCCAGGTCCTTCTAGAAGACCCTTACTTCTAGGCACAGATTTATTATTATTATTTTACGTAGAAAAGTTGTGAGCTTACAAAACTCACAAAATCATGCATAACATACAGGACTCCCATATATCACCCCACCACTAGCACCTTGCATTGTTGTGGAATATTTGTTACAAATGATGAAAGAATAGCACCAAAATATTAGTGCTGGGAGTGAATGTAGCTCAAGTGATTGGGTGTCTGCTTCCCATGTACAAGGTCCTGGATTCAATTCCCAGGGCCTCCTAAAAAAATTATCGCTACCTATAGTCTATAGCTTGCATTTGATGTATCTTTTCCATAAACTACCCTATCACTAACACCATATTGGGCACTTGTTAAAGTTCATGAGAGAATATTCTCATATTTGTCCTGTTAACCACAGTCCATCGCCCACAAGGTTCACTGTGTTATACAGTCCCATGCCTTATATATTCCATCCAAAGGGTACTCTTAGTGGCTTTCATTGTCATCAGAGTTTTGCTGTCCTTTTTAGAATGCTTTCATCACTTCAAAAGGAAAAAAAAAATCCCATACCTCCCTATATCTTCTTTGCCACTGATACAAGAATATTAGACTATTACTGTTAACTATAATCCACAACCAGGCACACACTTGGTTTGCTACCTACCTACCTTCCGCACTCTGCAGAATGGAGAGGAAACCCTGCCTAAATACACTGATGCTAAGGGGTCTAAGGGGCCTGCGTCCAGGTCTCCCTGCCAGGGGTGACTGCAGCTGACTCCAAAAAAGGGCAGTTGGGGGGATGGGTGGGAGGAGGGAGTAAGTTCTTAGTAATGTCCTAAGCCATTTACCAGATTGGGAAATCTGCTGATCATTTTAACACAAGCCGATTGAGACAATTATCTGAAGAGCTCTACTAAAATCAGGCCAAAGCATATTGTGGTCTCCACATTGCAGATGATGGTGTTGTAGTGGCAAGAACTCCCAGCTGGAAGTTGGAAGCTCTGGAAACCCCTGTGAGGCACTCTGTGGGCCCCAGCTTCTCTTCCATAAAATTAGCTGGAACGTATGTGCATCTGCACAATCTGAGTTTGTGTGTGATCACATTCCCTGAGACAGAAAACTGTCAAGTGCGTGAAATTGTGGAATGGTGGAACCAGGACGGGCATTTCTGGGTGCTTCCAGATCAAGAAGGTCAACCCTGGGGGTCGCCCCTAGAGACACGCCACCTTGATAGGCTCAGAGTGGACTTTCTCTGAGCTCTGTTTGTGTGTGTGTGTGAGGGGAAGTGACCCACGTGGGCTCACAAATGGGGGGCACACAATGAGAAAGGACCTAAGTTACGTTCCTTGCCCATGAAATAAGGAAATTCGATTAAACCTGTGATTCGCTGGCCGGAGCTCGCCCAGCAGCCCGCAGAGCGTGGAAATCAGGTCTCCCCGCACCCTACCCAGGCAGTCACCCTCCAGGCCAGGTTTCCAGTATTTGGCACGCAGCGTTTTCTAAAGCCAGAAAGGGAGTTCTAGATTGAGGATGTTGGAAGAGACCGGTTAGAACGCGTGTGCAGCGGCTTGCGCTAAAGTCGAGCCCCGAAGGCAGGCGCCTGGGCCCCGCGGCTGCGGGGAAGTCTGGCCCCTGGGCCCGCGCAGCCGGGGCGCGGGGCTGTGCGCGTTGTTCTGGCACCCAGTCATCCGCCGCGAACCCGAGGGCTCCGCAAGGGCGTGAGCGGAAGGCGGCGGCGAACGCCGAGGGCGCCAGGGAGCTGCGGGGACCAAGAAGAGGCTCTTTGAAAAGGGACTCGTGGAGCCCGAGAGCCCCACGTCCCTGGCCCGCGAGCTCCGGGCAGGCCCGATGGGTGCCCAAGGGCGGTTCCCAAACCAAGCAGAAGCCCCCGCCCCAGTCTCCCCCTCTCCCTTTCCCCCGGCACGCCGAGGGTCAGCCGGCGCCCCACAGCGTGTGTTTGCACAGGTGGGCCGCAGCCCTGGGGCGCCTGGAGAGGGGGTTCAGGGAGGGGCGCGCTGGGCCGCGGGCTCCCCATGCGTCCCGGGCCCCGGCAGCCACTCTGGGCGCCTGCGAGGAACCCAGCTCCACCGGAGCGCCCTGGAGCGGACCGTCTCGGGGGCTGAAGCCCGTGGCCGGATCCTGTGAGCCCCCCCCCACCCCGGGCCTCTCTTGGGCCGCGTGGGCCGTGGAGGACAAGCGGGCCAGGGCGCGCGGCCCCGCTGGGCGAGAAGGGTGGTCTCCTCTGGAAATGGCAGCCGCGGCGCCTCCTGCTTCCCGAGGCCCAGCCGGCCCGGCAGGGAGAAGTCAGGCTCCCGAGGTGGGGAGTGTGGGTCAAAGAAGGGCAGAGGGGCGTCGGCGCAGCTCGGAACCGGTCACCCGCGAGAGGCCGAGCGCCAGGGTGCGCGCAAGAGGGAAGGGCGCCCCGGCCAGTGCCTAGGGGCCAGGCGCCAGGGAGGGCCCTAGTGGCCGAGCCTGGGGACTCGCCAGGACACATTTCTGTGAGGGGTAGGGGAGAACAGCTGTGGGATTAGGGCACCCCCTTTCCCCGCTGCGCCTGCGCCCTTTGAAAGAGTTAAATCAGCGGTGCATTTTAAAGATCCGCTGGCAGAATTGTCTTCATTATCAACGGAGAAATGAAGAGGTGGTTTTGCTGAAATGATTTAAAATGGGCAGCCTCTTGCCTCTAGAGGCAAGGCAGGTCGTTGGAGAGAGGGGTCTCCTGGGTCCGCCTTCAGTGCTAACTCCTGCTCTGTCCATCCTAAAGGGTGTGTTAAGAGAAGAGTGAACTAGTGGGAGTAGGGCCCTGATCATTTCAACAGAGTGAACCAGTCTCCCCACTCCTACCCCCCCACCCCCCACGCTGGTCTGTTTCAGTTTTATTTTCTATCCTAATTACTGGCCTTGTGGGTGTAAACTTCCACTTAAAATATCTACTTTTTGGTCATAATTCAACCATATTATTTTGACTATTCCTCACTACTAAGTAGATATAACATCAGCCCATACTCTGTCCAGACTAAGGGATGGATTTCCCCTCCCATTAGTGCAAAGGCAGCATTTGGTATTAAAACCCACTTTCTTTCCCCCATCGCAGGATTTTGATTCACAAGTAATTCTTGTGTCTTGACTGAGATGCAAGAAGAACAGGGACCAGGATGGGAATGAAATTCCAATTCTCTGAATTTCTCCACCTGTATTACGTTTCAGAATATGGCAGCCCATAAATTGTTAGGGCAACAGTGAAACAGGTGTTTACACTGTTTTCTGGCACATCCACCCATTAAAACTTTCTCTTATATTTTGACTCTCTCCTGTCCCCAGCGCACCCATCTGCAGGTGGCCATTTCAGAGTAAAACTACAAGAGGTCTGCTACTCCCTTCTCCGACTGATATCTTCACAAATGAGGAGAGGGTGATAGAAAAAAAAAAAAAAAAAGACTGATTAACCCCCAAATGAACTTTTCGCATTCCTAAAAAAAGTTTTGTTTTGACAAACATTCTGACATTCAAGTTGCTCTTCAAAATGCCCTGAAACTTTTTTTGGTGTGTCTTACCTCGAGATTAAGTTTCAGAAGCAATTATCTGAAAATGTCTACTGACTATAAATTTGTTCACGGGCCCCATCTCTTTTAGGGAAGATTAGCATTGTTTTTTGTTTTTTTTTCCTGGTAACTCTTGTGTGAGTTCCTACAGGGTATACTGGCTTCCAGTTTAAGAAATTCTGTTGATCCAAGTCTCACTTTGGTGGTTTGTATAGCAATAGATAAGAAAGGAAATCTGCAGCTCTCCCTTAACTTTATTGGATTATTCAGGAAAATATTCTGACCCTTCAGGAAGTTTCTTGGGGCCCAAACTTGAACTGATTTGGGGGGAGTAAAAAGCTATCCATTCCCAACCCATAACCACAAAGTGCTTAAGTCAGTTGTGAGTTTTATTAAAAAATGAGCACTATGCCTGGATTTCATAAAATTTCTACATGACTATGTACACAGACACAAATAAAATAATATTAAAAATTTTAAAAAATCACACTTGCTTTCACGTGGCAGTGGTCCTGGCACCCCACACAACATAAGGTTAGTTATTATTATTCTTTTTTTCTTTTTAGGAAACTGCTCGGCCCAAGGAGACTGCACTTAGAGACCATTGAACCTCTAATAAAGCTGTAGACCGTTGCCTGCAACATTTTCAATTCAGGTTTTAAAAATATATAAATAATTTAATTACAAAAACCCGACACATTTTTTCCCTCTCTTGGCAAGACTCTCTGACGCCTCGCACTCAGTCACACCTAGAAATGCATACATACGCCGAGGGGCCCCGGCCCCAGACAGTAGTCGTGCCATTTATCATGTGGGCGGTTCCCTGATGTGCTCTTCCCCCCCCCCCCCCCCTTTTGTCTTTTCTTTCTAATTTTTTGCTGAGGGCTAAATCCACAGAATGGAAGGTGCCACAAAAACAGGAGTCTGGGCAGGGATGGTAGGAGCCTGTTAAAGCGAAGGAAGGGGCAGACTCCGCCAAGAACTCAACCAACCATAAAGAATTGCTTTGGTCCTCTTGTAAAGTCCTCCAAGAGACGAAGGAAAATATCCCGGACTAAGTGAAAACACTTCTGTAAAAACATGTTTTGAGCTTTAAGGCACGTTGGATGGCGATTTTTTTTTTTTCCCCAGTCTCTTTTCCCGCGGACAGAAAGTGCAAGCCCCGGAGCGGAACCCCTCGCCTGGGCCGCCGCGCCCGGGCGCCCTCCGGCTCCGGCCCCGCGCCCTCGCTCAGGCCAGGAGCGTCTCCCCCGGGTGCGGCGGGTGCACGCGGGGACAGCGGGCCGGAGCCGCCTGCAGGGCTGCGGGCAGCCGCAGGGGGCAGTACAGCTGCGGGCCGCCGAAGGGCTTGGCGGCGGCGAAGGAGGCGAGCAGGAGCGGCTGCGCGCGCGGCGGCGGCGCGGCGCGGGGCGCGGGGCCGGCGGCGGGCTCGGGGGGCGCGTACGCGTAGACCGGCAGCAGGGCCGCGGCGGCGCCGGGGAAGAGCGCGGGGGGCGCGGGGCCCGGGGGCGCGCAGCTGGCTCCCCACAGCGCCAGGGGCCGCGCGTGGGCCCCCGCGGGCGCGTCGCGGCGGCTGCGGAAGGGCGTGCTGAGGATGCTGTCGATGGCGAAGGGGCTGGAGAACTTGCGCGCGGGGCTGGCGCGCTGCTCGGCGCGGGCCGGCGGGGGCGCGCGGGGCGAGGCGGGGCCGGGCGGCGCGGCGTCCTCGGCCGGCGGCGGGGCGGGCGCGCGGTGGCCCAGGCGCTTGCGGCGGCGGCGGAAGACCCCGTCGGCGAAGGTGTACTCGCTGTTGGGGTTGAGCATCCAGTAGTTGTCCTTGCCCCAGGGCCGCGAGGGGTCGCGCAGCACCTTGACGAAGCAGTCGTTGAGCGAGAGGTTGTGGCGCACCGAGTTGCGCCAGCCCGTGTAGCTGCCGCGGAAGAAGGGGAACTTGCCCATGAGGTACTCGTTGATCTCGGCCAGCGTCAGGCGGCCGCCCGCCGAGTCGCGGATGGCCATGGCGATGAGCGCGATGTACGAGTACGGGGGCTTGGGCCGCCGCGTGTACGGCTTCCCGCGCCCGCCCGCGCCCCCGCCGGGCCCCGCCGCGCCCCCCGCCTCCGGGGTCCCCTCCTCGGCGCCCGCCCCGCCGCCCGCGGCCTCCTCGCCGCTCGCCGCGGCCGGGCTGTTGGCCGCGCAGTCCCCGTCCGAGCCCAGGGAGTCGTCGCCGCCGGCCGACAACGGAGACGGCGCGTCGCCGCCGCCCGCGCCTTCCGGGTCACTGCCCGGCTTGTCCCCGCTGGGCGCGCGGGGCGCGAAGCTCTCCAGCTTCATCCCGCGCCTTGCCGGCACGATCCCCGCCGGCGTCGTACCCGCAGTCTTGGGAAGCCGGTGCCAGATCGGGGGGTGGAGACCCGGGACCGGTGGCCGCGCTTTCTTTCCCTGGAGGCCGCCTCCTTTTGCGAGAGACGGTCCACTTTGCCGTAGAAGATTCCGATTCCGCTGGGGTTGGTCTCGGAAGGGCTGCGGCGCGTGGTGGTGGGTTGGGAGGGGCGGAGAGGAGGAGTTGGGTGGGCGCTGTCTTCAGTTACAGGCTCGGAGAGTTTTGGAGGGCGCGTGCGGGGTGCGGTGGCACCCTGGGGCCCAGGCTGCGGGGGCCCGGGAGGTCTGCTCACTGCAGGGAAGACGCGCTTGCATCTGCTCTCCCTTAAGGACACCAGGTGCTGGTTTCTTCACCCGAGGGCCCAGATGGCGGGCAGGCGTCCTCGGGACTCGGAGGTGGTAGTGGCCAGGGGTCGCGCGCCGCCCTGGGGAAGGGGTGTTCTCGCCTTAGCCCCGATCGCCGGCGGAGCCGAGTGCCCGAGGTCGTGGCTCCGGCAGCCTCCTTCCCCGCCCAGGCCTGGCGGGACGCATCTCGGAGCTGCCCGGCCGCGCGCCGTGTCGCCTCCACCTTCGGCCGGGCCCAATATAAGCCCGCGACAGCTTGGCGGGGGCGGGGCCTGCGCCGTCCGAGGGGTGGGGTGGGACGCGCGGGCCAAGGGGGCCGCGGCTCCCGGCGGCAGGGCAGCGCGCTCCCCCTCCCGGGCCGGGGCGCGCGGTACTCGTACAGGTGGTTTGTTGGGGACCTGTTGGCCTGCCCTCCCCTTCCGGCCACCCGGGTCCTTGCGCGCCGCGGGGGGTGTGAGTGTCGTGCATGTAGTGGCGGCCCCGCCCCGCGCGCTCCTGCGCTCAGGTGGGAGCCCACGGCCACCCGCCTCCCCCGAGGAGACCCTGCGAGCTGTCGGGCAGGGAAGCGAGTTGGCCAGGCCGCGTGGCCGCGGGGACCGGCTGCGCGATGCGGTGACACCCCGAGGGGAGCAGCAGCCCTGCTGGGGCTTGCGACCTTCCTACCCTGCAAGCGACGGGGCTTTGCTTCCTTTGAAAACCAGCCCTCACGTCACCACGAAGTGCTGAACGACAGACACTCCCTCGGACTGCCCTTCGCAGTGACCTTTTACGGGGAATCTCCAAGGTGTGCTCCTTCTTGGGATGTCTTTGCAGGGACCGGTTCTTTTCTTTTCCTTAATGAGCGACCCCCTGGACTTGAAATTGTATGTGCTTTCTTGGATGACCTTGATTCTCTTCTCTAAGGGGTCTCCGGCGTTCGCTTTTTCTTTTTCCTTACCTGACCGTTACCCTTACCTGGCCAGCGGCTATTGGGAGGTGGGCGTGTTCCCCTCCCCTTCTGCGGAAGCCTCCGTCGCAGCCCAGCGCTTCGCCGGGGTTCAGCCAGTCCAGGCGCACGGCCGGGAGAGGCGGATCCCTGTGGGCCCACGGGACCAGGAGCGCGACCTGTTTACAGTTCCGTCTTTCCAACCCTGCCCCTTTGGTCTCTCATTGCCCCGGTTTTGGTGGCACCGAGGTCTGATGATCCGAAAATAAGGGGAGACTTTCCCCGCCCCCAGTACGCGTGGGGAGCGGCGCCGGGTCACTGGAAGGGTGCGCCTCCCGCTCGCCGCCCCGCTGGCCCGGTGGGGTCCTCCTTTTTCCTGCCTTTGTTGCAGGATCTCGACTGAGCTCCCAGTACGTGGCTCTCACCTTTGATGTTTATTTTATTGCTTTTCCACCATTTGTGTAGAAAACGTACACAGTCTTCTCTTATCTGTATTCAAGGAATTTAAAAGGCATTCAGAAAGGGGTGGGCAGAGAGACAGCGCTGTCAACTGTTATTTTTGTGCTGGGGAAAGGATCACGTTTACAGATTAGACTGACGTTTGTTAGGAGTCTTCAGCGGAGTGAGGGAGAGCGGTCGGGATGCTCCTGCTTGGAGGGGGTGGGCGCCAGGCAGGGAGCGGTGGGCTCTGCTCCAGCCCTGGGCCTGGAGGGGGAGGTGCCCTGGGACGAGAGAGCAATACGTATCCATCTGGCCGGAGATAAAAGGCACTTTTATGAGCACCACCCTCACTGAGGTGGGCAGGACGGGAGGACTCTTACCTGGCTTACAGGTAAGATCATCTCAGGAGGGTGAGGGTGAGGAGCCAGGGCCACCTGCGGAGTCTAAGCAGGTCGCTGGTTGACTCTCCAGGGCCAAGGCGTGCTGCTGACGCCAGTTTCCACTTTAGAGAATGTACAGGTGAATTTGCCATGCAGGCCCGAAGCTACCTGTCGCCACTACCCAGACCCTCAGACTGCAGCCCCCTACCCTGGCCTGCAGCAACCACTGCCCACCCGCAGCTCTCCCTGTACCTGGCCTGCAGCTCCCTGCACTCCTTGTTTTGCCGTAGCACCCACACTCGCGGCAGAAGCCTCCCCGGGCCCTGGGCTTGCAGTCCAGGTTCTCTGTTCCCGCTCCTTGGCCTGCAGGCCTTTGGTCCTCGTCACCCCTGTCCTACAGCACCCTCCTACCCCACCCCCTTGCAGCCCAGCCTCTGCCTGCAGTACCCCCAGCTGTGCTCCCGGGGTCACCCCCCTGTGTCTGCACGTTCAGCTGAGCTGTGGCCTGTTGATGGAAGAGGACTGGAGAGCAGAGAAGAAGGCTGCAGGCCCACCGGGCCCACTTCCTCTAGCGTATTAGGTGCCACGGGGGCTGCCCTTTTGGGCTTCTTTGCCTCAGTTTCCTCCTTTGTGAAAAGAGGCTGATGAGAATGAACTTCAAGTTCCCAGCCTCTCACCTCTTGTGGAAAGAGGAGTGTTTGTTGCTGGTGCAAAGGCAGACCTCCACCCCTCCACTGTCTTCACTCCCCTTTTCTTGTCTCCCACCCCACCTGCACCCCTGGCTGTGGGGGACACTTGCCTGGCCTGACCCCTGCCAGCAGACTGTTTCTAGAAAGGTGATCTCAGGTGGGCAGCCTTCCCCTGGACCTCGGCTGCTGCCCTAGGGGCCGGGGCCTGGAAAGGTTTCGTGAAAAAGGAGCTGGGTAGAGGAGAATTCTCTGCAGGAAAACCTTCTCTATTTTCAGAATGTCCCAGAATTTGGAGAGTGGAATGGGCAGGTGAGAGGAGCGACGTGCAGCTGCCTATGTGGACTTTGGAAAGAAAAGCCCGGAGTGTGAATATGGCGGGAGGTGGGCTACCTGGGAAGGGAAGAAAGACCCCAGGATTAGCATGTGCACTCCACGAGGGCAGGGTTCTTGTCTGCTTTCTTCACTCGGCGCCCCCATCCTTGCCACACTGTAGGCAGACAGCACCTGTCTGTTGGCTCTGTCGTGTTGTGCCATGCGCTGAGGACATGATGCATGTCTCTTCAGGTCAAGCCCAGAAATGAAATGGCTCTTGCCTTTTGGGGTTGATGTTGGTCTTGTTACTGTCTTTTTGTCTGGGAAATCCATTCCCACTATACAAGCAAAAGTGGGAATGGACAGAGACCAACACTCCTTCGCTGCACTGCTATCCTCACCACCCTCAAGGCCGCTTCCGGTTTAAGAGCCCAAGCACTGCAAAAAAAAATTCACTTGCATTCCTTGGTTAGGTCATAAGTTCCCCTGAAATGCTTGGAGATTTCTGGTACCTAATTCTCAGTCCTTCGGGCCTGTGCTGTAGATGGATAAATAATAAAAGCCCAGGTGGAGTCTGACTTGATATTTGCAGGAATTCACTGCTTGAGAGCTTGTTTTCCCCTTGCTCTTTATTCACTATGGATTTAAATGTGTCAACAGTGGCCAAGAATGAGTCCACGTTTCCTTGATCGTGTCCCTGTGGTGATTTCAGGTATAGGGAGATATTGCCTAGATCTTGAGACAATAAGAACTATGGAAACCAGCTACAAATTTAAGTCTTTCCCAATTTGATAATGTTTCATTGCCCCTGTATTAGTTACCTAAAGGGATGCTGATGCAAAATACCAGAAATTGGTTGGTTTTTATAAAGGGTATTTATCTGATTAGGGGCTTACAGTTACCAGGCTGGAAAACATAAGTTACTTCCCTCACCAAAGTCTATTTGGAGCAAGATGGCTGCCGACGTCTGCGAGGGTTCAGGCTTCCTGGGTTCCTGCATTCCTGGGGCTTGCTTTTCTCTGGGTTCAGGGTTCCTTTCTTCCTGGGGCTTGCTTCTCTTTCCTCTGTGAGCTTACTTCCCAGGGCTCCAGCTTAAGGCTTCAGTATCAAACTCCAACATCAAAACTCCAACATCAGAAACCCTCAGCCCTGTCCTTTGCCATGCCTTTTATCTGTGAGTCCACACCCACCAAGGGATGGGGACTCAATGCCCTAATGACGTGGCCCAATCAAAACCCTACTCATAACTCAATCAGGCCCAGGTACAGACCAGATTACAAACATATTCCAATATCTATTTTCGGAATCCATAACCATATGCAACTGCTACAGCCCCCATTCCTAAAAACTAAACTGGGGAGGAAATAATTTAATTCCTAAAATACTAAGGTAATTTGGCAGCCTGCACATTGACTCCAAATGGAACTACTGATGATTTGCTCCGTGCATCCAAAGTGCACCAAGCCTTCGAGCACAAGGGGAGCTCTTCCTCCAGGCAGCGCAGGAGCAGACCTGAGTGTCTCACCAGGTTAACCTCTCTGGCAGCCAGGCTCTGGATCTAAAGGGAAGGTAAGCTGACAGTTGCCTTCCACTGGGACCTGGGTATATATTTCCACCTCTTTCTAAATATGTTTTAATAGAACTGGGCCTGTTAGGTTGTTATTCATTGCATTTCTTTGAGAGGTCTCCTTTTGGTTGTCCGTCCCCTGGAGATGATCCAGGATTCCAGGTTCTGGTGGGACATTATTGATCAAGGGCAGACCCAAGGGTTGTGCTTAAAGTTTCCTCTGGAGAGTCCAGAACCAACCAGCAAGAACCCCCTTGAGCTTCCCTCAAAAGGAATTCCTGTACCTATGTAAGCGCTAACTCTAGCTAGTGGGTCCTGGGGAGGGGCTAGTGGCAGGGCACAGACCTAACAGTGATGGGGAAGAGAGAAAGTAGCTAAAGACAAATGGGGTGTGTAGAGGGGATGAGAGAAAATGTACAGGTAGAAGATAGAATACTGAGGGAGAGGGCCTAGAGATCAGTGTGGAAATTGCCTGATGCTGTATATCAGAAACACAACCCTAAACACACTAGCACTGTGTGAGAAAAATTACCAAGGAGTGGAAGAAAGCCCCGGGGTGATTTATTACAATAGGTTGGTGGCTTTGGTACCAGGAGAGTGGAGTCCATCCCTTCAGAAGTGACCAAGTCTGGGGCCCTCACCATCCAGGGTTAGTCCAGCTTTCTACTACTGGAGGTTCTTTACGTTTTGAGTTTTAAAATGTGAACCAGGTAATCTTAGCTTCCCTTTGCAATGAATTATCCATTCCCCTCTTTTTCACCTGTGAGGCTATCAACTTCCATAATAAATTAACAACCAGACCCCTGCCCCGTGCTTGTCCAGAGGACACTGTTTCCGTGAGGGGAACCGAGCTTGGCACCTCTGACTTCTGTGCCCTGGGTTGTTCCATTGGAACCGCCGTCACGCACATCTGGGCAAAAGAGGGGCAGGTGACGAAGGAAATCGCGTTGGTATCCTCGGATATACAAATATCGGGATGCACAACCAGTCGTGCGGACGGACAGACCAAGCAGAGTCCTCGCAGGGCTCCAGCTCATCCCTTCTGTGGAGCCAGGGAAGGTCCTGCATTGGCCAGTAGTCCCGGCGCCTCGTCCCAGAACCCAGGTCTGTACAGGTCCTTGTTAAATGTTCTTTGTCTCTCCCGTTCCTTCTCATCTATGGGGAGGACACACACATATACCCCCTCCCACCGCTCGCAGGGACAGACTATCTCCGGAAGTCCAGATGGGCAAATTCCCTGGCACCAATCAATGAAGCAAATTTTCCAGGTGAAACTGGCTTCCTCTCCCAGAAAAAGTGTATACAAGTGAATGGGAACCTTCCTGGGGCCATTTAATCTTTTTTGTTTTTGTTTTTAGGTACCAGGGCTAGGGATTGAACCCAGGACCTTGTATGTGGGAAGCTGGTGCTCAACCACTGAGCCACATTGGTTTCCCTGAGTTTTTTTTTTTTTTTAAATCCACCCCCCATGGCTTTTTGCTTGCTGTCTGCTTTCTGTGTCCATTTGCTGTGCATTCGTCTGTGTCTGTATTTATTTTTATTTATTTATTATTCCCCCCCCCCCCGGCAGCTTGCTTGCTGTCTGCTCTCTGCATAGGTGGTAGAGTGGACTCCTGTCGGGAGGCTCATAATGACTGGTCGTTGCTCTTTTTTTTGTGATATGAAGATTGATCAGTGAATTTGATTGTTAGCTCGATTCACCTCTTATAAAATTCCCCTTCAGTCTTTCATCTCATGGTTTGAATGAATTGAATTGAATTTTGTCCCCCACAAAGATAAGTCCCACTCCTAACCCTGATCCCCTGAATGTGGCCCTCTTTGGAAATCAGAGTCTTTGAGGTTGTTATTAGTTAAGATGAGGATGACCTGGATTAGGGTGGACCCTGACCCATGATGACTGAGTCCCTGTAAGAAGGGGGGATTGCACACAGAGGTTGAGTTATGCCACAAGCCACAGAAACAGCATGGATTGCAGGCCGGTCACCGCCAGGACACTGTGGATTTCAGAGGAGGCATGGCTCTGAGGATACCTTGTTTCAGACTGTGAGAGAATACACTTCTGTTGTCTGAAGTCCCCAGTTTGTGATACTTTGTTATGGCAGCCTCACAAGCTGAGACAGTAGCCACAGATGATAACTGCATATAGCCGTCATTTCACTAGGGACTAGTGAAACGGTGATGTTCTCATTCCATCATTCCTTCTTAATTTATAAGCTGGAATACTAATAGAAAGGAAGCTTTGCCTTATCATCTGTTTATTACTTGGAAATACAGTTTGTTCAGAAGGGAAGGCTAAATAAATTCCCTTTATTTATCTTTTTGCAAAATAATATGCTGGTTCTCCTAGGATTCTCCAAAGGAGACACACACACACACATACACACATACATTGTTATAGTCAACTCTTGGATTTTTAAACATATTTGATGTACTTAATCCATGATGAGGATGATAAGGCTGCTCAAACTGTTTCCCTTTAACTAAAGGGAGTTTCTTCAGTTCAGGCTCCTGAGTCATGTGGAAACAATTCCAGTGGTCATTCATACATTCTTGGCTTTCTAGTATGACAAGATATTCCCGGCTCATCTTTATATTTCTTTTTTAAAATATACTTTTTAATTTTTCTTAAAGATACTTAGATTACATAAGTATTACATAAAAAATATAAGGGATTCCCATATGCCCCACTCGCTCCCCCTCCCACATTTTCCCACATTAACAACAGTCTTCATTAGCGTGGTACGTTTGTTACAATTGATGAACACATTTTGGAGCATTGCCACTAAGCATGGATTATAGTTTACACTGTAGTTTACACTCTCTCCTGCACAGTTTTGTAAGTTATGACAAGAAATATAATGGCTATATGTGTCATTGCAGTGTCATTCAGGACAATTCCCAAGTTCTGAAAATGGCCCCATATTACAGCTATTTTTCCCTCTCCCTTCCCTCTGACCCTCTGGTGGCCACTGCCTCCACATCAATGCTAAAATATCTTCTATTGCTAGAATCACAGTAAGTCTTTAGTAGAATACCAGCAGGTCTACTCTAATCTGTCATTCATCCCCCAATCCTGAGCATTCTGGGATGGTGATGCCCACTTTGCCTCTGATTGAGAGAGAGCTTAGATCCCATGGGGAAGATGGGTGGGAATATCTTCCTTGGAGCTGCAGACTCTCTTTGTTCCTTGGGATCATCCTTTGTTCCTTGTCCATCATCATCTCCTTATTAGCTGTCCTGGGTGAGTCCAATGAATGGAGAGTAGGTGTTGCAACTCTCTTGAGATTTAGGACCCAACTACACATGGATAGCCCAAAGATTTAAGTCTCTTGGACATATACCTATCAACTCTAGTACTAACTATAGGTTCAAATAGAAGGGACAGAAAAGCCATGTGTAGGGAAACCACACTGAGTACACCACTGTCACACTGGGGAACATAAATTCCAAAGTAGGGCCCACTGGCTGGGCACCAAACTCTTGAGCTGTGTGCCTTGCCTATAGTGTCGGATGCCTCCAGAGCCCTCAAGAGCCCTGTTCTTTGAGCCAATATTTACTGTGGCATTCAATGAGATCCTGCTGAGTCATGCATTAACATAAACTCTGGAATGACCTCCAGACACACTTTGAAGTCTCTTAGCCATATAAACTAATTTGTCTTTACCCTTTCTCCCTTTTGGTCAAGGTCTTTTTCCAGTTGCATTGCTGGTTGGTGCTTGGTACTAATCCCTCGGTGCCAGGAAGCCTCATCCCCAGGAGTTATGTCCCCTGCTGAGGGGAAGGTAATACATTTATATGTTGAGTTTGGCTTAGAGAGAGGCCACATTTGAGCAACAAAGAGGTTCTTAGGAGGTCATTCTTTGGAGAACCTATTTTATATTTCTTGTCTCAGACCCAGAATTGCCTATTTTTTTCCCCAAGGATCCCTTATTTTCTATAGATGAAACAGTACTGAGACAACAAAATCTGGGTTCTAGGGGTGCTCATGGCTCTTGGAATTGTTATTGTTTCTAGGACTTTTTCAGTGGGGACAACATTTGGAAGAAAAAAGTTTCTTAAAGAAAATACATGGTATTTCCAATTCAGTCATAGGGTTGTAGGGTTTTTACTTAACCTTTCCTGATTGTCTATCTATATCTCTTTTTTTCTTATGCTGAATATCACAATGACATAATTACTTATTTCCTTTATCATTTGTGTGTATGTGCACATGCTCATGTATATCAATCTATTCTTATTTTATAAAGTCAGTTCCAATTTTATTACTGATAATATAATTACTGGAAACAGTTTAGGTTTTTCTTGCTTGAGTTTTACTTTTCTGTTTGCTTGTTTTTGCCTTGGAAGCTATATCCCACTTTGAAGCTATACATTCAAATTCCTGAGTTTAAAAAAAAACTTGAAATAACTGCTCTGTGAGTGATTATATCATCAACTTGGTATTTGGTGAGCATCCTGTGGTACATTTTGCTTTTTATTTCATTTGTTCTCATTTTGTTTTATAACTATGTCATGTTCACATGATTTTAGTGTCAAAGCTGTGACATGAAGTATATCCAGGAAAATTTAGTTTTCATACCTGTTTCTTCCACTTTGCTCTGTTGTAAAGGTTTATAAAAGTTTAAAAATTATGCTTCCATCTAAAGTAACTAAGCCAACACACACTCTGGTGTTAGAGGACCAATAAATAATAAATTTCCCATATGTGTGTTAAAAATACCAGGGCTATTACTTTCTAGGTGTGGTTTTAAATCTGAATTCTACATTTTACCCAATTAGTTCTGCAGCAGATTTTGGTGCTCAGCCAGAATCAACCTGCTTTGAGGACATTTTTATCCCTTTCATAAATGATTTTGTGAGTCTTGGACTTTGGGGTTCAACTTTTGTCCTGGTCTTTCCAAGACCAGACTGGTACATTCAAGAAGTTGTCAGCTATTTTCTAATGAATTGTGCAATTGTTACCTAAAGTTCACTGGATACCAGTCTGTTGGTATACTCTGTGCTATACCCTGAATTATATATGGCTGTTAGTGAAATGTGCAGAAATTTTAATACTGGTTATAATGTTCAGAAACCATGCTGGCAGTGCAGACTGAATTAATAAGCGTTATATTTGCTTGCAAAAAATAAAAATAACCTATCTTAGATAATAGTTATATTATGCTGCAATTCTTCTTTTTGAGCTTACTGGTACTTCTTTAACTTTTTTACCAAGTACCTTCCAAGTTACAGGAATAGAGACTTTTATCTATATTATTACTATTTCCGTATATAGATAAAATTGCCCATCAAGTTTATTTTCATTACTTTCAACGTCCTGTTTTTGTACTCTGCTTTCACACATTCACTTAAAGTCTGTGGGGCAAACTTTACTCTTCTGTCAGATGAAAAATCAAGCAATTCTCGTCAGAACCTGCCACCAAGTACACCAAGGGAACTACTGTAACCAATATATAGTTTTTCCACTTTAATTCTCTATCAGGGGGTTTGGCTTATTTCTCTTCCCCTTTACTTTCTGTTTAAACCCTGTATCTGTGTGTATTAGTCGACCAAAGGGGTGCTGATGCCAAATACAGAAATTGGTTGATTTTTATAAAGGGTATTATTTGGGGTAGGAGCTTAAAGATACCAGGCCATAAAGCATAAGTTACTTCCCTCACCAGAGTCTATTTCCATGTGTTGGAATAAGATGGCTGCCGATGTCTCTGAGGGTTCAGGCTTCCTGGGTTCCTCTGGATTCAGCTCCTTTCTCCACAAGATCAACTGTAGACTATGAGGCTCTCTAGACTTTGTCTTTCTCCGCAAGGTCAGCTGTAGACTATCAGGTGAACGGCTCTCTCTCTTCCTGGGGTTTCTGCCGTGTGTAAGGAGCCATTTCTATTCCTCTGTGTTCTTCTCCTGGCCCAGGTCCTCTCTTTCTGGGGCTTGCCTGTCTTTCTTCTGCATGCTTACTTACAGGGGCTCCAGCTTAAGACTTCATCATCAAACTCCAACATCAAAACTCCAACATCAGAAACCCTCCTACTCTGTTTTTTGCCATGCCTTTTATCTGCGAATCCCCACCCCTTGGTGGGTGGACTTAACGCCCTAATGACATGGCCCAATCAAAACCCCAATCACAACACAATCATGCCCAGTTACAGACCAGATTACAAACATAATCCAGTATCTATTTTTGGAATTCATAACCATATCAAATGCTACACCGTGAGCTAGAAAATTATCCCCATCAAGGTTAACAAATATCAGACTAGTGCAGGCGATGTTATATTAAAAGAGAAGAATGCTCAGGTTATGATGTGCAATTAGATTTAATGAAAACTAGTGATGGTCTTAACAGTGTTTAAAATTTCCTTTCAAAAATTGCCATCAAGCCTCCCTCTAATTCCTTAATCCTGGCTAATTAAGGGGAGTATTGCTAGTGAAGCAATAAGGAATATTATCAGAATGTTGCTTTACAATTTTTTTCTCCCATGAAATATTTCAGATCTAGGATTAAGTCCTGACATTCACACGTGATCTTGGGCAGTGCTTTCTTCAAAGGGTTGAATAAATGGTTGTAAACTGTATTCATTGCCATTTGGGTTCTACCAGTTCTGATGGTTCTGATCGAGCTATCAGTTCTGACAACCTCTTTCCAGATAAAATCCTGTTTAAATCTCTGTTAAATCCTATTTAAATCTCTGTTATTGGGGGGTTCCCTCTACTTGGAACTGAATTTAATACTCAATAATATCAGCTCTTCTGCAGCTCTCGCCATATAAGTCTTTCTGTTACTTGGCATTTCATAAAATTCTAAATCAAATCCTGTGTTCTTGAAGGTAGAGACCATTGCTGGTGCTTCTTTTGTGCCCATAGTATCTGTCACTCAAAATAGTTGGTAGTTCACTTGACATCATTCCTGTGTTAAGAGCACTTAAAATCTTTTTTATTATCGTAAGTTTCAAAATGTGGTCTATACATACAATGGAATAGTATTCAGCTGTAGAAGGATTGCATTATTAACACACAGGATAACATGGATGAATCTGGAAGACCTTGTGTTGAGTGAAGCAAGCCAGTCACTCAAGGACAAATATTCCATGGCCTCACTGACATGAAATAATCAAATTGAGCAGACTTACAGAGCTAGCATCTGGAAGACAGGTTTACAGTTGACAAAAAGGGAGTCGAGGGTTGTGAGCCAATGCCGATACGGGCAAAATCTGTGGTGAGGTGGAAGGGTGTGGTTGTGAAGTGGATGGGCGTGGCAGTGGTGCAGTGGTGCTGCTGGGTCCATCAGGGCTGGTCTGTGAGGGAGGTGGAGTGGGCGTTGGGTTGGACTATCCGTGGGACTCGAGGGAGGCTGGGGGAAGGAGCAGGTGAACTCTGGGGAACTGCAGGTCTGTGGTTAAACCTGTAATGTTTGGCAAATACGGCAGGGGAAGGTTCCTGGTGTAGGGTATTGAATGTAGGGGGACATACAGGACAGAGTGCACCTGGGGAAGGCTTCTGTGGAATATGTAAGTGTGCATCTTGTCATCGTGTGTTGTATCAGTGGGTGGAGACCCACACAATAAACAAGAAAAGAATAAACTCCCGTCCTGGGGAGTCCTGCTATGTTCTCAGATAGAGGGGTAGGGGTCTCTCAAGAACATAGGCAGTGCCTAATAAAGAAAACAGACCATTATTTAAGCCCTCAATATTTTTGCAGGTAACTATGAATCTTATTCTTCAAAAAGGAAAATTTAGTGGTTACCATAGGTCCCGAGGGGAGGGAGAGAGAAGAATAGAATAGATGGAACATAGGGCATTTTTAGGGCATTAGAATTTTCTGCATAATCTTGCAATAACAGATACAAGCCATTTTAAATTTTGTCAATATTTATAAAAGTGTACGGTTCAAAATGTAAATCATAATGTAAACCATTGACCATGGTTAGTAGCAATGCTTCAATATTTGTACATCAATTGCAACAAATGTACCATCTGCATGTAAAATGTTAATAGGGGAGAGGGGAAAAGGAGGAGGGCATTGGGTATATGGGAATCCCTATACTGTGTATGGGACTTTTCTGTAACCTAAACCTTCTTTGAAGATAAAATGAAAAAATAAGACCCTGCGGGAATATATGAAAGAAAATATCAGTGCATGTACAAGACAACAGGTCTTATGGTAATAAAAGACATAATGCCTAAAAACTTTTTTTATTATTTCAAGTTAAAAAAATTTTTTTGTCTTTTATTTGCTATTTTTGAAACTATCAAACTATCATCATTTCATTTCTTATTAATTGTTTTTTTTGTTATTTTGTTGGCTTCATTTTGGGGGAGGTTTTAGATCACAGGTGGGTCACACCAGTGACAGGGAGGAGCACTGGTGGGGGGTGTGAGTGATGGGGGGATCCATGGGAGGGGGCTCACCTGGGCCAGGCCTCTAAGGCATATGGATGTGTTCAAGTGCTCCTGGGGCATTGCCACGGTGGGTGGAGACCCACACCATAACAGAATATCGAGCTCACAACCTGGGGTGCTCTGCTACATTCTCTAATGGGACAGCAAGATGCCCCGAGTCCAGGGGCAGTGCCCAGTGAAGGAGGAGGGACCACTGCGGCGGGCCCTTGATATTGATGGTTGTGCTTTTGAGCCTTTACTTTTGAAATGGAAACTTAGCCTAGTATTAAATGTTGCCTAAGAGTTACCTCCTGAGGGCCTCCTTGTGGTTCAAATGTGGCCTCTCTTGAAGCCAGACTCAGCATATAATCACACTACCTTCGCCTCCCCTTGGCATGGGACATGACTCCCGGGGATGAGTCTCCCAGGCACTCAGGGATTATTACCAAGTGCCAACTAGCAAGGCAAGTGGAAAAAGACCTTGAATAAAAGGGGGAAATGGTAAAGACAAATGAGTTCATATGGCTAAGAGACTTCAAAGTGAGTTGGGAGGTCATCCCAGAGGTGACACTTAATGCACCTCTAAGCAGAATCTCAGACGGCCAAAGTAGATACTACCCCAAGTAATGGAGCTCCTGAGAGCTCTAGAAACATCCAGACAGCTCAGGAGTTTGGTGCCCTGCCAATGGGCCCTACTTTGGAATTTATGCTCCCCAGTGTGACAGAGTTGGACTCATTTGTGGTTTCCCTACACATGGCTCATCTGCCCCTTCTATTTGAACTTATGGTTAGTATTATATGTGAAAGGTATATGTCCAAGAGATTTAAATCTTTTGTCCATCCATGTGCCAGTTGGACCTTGAATCTCTGAAGAGTTGCAACACCTACTCTCCAGTTCACTGGACTCACCCAGGACAACTAACAAGGAGATAATGATGGACAACACCCATCCCAAGGAACAGAGAGTCTGCAACTACAAGCAAGATAGTTCCATCCATCTGCTCCACAGGATCTAAGTCCCCTCTCAATTAGAGGCAAAGTGGGCATCACCATCCTAAAATACTCAAGACTGGGGAATGAACAATCGGATGGGCTAAGGTAGACTTACTATCATTCTATTACGGACTTACTGTTATTCAGCAACAGAATAACTTTTATCACTGATGTGGAGGCAGTGGCCACTAGAGGTTCTGAGGGGAAGGAGAGGGAAAAATAGGTATAATATGGGGCATTTTTGGGACAGTGGAATTGTCCTGTATGATTTGTTCTGCATGACTTTACCATGACAGATACAGGCCAATATATATTTTGTCATTACCTACAATATTGTGTGGGACAGAATGTAAACTATAATGTAAACTTGAATCCACAGTTAGTGGCAATGCTTCAGTGTGTTTGTCAATTGTAACAAAGGTCCAACACTAATGAAGGATGTTGTTTATGTGGGAAAGTGTGGGAGGGGGAGGGAGCAGGGCATATGGGAGTCCCTATATTTTTAATGTAACATTTATGTAATCTAAGGTAACCTTTAAGAAAATAAATAAAATGTATTAAAAAATAAAATAAAGGAAAAAGGAAAAAAATAATTGGGTGGTTTGGGGGAAAGTACACCAAATATAAGATATGGGCTACAGTTTTAATAATTATTGACAACACTATCTCAGATATTGTAACAAATCTTTCAAAACATTGCAAAGTGTTGGTGGTGAAATAACATATGGGAGCCCTGTATGTGATATGAGTATTTGTTTTGTAAATTCACTACTTTTACTATACACTTATTTACTTATATTCATGTATGAATGATATACTTCAGTAAAATTATATAAATAAATTGATTATTTAAAAAAAAGTAAAGAGAAGAGCATAATGAATTCCCATGTACCCAATATTTAACTTCCACAACTAACAACTTTGGCAAATATTGTTTCATCTATGCTTCTTTCCAGCCCCTTGCCACTGAGTTTTCTAAGTCAACTCTCAGACATATTATTTAATCTGTAAATACCTCATTATGTATTTCTAAGATAATTTTTAAGAAAAATGTAACAATAATACCATTGTCATACCTACAAAATTAACTGTAGTCCTTAATATCATTAAGTACCCTGTAAGTGTTCAAGTTCTCAATGATCTAAAAATGTCATAGTGTTTTAAAATCAATTTTATCAAGGTACGCTTTACATACAAAAAAATGTACCTATCGGAGGCATACAACCTCAGCACTGGGCAATAGCTAAGCTGCCTGTCACTGTAAATTAGTTTAGCCTTTTCCTAAAATTCATGTAAATGGGATCATACTGTATTTTGTGTGTGACTTCTTTCATTGAGCATGTTTTTGAGATTCATTCAGGTTGTAACTTGTATCAGTAGTTTTATTGCTGAGTAATATGCCATTATATGAATGTATCACATTTAAATAAAGTTCATGGACATGTGGGTCATTTCCAGTTCTTGCATTTTCAGCTTCTGTGAATATTTTTGCATGAGTTTTGTGTGGACATATGTTTTCAGTTAGTTCTCTTGGGTAAATACCTAGGAATGGAATTGTTGGATTATATGGTAAGTGCTTGTTTAATTTTATAGGAAAATGCCAAAATCTTTTTCCAGAGTGAATATCCACTAACCATATATTCAATTTCCAGTGGCTTGATATCCTCACTGACACTTTGTATGAACAATCTTTTTCATTTAATACTTCAGTTGGATGTGTAATAGCATAGCATTGTGGTTTTAATTTGCATCGCCCTGATGACTACTGATTTTGAGCATCTTTTCTTGTGCTAATTGGTCATTCCTATAGCCTCACTTGTGAAGGGTCTGTTTGAATATTTCCTCCATTTGTTTTTAGATTTTTGCCTGTTATTCTAAGATTTCTTTAGAGATTCCAGGATATACGTCCTTTGTTGGATGTATTGCTGCAAATAGGTCCTTTTAGTCTATGGCTTACCCTCTCATTTTCTTATTGTCAAAAGAGTTCAATTCATTTTTCTTTTATGATTAGTGTTTTCTGTGTTCTATACAAGAAATCTTTGCCTACCTCAAGGTTGCAAAGATTTTCTCCTGTGATTTTTTCTAGAAACTTCATAGATTTAGTTTTTATGTTTAATTCTATGATACATTTTGAGTTAAATTTTTGTATATGTTGTGAGGTAAGGGTGAAACCTTTTTTTCCCCATATGGGTAGCCATTTATTCCAATACCATTATTAGATGGATTCAAATTTAGGATTGTTATGTCTTTTTGGTGAATAGACACTTTTAACATTATGTAATGTCCCTCTTTATTCCTGGTAGTAATTCTTATTCTGAGGTTACTTTGTTGATATTGATATGATATCTATGATAAATATGATATTTGATATGTAGCTTTCTTAGAGAAAATAAAGAACAAGGGAAACCCCTGAATATTTCCCATATATTTTCCCATGTCTTTTAGTCTTTATTCTGTTTTTTTGTACATACACTTTTCTTTCTAGTATGATTTTCCTACATCCTTCAGAAATTTCTTTAACATATTTTTTTTGTGGTGCATATCAGTAGGCTAAAAATTCTCAAAGCTTACATTTTTCTAAAAATGTACTTTGTCTTCATTTTTTGAAAGATACTTTCATTGTACATAAAAATCTAGGTTGACTATTTTTTCTTTTAGCACTTTTTAAGCTATATGATTCCATCATCATTTGACTTGCATAGTTTTTGACAAGAAGTTTGTGGAAAGTCTCACTCTTTCCTCTGGACATTTAAGAAATTTTCTGCTTATCATTGGTTTTCAGCAATTTGATTATAATGTGCCTTGCTATTGCTTGTTTGTATTTATACATTTTGGGATTAGTAAGCTTCTTGGATCTGTGGGTTTATTGTTGCATTAGAGTTGAAAATTTTTTTCTGTAATTATTTCTTCAAATAAATTTAATTTTGCCACCTACTCTTTATCTTCTTATTTTGGGTCTCCAAATACTTGTATGTTTAACTGCTTGTTGTTGTCCTGTAAGTCACTGAGTTGTTTTTTTCTTCTTCTTAAATTTTTAGTCTTCCTCCCTCTTGATGTTCATTGTTTATTTTCTATTGCAATGTCTTCATGTTCATTGAGCTTTCTTTTGCAGCATCTGATCTGCTGGTATCCAATGAAATTTTCCCTATAGATTTTGTATTTTTCTTCTCTAGAATTTCCATTTTAATCTTTTTAATATTTTTCATTTCTCTCTTCATTATATTCATGTTTTTTTAAAAATCCTAAACATATTCATAACAGGTTTTCTTTTAAATCCTTCTCTGCTATTTCCAACATCTCTGCCATTGATAGATGAGTTTCTTTTGATTGAGTTTCTTCCTTGTTTTGGGTCATAATTTGCTGCTTTTTCATGTCTAGTTATGTTGGATTGGATGCAGGACATTGTGAAGTTCACATTGTTAAGTATTTGGATTTTGTTGTCTTTCTTAAAGAGTGTTGAAATTTGTTTTTGAGGACAGTTAAGTTACATGTGTCTTGGACTGATCTTTTGCCAGGCTTGTTTTTTAAGCTTTTTAGGGAGTTTTAGAAGTGTCTGTACTTTAGGTCTAATTTAGCTCTGCTACTAAAATGTGACCTTCTGGCATCTCTAGAGATGGTCTTGAGTGGTTAAGTTGTGTCGACTCTGGCTAGTTAGAATTACATGTCTACCAACCCTGGGTAAGCTCTGAACTGCTCTGCTTATAGTTCTTCAGTTATTTGTCTAGCCTTGTGGACATTTGCCCTATGAATGCATAGATTAGTATTCAGCCAAAGATTCAAGAAACCCTCAATGCAAATTTCTAGAACTCTTTGCATAGTTCAATTCTCTTTGGTGTCTTGCCCTACAAATTCCTGCTGATTCAGCTTCCCTGAACTCTGATCTGTTTCTACTCAATGCATTGAGATTGTGTTGCTTTTTTTTTTTTTCCTTTATACCTTCACTCTCCCTTTGCTGTCATTTTTTCACTCATTTTCAGAAAGAAATCCAGGACCATTGTAGGACTCAGCTCCTTCGTTTCCTTCTGTCAGGGATCACAGTTTTGCATTGTTTTATACCCTAAGTATGAAGAAAAGTTTATATACATTATATATATATATATATATATATATATATATTATATATTACAATTTTCTACTTATTTAGGACAGGAATAAAATTCTCTATTTGTTTTTCCTTCATAACCAGAAGTTGAAGTCATACATTTAAAAATAATTTATCTATTTGACTCAGGGTCCAAATAGTCCATATGTTTCTATTGGCTGATGTGTCTTTTTATCTTTATTTAATTATGAAGTCCATTCTTCACCTATCTTTCTCTGTCTTTCCATTTTCTTTTGTGGAAAAAATTGAAATATTTGCTTTAGAGTTTCCCACATCTGGGTTACCATGGTGTCTTTTTTAAAAATTTATTTTTATTGTCTTTTTTTAAAAAAGATACATAGATCATACAAAATGTTACATTAATAAATATAAGAGGTTCCCATAGACACTTTCCCCATCCCTCTACTACTCCCATATCAACAATCTCTTTCATCAGTGTGGCACATTCATTGCATTTGATGAATAGATTTTGGAGCACTGCTACACAGCATGAATTATAGTTTATATTGTTGTTTACACTCTCCCCGAGTCCATTCAGTGGGTTATGACAGGATATATAATGTCCTGCATCTGTCCCTGCAATATCATTCAGGACAA
The DNA here is from genome assembly GCF_030445035.2 of Dasypus novemcinctus. NCBI lineage: Eukaryota > Metazoa > Chordata > Mammalia > Cingulata > Dasypodidae > Dasypus > Dasypus novemcinctus. The sequence continues at coordinate 32,450,440 of NC_080694.1, read as the reverse complement.
CTCCAAGTCTCTAAAAAGTCCCCATATCACACCTCTTCTTACCTCTCCCTGCCCTTAGCAATTCCCATGGCCACTGTCTCCATATTAATGATATAATGTCTTCCATTGCTAGAGTTGCCATAGTTCTATAGTAGTAGAATACCAGTAAGTCCACTCTAATCCTCCATTCTGTGGACCCTGGGATGGCAATGTCCACTCCACCTCTAAATCAAGAGGGGGCTTAGATACCACATGGCTGATGGATGCAATTTTCCTGCTTGCAGTTGTAGACTCTCTCGGTTCCCTGGTGTGGTGGTTGACCATCCTCACCTTCCTGTTAGCTGGCCTGGGTAAGTCCAACAAACCAGAGAGTAGGTGCTGCAACTCTGGTGGGGTTCAGGGCCCAGCTGGCACATGGGCAGTCCAGAGATTCGAGTCTCCTGAGCATACACCATCCCCAGTGCCAACCACAGGTTCAGTAAAAGTGACAGAAGAGGCGTGTGTAGAGAGGTCACATCTGAGTCCAACTCCATCACACTCAGGAGCACAAATTCCAACTTAGGGCCCACTGGCAAGGCACTGAACTCCAGAGTCATCTACCATGACCGTAGAACCTGTGTGTCTCTGTAGCCCTCAGGAGAACCACTACCTGGAGTTACAGCTACTGTGGCTGTCTCTGGGATCCTGCTGAGATGTGCATAATTGCAACCCCCCTGATGACCTCTCAACTCATTTTGAAGTCTCTTAGCCAGATAAACTCATTTGTCTTTACCATGGTATCTTTTAACACGTTCCTCCATATACATTTCCTGGTAATTGGTAATTGAATTTAGAAACTATCTTTGCTTTTGGAGTGTTGTGGTATTTGTATTCCTTCCTCTACCACACTCCAGGCATACCTTAGGGGGTGATCATCTCTTCTCTAATTTAAAATATTTATATAGTGTAAGACTCATTTGTCTCAATTTCTGGAAAATACGTTTTAAAAGTACCCTGCCACTTCAACCATCTAGACTGAGGTATGTGATAGCCTTTTAGCATTAATGTGGCCTGCTCTTGGCTTACTGCCAGATTAAAACTGAAATTCTTTGCTTCTCTGTCTTGCTTTCTTGAAGGAAGCCAGTCAGGGAAGGAAATTGCCTATGAGGGTACCTTATGGAGGGGACTGCTGCTAGGTAGGGACCATCTCATCTTGCAGAGACCTCCCGGGGAGCCTGAGAAGCACACAGTATCTTGGAACTGTTTGCTTTTCCCCAAGAAGGTGAAGTGTTTGTCCAATGGCTTCATCTTGTCCTGGTCAAGATGGATGTGAAAAATCCCTGTGCCTTCAGGTTGTGCTTGTGTGAGTGTCCAGGGGTCTAAGTCAGTACCCTGCATTGTAACTGGGCAGGGCTGGGGCTGGGCTGGTGTCCAGCCACCCCTGCTCAGAGCTGGTCAGAACCAGCTTGAAGTGTTAACAGGGCAGAGGCAGGAGTAGGGGTGGGGCGAGCAGAGTGGCCCTGATCCCCACTGAGAGCAGTCAGAAGTTTCATTGGGAGAGGGGAAAAAAGCATCTATCAGTAGCTATATCTTTAAATGAAAATAAAAATACCTTCTCCCATGTTTACCAGATTTCAATTCACACTGGTCCAAGAGACAAGAAAGAGGGTTTTCATTTCTAGAACTGCAAACAAAGGCATCCCAAGCATTCCATGGAGGTCATTTGAGTTTTGAAAGTAGACCTGGGTATGATGCTGGGAAGAAGCACAGGGGCATATGGTGGGGTGTGCGTTCAGATGAGGCAGTCCTCAGGGGCTGCCTGGCTTACCCAGGACGAATGTCAATTCAGGTAGATGGTGGCTGCTTTTCAATGTTTTCTCCCTCTTTTGTTTCCAAAGACCATTAAAGGATTACTAGAACTGTATGGAAGGACTTGTTCAAATCAAAATATATTCAGTTGGTTGTTCCCAAGGACATACTAGCAATCAAAGCTATGTCCCAGTGAAAGGAGCTGCATTCTTAATCACATCAGGACAACTTAACTTTGTAATGGACATTGGCCCATGAATATCGAGAACTGACCAGGTGTGACAATTGTGTAAACTGAGAGGTGCATCCTGTTTTCTCTAAAGTCCTGCCACAAGGATGAGGAAGCATGAGCTCACACAGGCAGAATGGATTGTCGAAAACAAAGTGAGGGAAGCGGTTGTGGCTCAACTGATAGAGTATCTGCCTACCATGTGGAGGGTCCAGTGTTCTATACCCAAGGCCTCCTGACCCATGTGGTGAGCTGGCCCATGTGCAGTGCTGCTGTGCGCAAGGAGTGCTGTGCCACGCAGGTGTGTCCCCTGCATAGGGGTGCTCCATGTGCAAGGAATGTGCCCTGCAAGGAGAGCTGCCCTGTACAAAAAAAGGGCAGCCCACCCAGGAGTGGCGCCACACACATGGAGAGCTGACGCAGCAGATGACTCAACAAAAAAAATGACACAGTTTCCCCATGCTGCATGAAAAGAATGCAACGGACACAGAATAACACAGTGAATGGACACAGAGAGCAGATGGGGCGGGGGAAGGGGAGAGAAATAAATAAAATAAATCTTTAAAAAAAAGAGAAAGAGAACAAAGTGAAAATAACCAGTAACATAGAAGCTACCTTTACTGAGCGGCTGCTGTGCACCAGTCAATATATTATGCCCTTATATATTTTAATGTATTCAATCCTTATCCTATTCTGTGTGGGGAGATTATCCTTCATTTTATAAAGGAGGATAAAGCTCAAAGAGGCGGTGGTTCAAAGTCATTCAGTTAGTAAGAGGTGAAGGGGACTGTGATGGTTTGGAGGTATGTACCCCAGAAAAACATAAACTTAATCCATTCTCATGGGTAAGTAGGACATTTTGATGAGTTAAATTGGGGCCAAATTCATAGGAGTCCTTTATAATTAGAATGAAATTCAGAGAAAGCCCTGGAAAGCAAGAAGCTGAAGGTAAACAGAACCCAGAAAAGGGAGAGACCGAAAGAGCCCACCACGTGCATTGCCATGTGAGAGGAGCCCAGGACCAAGGATCACCAGCAGCCAGCCGCAGAAAAAAGCCTTACTCTGACGATGCTTTGATTTGGACTTTTCCGGCCTCAAAACCCTGAGCTCATAAATTCCCATCATTTAAACCAAACCGTTGCATGGTATTTACTTGAGCAGCCAAGGAAATGAAAACAGGAACATTTAAGTCTGGCTGATATCAAGCACAGCCTTCTATCTCTTTCCAGCAAAGAACTCTTGTCATGTTAATCTTTCTGCAGTTGTTTCCTCAACTGGGGAAATAAGAGTGGTAGTGAGGATTAAATTAAATGTTATGATATTCCTGATGCAATAAATTTGAATAAATTGTTCAATAAATGATGATTTTAGAATGTAAGAGCAGTTTATGGTAGCCATCTATTGCTGGGTGTTGAATCCTTGGCAGTTTCCTGCATTCCTGTACTTTTCCCTTTGAGGCAGAAGCTGTGATGAGCCCTCGTGTGAGTTTTGGTCACTTCTCATGTGCATGATTTGAGCTTGGAGGTGTTCTGGCTGGACAAGATGCTCAGGTTGGACCACATGCTAGTCTAGATGCTTCATGCTAACAGAAAGCATGTGTGAACACTGACAGGTGGGATGGAGGTGAAGGCATCTTTTCAACACTAACCTTTCCCACAATTGACTCTAATGGTTCCTCCTTCCTCTGAGCCCCCTTACTTCTAATATTTCCAGATTTGAGGGTGTCGTACAGATGCACTGCTTCTCAGGGTACACCATTGTGTTTCCAAGTGTAGGAGACCAGGCCATTCTGAGAAGCAGCTGCTCAGTCCTCCTGGTGGGCATCTCATTTCACATATGTGGACTTCTTCTGAAGAGAAGCTTGTGTCCAGAGGGCATGAAAAGGGGAGAAATAATGCTGCACCTTTTTTTGGGCTATTAACCACACACTGAATTGAGCCTGTGGGAAACAAAGACTTTTGTAGAATCTCTCAAAGATTCTTGGCTCTTGAAGGACGTTAAGACCTTAGTGAGGGTGTGGAAAGAAAAGTTATCCCAGCAATGGCCACCAGCGTTCCTGCTGGGTCAAAATGTTCTCTCACCTGACATGAGGTGATTATTGCTCTCCAGGGCATTATGGTCTAGCTGGGAAGATGAAGTGACTTGAGAATGCTTAGAAAGTATCTTTACAACAAGCACAAAATCATATTGGGGATATTGAGTCCTGATTATCTGCAAGGAGAGTACCTATCTGAGTCTACTCAGAGTCACCTAGCAGAGACTTCTCAATGAGGAGAGCTCTGAAAGGGTTTTGGAAGAACTTCCCTTCAACAGAGGTAGACTGAGGACTTACTGAGCCACACCCAAGCTGTGGAAATTGTGAGACTCCCTTTCCAGGAGGAAACGGAAGCCCTGGATTTTTGGAAAGGAAGAGGCAGGCCAGTGCGTTTCTCCACCACATGCAAATCACAAATCTGGTTGCCTTTCTGTTTATGGGCACTTACTGTTTGCCTGGCTCAGAGTTCAGCAGCTAACATGCATCATCTCCTTTACCGCAACCCAAGTGTATGTGGACGCCAGAGTTGAATGAGTTTAGACAACTTGGAGAGTCAAGAGCAGAGTAGGCGGTCTCTGGCCAGGTCAGTCTGACCCACAGCCCCTGCTCTTTCCACCAAAGTCTTCTAAGAAATGACTCAGCTGTATGTATGATATTATCAAGGACTTATAATGTGCCAGGCACTGTCAATCCCTTTGGGAACATTTTTGCACCATTTCAGTTATTTTAGTAGCCTGCTCAATAAATACGTTATTCGTCCAACTTTCAATTAAAGAATAGGTTTAAATATAAAGCTAAAGTTAAGTATTTCTTCTAATGTAAAATTTCCCACTCATTATGCTTCATGACCAGCCCTGCTATCAAAATTGTATTCCTAATCTAATTACCAGAAGGGCTTGATAAGGCTATGGTCTGCAGGGCCCGAGTCTTAAGGTGAGAGCTTTGTGTGTGTGTGTGTGCACGCGCGTTTATGCCTGCCTGTGTGTGCACATGTATGTGCTTGTATGCACTTACATTGTTGGAGAGGGAAGAAGGAGAAATGGAGGAAAGTCAATTCGAGTGCTCAAAAATGTATGGTTTCTGCTCATGTTTCTGCCACTGATCAACCCGATGACTTAGAGCAAATCACTTAACCGATTTAGGTGTTAGTTGTTTTTTTTAAAAAAAGATTTATTTCCCCCCCTCCCCGGCCCTGGTGCCCCAGTTGTCTGTTCTCTGTGTCTATCTGCTGCGTGTTCTTCTTTGTCCACTTCTGTTGTTGTCAGCAGCACTGGGAATCTGTGTTTCTTTTTGTTGCGTCATCTTGTTGTGTCAGCTCTCCGTGTGGGCAGCACCATTCCTGGGCAGGCTGCACTTTCTTTCACGCTGGGCGACTCTCCTTACAGGGTGCAAGCCTTGCGCGTGGGGCTCCCCTACGCGGGGGACACCCCTGCGTGGCACTGCACTCCTTACGTGCATCAGCCCTGCACATGGGCCAGCTCCACACGGGTCAAGGAGGCCCGGGGTTTGAACCGCGGACCTCCCATGTGGTAGACGGTCGCCCTAACCACTGGGCCAAGTCCACTTCCCTTGGGTGTTAGTTTTGTCAACTCTTAAATACAGGATTGGACTGGATTATCCCAACGATTCTTTCCACCTGGAAATGTCCGTGATTCCCCGCGAAGCACACGTCGTTGAGAGCAGCTCTGGCTGACCGGGCTGATGCGTTCTGTCTCCGCGGGCGGTTGCCTACTCATGCCCTTGAAGAACACAGTGCACGCACACTATGGCGCTGGCTCTCCTTGCCATCTGACTCTAAGCCTTTAGCTCAGGCAGCGTTTGTTTTGGCAGCCCTTCTGTATTTCCCCCTTCCGAGTGGACTTGGCCTTACCTCTTCATATGGGGTGCTCGGGGTGGCTGGATCGATAAACTGTTATGCGTTAGCCGAGGCCAGCGGACTGTGGGGGCCGCTCCTCTTGCTGAAGCTAGAGTCACTGCCTGGGACGGAGGGCGTGGGCTGCCCAAGCCTCCGGGCTCAGCTGCTCCCAGGTACGGCAATTTGGAGCTGGCTGAAATAGCCAGAGGTAGTGCCAAATGGAATATTTTTGAGACACAAAAACAATGGAAACACTTTCATCTTCCTCTGAAAGAGGACTTAGAGGCCCCCTGGGGCGTCCCTCTGGAGATGGGTCAAGCTGGACCCTGGGATTCTGGTCTCGAGCCGCACTTGTCGGGTCTGTGGTGCTGGTCGTGAATTCCGCGGCTTCTTGCAGCTCGTGCTACTTTAAAGGGTTTGAGGGGAAGACGGAGGCGAGCCGTGGTTGGTGGAGAGGCTTTGGAACAGGCTCGCACAGGGTTGAATTGCGTCTTGGTCGCTGGCCAGCTGCGCGGCTTTGGGAACCGCTCAGCCCCTCCGCGCTCAGTTTCCTCCTTTGTTAGGTCATAATAACACTGACCTCACAGGGGTGTTAGGAGGAGGAGATGGCCGTGAAAGTGCTTGGCCAAGAGAAGGGCTCAACCCGGGACGGGCCCCTTTCCTTTAAGCCCGTGATTCCTTACAAAGGCAGGGCATTATTATAACAAACCAACCTGCGGCCACGCAAGGGGTAGGTGGAGATTGGCAAGAGTGGCTCAGAACAACCAAATAGGTGTCAAAACCAAGGGGATTGTGTTTTGTCCTTGCAGTATGTTAAGAGGATCAACTTTCTCGTCTGTTACTTTCAAGCTGGTGTATTAGGGAGTTTTCTCTGCATAAATACTAGTATCATTTCCTTTAAATTATAGCTCTGCCCGCCTGGACAATCAAAGTCAAAGGCAGAGGCTCTGGGACCTTGCAGTATCTCAGGAATAAAGCTTGAGGCGCATGATTGTAGCTGAGGCAGGTTTCGTCAGGGGCCGAGGTGCCTGAAGGCAGGTTATCGGGAGTAGAATTGATCCGGGTGATGGGCTTCTGTCTTGTGGTGTAGCTTTGGCCAAATCTCTCAGGTGGTTTTTTTTTTCTTCAAATGTTCTTTTTTTTTTTACATTTATTTTTTATTTATTTCTCTCCCCTTCCCTGCCCCCCCCCCCAGGTGTCTGCTCACTGTGTCCATTCTCTGTTGTTCGTCTGTGTCCTTTTATATTCTTTCAGCGGCACTGGAATCTGTGTTTCTTTTTGTTGCGTCATCTTGCTGCATCAGCTCTCCGTGTGTGCGGCGCCGTTCCTGGGCAGGCTGCACTTTTTTCACACTGGGTGGCTCTCCTCACCAGGCACATTCCTTGAGCGTGGGGCTCCCCTACATGGGGGACACCCCTGCGTGGCAGGGCACTCCTTGCGCACTTCAGCACTGCTTGTGGGCCAGCTCCACATGGGTCAGGAGGCCCGGGGTTTGAACCCTGGGCCTCCCATATGGTATGTGGATGCTCTATCCATCGAGCCAAATCTCAGGCAGTTTTGAAGAACCATACACTGAGGTTCTAGTTTGATAGCGAGGCTATCAAGAATTGTAGCGATGTCTGCCACTTCTGCAGTGTGAGGCTCCACGAGTGAGATGGTCCACTGCTAAGCCCTCAGCGTCCTAGCAGCAGCAGCAACAGTTTATAAAGGTTTTTCGTATGGGCTTTCTGAGTGGTTTTGTGACCTAGTGAGGAAATCAAAGCACAGAGGGTGACACGAGCTGCTTAGGGTCACACGGGAAGAGGGTGCAGAGCTGGTGCTCCAAGTCAGGCCCTCCAGCTCCCCACCACTCCTTTTGCACATTCCCTGTTTTCTGGAAAATGGCACCTGGCTAAAGGTGGTGCCTTGCTTTGCTACAGTGTGATTAGGTTCTGGAATGAAACGAAGAGATTTGAGAACTCTTAGAATTTATACTTACTAATAACCCATATCTTGGGAGATGGTGGCAGGAGTGGGATGTGAAGTAACAGAAAAAGTCCTTCAAGGGGGAAAAACTCACCTAGAGATCCATTTTGGAGAGCAGCGCTCCTTTGTACTTCAGTCTGCTTCTTTGTTATTCCTTTCCTTTCTCCCGCTGCTCTCCATTAGCCAAACCCTGTAGTGTCCATGTTTGGGCACCCATCAAGATTTAATACCATCACTTTTTTTTTTTTTTAAGATTTATTTATTCATTTATTTATTTCTCTCTCCCTCCCCCTCCCCCATTGTCTGTTCTCTGTGTCCATTCACTGTGTGTTCTTCTGTGTCTGCTTGCATTCTTGTAAGTGGCACCAGGAATCTGTTTCTCTTTTGATTGCATCATCTTGCTGCGTCAGCTCTCCGTGTGTGTGGTGCCACTCCTGGGCAGGCTGTGCTTTTTTCATGCAGGGTGGCTCTTCTTGTGGGGTGCACTCCATGCACATGTGGCTTCTCTACGTGGGGGACACCCCTGCGTGGCATGGCACTCCTTGCATGCATCAGCTCTGCCTGTGGCCTGCTCACCACACAGGTCAGGAGACCCTGGATTTGAACCCTGGACTTCCCATGTGGTAGGCAGACGCTCTAAGGTTGAGCCAAATCCACTTCCCTACCATCACTTTGACTTTCTTTTGCTCATCGGTAGTACCAACTTTGAGGGATTGTGCAAATTAAAAGAAATAATTCTGCAGAGGGATTAGCACTGTAGAGATAGTAAGTTTTTAATGCACATTGGCTATTATTACAATGTAGCAATATGTATTAGCCAAAGGGGTGCTGAGGAAAAATATCAGAAATTGGTTGGTTATTATAAAGGGTATTTATTTGGGGCAGGAGCTTACAGGCCATAAAGCATAAGTTACTTCCCTTACTAAAGTCTCTTTCCATATGTTGGAGCAAGATGGCTGCCAATGGCTGTGAGGGTTCAGGCTTCCTGGGTTCCTCCCTTCCAGGGTCTTGCTTCTTTCTGGGTTCAAGGTTCCTTTCTTCCTGGGGCTTGCTTCTCTTTCCTCTGTGTGCTTACTTCCCGGGGTTCCTGCTTAAGACTTCAGCATCAAACTCTGACATCAAAACTCCAACATTAAGAACCCTCCAACTCTATCCTTTGCCATGTCCTTTATCTCTGAGTCCCCACCAACCAAGGGGTGGGGACTCAACGTCCAACTGACTCAAGAGGTTTACGTAATTACTTATTCATGTAAATCTCTGAATCCAATATAATCAATATGCCCAGAGGAAAAGATCAGTTTAAAAACATAAACCAATATTTCTTTTTGGAATTCATCAATAATATCAAACTGCTACACAATATATATGCCTTTGTAATGATGTTACTAACCTTGCATCTCACAGAAATCAAAGAAATGCAATTTAAGCAACAATGACATATTGTTTGTTAACTGATGAGATTGAAAAAAAGATGAAAAAATGGACAAGGTTTGCTATCAGTATGGTATGGGGTGAAGAGGTCCTCTCAGGAATTGCTGGGAATGATGGGAACTTGCTACCATACTTTTGTGGGGCAATTTGGCAAAATGTGTCAACATTTAAGATGCAGATAGGTTTTACATCAGCATTTCTTCTAAAAATTTATCCCAGGGAGATAATTGGACAAATGCACAGTGATGACTGTATAAGAATATTTATCCCAACGTTTTCAATAGAAGCAAATGTTCATAACAATTTAAATGTTCTTCTATGAGACTGATGACCAAACTGTGGTTCAATTGTGTGATGGCATGCTATACAAATTTTAACAGCAGTACTTTATATATCTTTAGTGACCATATGGATAAAGCTCTCTTTATACTGATGGGTTAAAGAAAGTGGTTGCAACATAACATTTATAGATGTCCCCATTTATGTATGAACCTGTTAGTTCAGTAAGAGAAACAGGTTTGGATAGATGTACTTTAAAATGCTGACACCCGTTGCGTCTAGATGAGGAAACATTGTTTTCTTCTTTGGAACTAATTTTACTACTTGACTTTTGTGGGAGCATGTATTATCTTTTTGATCAGAAATTAAAAAAAAAAAAGAAAAGGAATGAACTTTTTTTTCTGTCCTTTAGTAACATACCCTGAGCCAAGATCTACATGTTGATTTTGCTCTTGTAAACCTACTTGAGGTTGTGTTCCAAGAACACATCATCATTGCTTTCTTCCTTTTCTTTTTTCCTTGTTTGTCACTCAGAAGTGTTTCTTCATTCTTTCGTCTATGACTTATGCAAGCAGACATTAAAACTCCTGTTTTGCAAGACCTTTCTATGAAATGGAAAGCTTAACAAGGTTCACTCCAGTAAGAGGTATGCACCAAAATGTGCCTTGCTTCTTCAGTAATCATGAATTTCCTGAGTTTCCTACGGCTCCACAGAGGTCTGGCTGGCCAGGAAGATCTGCCTGGCACCAGCATTCAGGTGCTATCCAATACTAACTCCAGGGCCAGTGATCCCTAAAAACAAAGCAAGCTTGAAAATCCCTTTGTTGGTGTTGCTTGGAATCACTGCAGTAGGAAATCTCCTGCGGGACAGTCTGCACTGCCTCATCTAGCCAGACCATGGAGAACCAGGACGAGGGTTCCATGGAATGATCTGAGCGGTTCTTAATCCTGCCTGCACACCACAGCTCCAAATGGTCCTATTATCCATCACTTCCCTGTCTGGTTTGAACTTTCCACGATAAACCAAAATTTCAAACTGGCTTTATCCTTCAATATTTACAAAGTTTAGCAAACATTGCTGCATTTGAACCTCACAGTTATCCCAGGAAGTAGGCAGAGCAGGACTTCATTTACAAATGGGACAAAGGGTTCAAAGGGACTGGCCAGGACACACTGCACACCCAGCACTTACCCTGGTCCTCCGTCCCCAAGTTTTCTATGTGTTTTTTTTCCCCTTGTGACTTCTCAGCTCTTCGGAAGACCACTGCAAACATGTCTAAACTCCCCAGACTGTCCTGATCTGTCTTTGAAAGTTTGCTGACAGAGACATGTGATTTTTAATTGGGATCTTACACACACGACATGCACACACACAGACTGAAACCAGCTTATCCTTATTATACAATGACTCATATATCTTCTACACTAGTCTACCTATTCAATTCCATTCTATTCTTGCTCAATACATTAAAAAATGGTGGAGGAAAGGCATGTTTTCCCATGACTCTGTAACTTGATTTCATGACATCTTGGGATTGTTTTCTAGCTGCATGGTATACTTTGGATTCCTTTGTGCACCCCAGAGAGATAGATTGCTTGACCGTAAATGGAGACTGGAACTAGACTGGAGGGGATAAGATACCATATGGAGAATACTGCAGAAAAAAAGGGGGTCTGGACTGGAAGGAGTTGGGGACAGGGGTGGAGAGCCTCCCATTTAGGCCTCCTTGTCCTGCTGTTGCACTGAGGATTCACCGTAAGTGTGGGGACGCGTGGATATGCTGGAAAGGCTGAAGCCTGACTTTGGCCTCCTTCATGGTTTCCCACGTGGTGAGCCCCACACTTGGTGGACGTAGCGCTCAGGGTAACTGGCTCAGTGCCCCCCGGTCCTTGGGTCAGAAGGGGCCTCAGCAGGCCCAGGGACCAGGGCACATGGAGCTGCCTCCCCTTAGAGGCACCATCTGACTCTTACCAAGAGTAGACCCTACCCAGGTCACACATCCCTTTGAGACGTGATGCGCCATGAACCCTGACCTCATGAAAAAGCGCAAATGCACACGCATGCCAAACTTGCATACAGTGGCTCTGGTTTCACTGAAGTCTGTGCCTTGTTGGAAGCTTGAAATGGGATGTTGACCTGGAGGGTTCCAAGAAGGTGAGAGCAGAAAATGAATTCATGGGCACACTGAGAAATTTTCTCCTTCCCAATTTGCCTTTATCTGGATTACCTAGTGAATCTTACTGCCTGTTTGCTTTTGGCTTCACAGAATTTATCCCTCTTTATTTCCATATATTCCCCCCTAAATATCTGACAATTTTTATTTTAAGCTGATTATAATTTTGCTGTCTGCCACTTGGTTATATGAAGGTAGGACCCAACCATACAGAAGCCGCTCTGTTATGTTATGCGAACGCTCCCAAATCCATCCATGGTCCAAGAGCTTGTTTCGCTTCCCTCTGCACCCAAGTAGCCTGGTTTTCTTCTCAAATGTTGCCATGTTCTAGATCTCTATTCCTATCTGTAAGATGGAAATAATGCCTTCTTATAAAGCTGTTACGAGCATTAAATGAGGTCAATTATGTAAAATACTTAGCACAATGACTGGCCCACAGCGAGCGTTCAATACATACTTAATGCTATTATTATTATCATTACTATTGTTGGCTGCCATCTCCATTTTGAGACTTGCCATCTGTGAATTAAGTTATTTAATCTGCACCCAGCATCAGTCTCTGTTCCTTCATTTAGATTTCTAGAGTACGTGACCGCTGATATTGCATTGCTCAGTACCTAGATACTCATTTTTCACTGTTGGTTTAGATTCTGATTCAAACCCTGTTTATGGAGCAGTCTCTGTACTCTGAGCGCTGTGTTCAGCATTTCCACGTACGCTGCTTCACTTTGCACTCGGAGCAGCCCCCGAAGGTGAGCATCAGTTTCCCCACTTCTGAAACGAGGACATTCAGAAGTTAAGTGGCTTGACCAGGGCTGCTTGCTCATTAAATGGTAGAGCTAAAATTTGACTCTACGTCTTCCTGTTAGATCTAGTGTCATTTCTACAATCCCAATGCATGGCCTTATGTTCTACTTTCAGAAAAAAGACAATTTTATTGTTTTATGTGAATCTTACTAAACACTCAGCAAATCTGGGCTCCTTCAACATCATTGTTAATATGTTCACTTAAACAGCCAAATTTTCTGTTGCAAGGAGCGGAAAAGGTCCTTTTATATACAAGGGTATTTATATAGACTATTACTATTAATATTACATGTTAATTTACATTTAAAAAGTTTTCTGATTCTGAGTTCTGGTTTAATACAGGGCAAAATCCATTTATAAATTTCTTTTTTTCACAAAATCATAAGAAAACTCACATGGTTATTGTCTGGGAATTGGAGAGCAGGAATCACTTTGTATTTTCTGTTCACCTGGTGAAGAACCCAGGACACTTTGAAACACATAGTTGGCATTTAATTAATGCTAAATGGCACTTACAAAGATAGATCCCAATTTATATAAAGTAGTAGTTGAAAAAGTAAAAGAATTTAAAAGACAGTGGTGGCATGGTCAAGGAAGGGCAATTTAAGAACAGTTGGAATTGTACCCTTGAGGCCTTACAGGGTAAGCTGGGGCTTTGTCAGCCCAGAGCCTCCCAAGGACATTGCTTCCTTTCTGTTTTAAAAGAGATACTCTTCAGGAACTGTCACCAGGCAGGACAAAGCTAACCAGTACGGTCAGGGTATTGCGTGGAAGAAGATTCTTCCATGACCAGGGCCTTGCCGTTTGGGTGAAGTATGAGACTGAAAGCTTCTATTGCCTCCACGGGGGCAAGGGTTCTAGACTTGGTGTGGGTGTGAAGACTAGACGAGTTTGGGTTGGTATTTAACTATGCAGAGCAAAAGTCAAAAAGAGAATGTGAGGAACCAGAGCACAAATGATGGGACTGGATGCAGTGGCAGAATGAGCTATTTTGATTCTGGTTCTTTCCCCCTCCATGGTATAGCGAAAACATGGAACAGAGATGAAGATAAATGTTCCCCAATACATAGACAGCCTTTTTTGTTCTAAGGCAGTGTGAATCACTCAGCAGGTGATGAATGTTTAATGTAGAGAAAATGGGGAATATATGCAACTTTGTTGCCTCTATCATTTAAGAATGAGATGAACTAGTAGGATTAGAAAACTCAAATTAGCAATAACTTAAACACAGCGTGTTTAGTGGACCCCATAAAAGGTGTGAGGAGGGGCAGGCCGGGACTCGTGAGACTGTTCCACCAAGGCCGTAGCAACCAAGGCTCCTTTTAGTTTTCTGTCCTGCCACTCCCAAGGTATGACTACTGGCTGCTCGGGCTCTGCCCATGGTGTCCACATTCCAGCCAGCAGGATGGAAGAGGGGACAAAGAAAGGGACTTCTCTTTTCCTTGTGTGCAGTATTTCCCAGGAGTTGCATGCAATGCTTTGGGTTGAATTCCACTGGCCAGAATTTATCATATTGCCACACCTCCATTCCAGGAGGCTGAGAAATATAGTCTTTATTCCGGGCAACCTGGGAACAATGACGAACTGGGAGTCTAATTAGTAAGGAAGAAGAGAACAGATACTTGAGGTCCAGCATCAGTTTCTGCCACTCTGTCCCTGAGACTCACTTGCTTCAGCTGGAAGTAGGGTTTGGTTGGTGCCATATGAAACCCTGGGAGCATAATTTCAGTAACTTAGACTTTGCTCTTCAGGGCCTAAACACCTGTGGATGACTGGGCAGTGCTGTGCAAGGTCTTTTCTTCTGTGGCACAAGCCAGGTGGAATGAAAGAGGGAGAGATGAAGGGACAGGACCCGGGAGACAATCTCTGGGGGAACAGGATCCTCTAGTGGTTACATATAGGCTTTATTTTTGTTTGTTTTTTTTCAAATTCTACTCAATTTATTCATTTTTAAAAAAATATTATATTAAAAAATAGGAGGTCCCCATTCACTGCCACCGTCCCCACCCACCACTCCCCCTATAGTAACACTCTCCCCCATCATCATGACACATCCATTGCATCTGGTGAGTACATCTCTGGGCATCGCTGCACCCCGTGGCCTGTGGTCCACACCATAGCCCACACTCTCCCACGTTCCATCCAGTGGGCCATGGGAGGACATACAATGTCTGGCAATTGTCCCTGGACCACCACCCAGGACAACTGCAAGTCCCGAAAATGCCTCCACATCTCATCTCTTCCTCCCATTCCCTGCACCCAGCAGCCACCATGGCCACTTTTTCCACACCAATGCCACATTTTCTCGATTATTAACCACAAGTTCATGAATAGGATATCATTAAGTCCGCTCTAATCTTTACTGTATTCCTCCTTCCTGTGGACCTTGGCTTGGTTGTGTCCATTCCACATCTATGTCAAGAGGGGGTTTAGATTCCACATGGATAGTGGGTGCAATCCTCCTGCTTTCAGTTGTAGGCACTCTAGGCTCCATCGTGTGGTGGTTGACATTCTTCAACTCCATGTTAGCTGAGTGGAGTAAGTCCAATAAATCAGAGTGTAGGAGCTGAAGTCTGTTGAGGCTCAGGGCCTGGCTATCATATTGTCAGTCCAGAGATTCAAATCCCCTAGATATATCTTAAACCCCAGCACCAACTACAATTCCAGTAAAGTAGCATGAAAGGTTTGTGAAAAGCGATCACATCTGAGTCCAGCTCCATCACACAGAAACACCAGCTCCAAAGAGGGGCCAACTGGCATGGCAGTGAACCCCATCTGCCATGACCATAGAACCTGTGGGTCTCTTTAGCCCTCAAAAGGACCAATACCTGGGGTTGTATCTACTTTATCTGTCTCTGAGACTCTGTTCAGGTGTGCATAAGGGCAATCCTTCTGACAACCTCCAGACTCTTTTTTAGAGACTCATAGCCATATGAACTCATTTGTCCTTTCCATTTCCCCCTTACTTTAGGTCAAACAGCATTTTTAACTTCTGTTATTATATGTAGACAGGGATATTCTGCTGGTCCACGTTGAACCTTTAATTCAAGGTCATTTTCTAGTTATGTCATCAGCTGGTACTTGGTAGTGATCCCTCGGTGCCAGGGAGGCTCATCCCTGGGTGTCATGTCCCATGCTGGGGGGAAGGCATTGCATTTACATGCTGAGTTTGGCTTCGAGACTGGCCAAATTTACACATAGGCTTTGGAATCAGACTGAATTGGGGTTTGAGTCCCAGATCTGCTGTGTGATCTTGGGCAAGTCACTTGATCTCTAGAAGCCTCCGTTTCTTCATCCGCCGAATGGGGATGTTAATATTTGCCCAAGGGTTTGGGGCAGAATAGGGGATGGTGGTGTATACATAAAATACTGAGCCCAAAGCATGGCAAAACATAGCTCCATTTTCATAATTGAAGACCTGAGGGCCAAGGTGGGAGCAATAACCCTTGTGCTGATCAAGGACCCATGCTAGGGGTGGTCCCAGCAACCCTAGTTACAGTCCGTTCTGCCATGGTGGTGAGCTGGAGGATACCCATGAGGGAGAGTTCCTCAGATTTACTGCTCTCTCTCTGGGCTTGAAATAATTTCTTCTCCTTTCCAGGAATCTCTTCTGCTTTCCAGCATTAGTCCTTTGTCAGTGGAAAACTTTTCACATCACTACCTCGGAGTTACAGTTTAGGTTTGCACTTGATAAAGGCATGAAACAACAGGGAGATATGAAAGAAATAATAATCATGGATCAAATCACAGGAAAGCAGTGACTTTCTGAGGTAACAGTGGAATATGGCTAAAACAGCAAAAAGAGGTGGAATTGTTCAACTGCTAAGGAATTTTGAAATAAATTCGTCTTCACCTTAAGTTTTAAATTCTTACCAAGTTCAAGGTGATAGCCGTAGATGGCAAATATTTTGGGAGTGACTAAATTCTGGGATGTGGAGAAAATTATTCAGAGGGATTTATGGTTCAACATCTTCTCCTGAATCCAGACAGCCAACTGCCTCCATTGGGCATTTCCAAAGACAGTGTCAAAGTTTGTAGGTCCCAGACTGATCTACTGGCTTCAAATCAGCTTTTTCTTCTGCATTTCCCCTCTTATCTGATTTACCCAGTCGGAGTGGGTAAATCCTCTTCACATCTATGTTAGCTTAAATAATAATAATAATAATAATATAGATTATTTAGCAACCCAATTCAGTCTCTCCTCGTTCACCACAGTGGACCTCTCTTGGAATCATTGTGACAGACTCTGAATGCTGCACTCTTCCAGGTCAACTGCCATATCACCACCACAAGGCCCTTTCTGAACCTCCAACATCTATGTGACCATCCTCAGTGACCTCAGATATACGTCCAGCCTCCCGTTCTTATACTCTCTTTCCAACACGTGCCTTGTTTAGGCAAGTCCAAATCTCCCCATCACTCTGAGCTCTCCCTCTCCTTGCCTCCATGTGCAGGTGCTCTCTGCAGCCTAAAGAGTCCTTCCTGGCCTGGTTTGCTTCTGCTGTGGCATTCAAGCAGTTCTCCCCTGGGGAGCCCTCTCTGGGCTCTGCAGAGCTCAGGACAGGGCAGCTCCATGAGCCCAGAGGATCATATTGTCCCTGTTGGCATATCTGTCACATCACTCCTCCGTGGACTGATTGGTTGAGTGACCCACTGATTGAGTGATTCATCCACTCATTCATTTCACCAACTAATTTTGATTGCTTGTGTTAGCTGTAAGAGGTGCAACTCAGCTTTCTCCTCCCCTGGGTTCTTGTGGTTTAATCCAATGTCTCTCTTCTGTGCTCCCATTCGACCTGTGGAAGAAACACATAAATGCAAGCACAGGTCCGGTGGACCTGAGAGATTTGTGTCTGTTTTCCCTAGACTATGTCCTCTTTAAGCATGAACTGGAGCACTCTCTCCGTGTGTGTATGTGTGTGTGTGTGTCTCCAGCACCCAGCACTGGGCCTGCTCAAATGAAAGGCTATTAAATGAATTGGGGAATGGAAGGTCGTATGGGAGCTGATCTACTCAAAATAGCCCAGCAAGGTCCCTAGAGAGCAATTTAATTTGCGTTTTATGACCTGAAATAGAAAGCCTTTTGGGAATATTCTTAAGGTGTGACTTAATATTTAGCTCCTTATTTTGCCAAGGGGTTTGAAGGGGAAGGAATTCCTACAGCTATAAAGAAACTATCTTTAGCAAGTCTGTTGCTCTGTTGTGGATGGATCTTGTTTCCTTATAGTAATGAAAGCACTCGGTGTCATATCTGTCCTTTGTTTAAGAACAAGCATGTAATGATTAAAAAGAATAACCTTCATGCTTCTAGGGACTGCACTAAACCAGTTCTGTCAAAACACAACTAGTGAGTGTTAGTGATTCTGTTGGAGTTGAACTTGAGTAGTAGAGAAGGGTGAGAGGAAAACTTCTCCAAATTAACTGTCAGGGTAGGTGCCTGGAGGGCATCAGTTGGAGCCTTAATTTGCTTAGCAGGCTTTAGAGTTAAGTGAGTGAGAAGCACCTAATCATTGTGAGGTCCAAGGAGTCATAGCAAGATGTGGATCCAGGTATTTGGATGAAACTTGGCTAGGTGGACATGCCGTCATCCTAATTAATGTGCTAGACTGGGTAGTTTGGTTCTGAATCAGGACTGTGGGTTCTTCTTCGGGTAGTGATCTAATTTGATACTTTACATAGTTCCATAAGACATGATGTGGATCACAGTGGATGGACTGGCAGGCTATTTTTAAGAGGAGGGGTCAAGCAGGAAGCAGAGAGCCCTGCCAAGGGTGATGGGGTCCTATGACTCATACATGGAAGCATTTGAAGGAGAGTGGAGGCCTTCTGAACCAAAGGATTGGGCTTCATATTCTAGGGTTGACTTGAAGCTATTGATTGGGTCATGGTGGTTCTGAGCTTGGACTCAAATTAGGCAGGTCAAAGTTCAAATATCAACTCTGCCTCTTGCAAGCTGGGTGACCTTTTGAGCACATTTACCTGACATCTTTCAACCCTGCAAAATGGATGGAATAAGAGCAGCCATCTTGGAGGATCGCAGGGAGGGTGAAACGAGATGAGGCAGGTGCTTCTCGAGGGCCTGACCCACTTTCATCAGCCCACACAGATGAGTGCTAAGCTCTTGAGCAGGGGGCAAAGAAGAGCTCCCAAGACCCAAACACAGAGCTGTGATTAGTGTGAAAGAGAAACACACACACACACACATCTCTGTCCTAAATGATTATTTGCATTAAAAGGATCTGGGCAGGAGGGTATTTGAGTGCTCAGAATGAAGATTTAAGGTTTCAATTTAAAAAATTAAATTGTTGAAATAGTGCAAATCCTTGTTTTCCTCAGTAATTCACTAACCTCCTCCTTCATTGCAGCAGCTTTGGGGTGGGAGACAGGAACAGTTGGTCTAGCCTCAGCTCTGGATTAATCAGCTTGCCTGGTGCATGCCCTTCACCACCCTGGGCCTCTTCTGTAATATGAAGTAATTGACTTATGGGTTTTTTTGTTTTTAAAGATTTATCTTATTTATTTATTCCCCCCCTTCTGCTTGTGCTTGTTGTCTGCTCTCTGTATCCATTTGCTGCGTGTTCTTCTGTGTCTGCTTGTCTTCTCTCCTCATCTTCTCTTTAGGAGGCACCAGGAACTGATCCTAAGCCTTCCAACATGGGAGAGAGGCATTCAGTCGCTTGAGTCACCTCAGCACTGGTTTTGCTGTGTCTCTCACTGTTCTTACTCTATGTCTAGTGTTTGTTGCCTCATCTTGTTGTGTCAGCTCTCCACACGGGCCAGCTTACCTTCACCAGGAGGCCCCAGGAACTGAACCCAGGACCTCCCATATGGTGGACAGAAGCCCAATTGCTTGAGCCACATCTGCTTCCTTGGTTTTTGGTTTTGAAGGTCCCTTCAAGCTCCAAAATGCTGTGACTCCCCATCTGAATGCTGGTAGGCCCACTATTGGGGCACAAGTAATTTTTTTGGTGCTTCACATTTCAGTTATACCTAAAATTAAATAGTTTCCATAGGCGGAAAAAAAAACAAATTAGTAAAGCTTTTTAAGCAAGAATAAATGCTGAGATATGCATGCTGGGAAATTTTGGTGATAGACTCAACCCTGTATGCAGATTGCACATCAAAATATATAAAACTGACTACAAACGAAATTATAATGCAGTCTTCAAAAATTGAATGAATGGAGGGTGGGGTGGGGCATTGAAGCAGGGGGAAACCTGAAGTGGCTACTCTTCCCCAATGCTCCAGAGACTTTTGGACAAAATTGCTATAGAAGTGGCTGAAGAATGTTTCTGGGAGCAATTTAGAAATATCAACAGCACCAGTGAAAAAAATTTAATTTTATTTGAATATTTCCAACATCTTTACCCACCAAGCAACAAGCCCCCTTTCCCCCTCCCTCCAATTCCCTAGGAACCTCTAATCTACTTTCCATCTCTACAAATTTGCTATCCCTAGATACTTCATATGAGAGACGTCATACAGTATTTGTTCTCATGTGTCTAGCTTACTTCACTTAGCACAATGTTTTCAAAGTTCACCGATGTCAGGAAATGGACTTGGCCCAGTGGTTAGGGCGTCCGTCTACCACATGGGAGGTCCGCGGTTCAAACCCCGGGCTTCCTTGACCCGTGTGGAGCTGGCCCATGTGCAGTGCTGATGCGCGCAAGGAGTGCCCTGCCACGCAGGGGTGTCCCCCGCGTAGGGGAGCCCCACGCGCAAGGAGTGTGCCCGTAAGGAGAGCCGCCCAGCACGAAAGAAAGTGCAGCCTGCCCAGGAATGGTGCTGCCCACACTTCCCGTGCCACCGACGACAACAGAAGCGGACAAAGAAACAAGACGCAGCAAATAGACACAGAGAACAGACAACTGGGGGTGGGGGGGGAATTAAATAAATAAATAAATCTTTTTTAAAAAAAAGTTCACCGATGTCGTAGCATGTATCAGAACCTCTCTCCTTTTTATGGCTGAGTAATATTCCATTGTGTGTATGTACCATATTTTTTTTATCCACTATCGGTTTTATATTAATATACTTGATCAAGAATATATATTAAATTAAGAGGAAGGAATTTTGCTCTTTCACTGTTTTTTTAAACCCACATATGCCTATGGAGAAATATTGAAGGACAATGGGGAAAGGAAAAGTGGAATGGGGAAAATGGATCACGCTAAAAATGTAACAGGACAAATGAGTTATGTCTTCACAGAAAAGCACCTTGAAACCTTAGAACAGGGGACATGGCTTAATCCAGTCTAGTCCCTAATACTTTTGGTTCTATCTGTTAAATACGTTTTGATCTGTGTATGTCCTCTGGCCTGTTAGCAATAACCTGGTTTTGAACCAGACAGAACCAACCATTTTCTCCTACTTGGTTTTCAGTCTCAAATTTTTAACTGGTCTCCCTGTCTCATGTCTTCCTACCCTGTGAACCTCCTGCTCTCTGACTGTAGCTCAAAAAAAAAGTGACTAAAGCCAAACTCCTTAACTAATTAGTAGATAAGAGCCTTGCTGCTTATCTCTCCTGTTTAAGGTCTCCTTGTTTGTTTGTTTTTTTAAACAACTTTTTTTTTTAAGTCTTATTTTATTTATTTCTCCCCTTCCCCCCCCCCCAGTTGTCTGTTCTCTGTGTCCATTTGCTGCGTGTTCTTCTTTGTCTGCTTCTGTTGTCAGCGGCATGGGAATCTGTGTTTCTTTTCGTTGCGTCATCTTGCTGTGTCAGCTCTCTGTGTGTGCGGCACCATTCCTGGGCAGGCTGAACTTTCTTTCGTGCTGGGCAGCTCTCCTTATGGGGTGCACTCCTTGCGCGTGGGGCTCCCCTATGCGGGGACACCCCTGCATAGCAGGGCACTCCTTGCGAGCATCAGCATTGCGCATGGGCCAGCTCCACACGGGTCAAGGAGGCCCGGGGTTTGAACCACGGACCTCCCATGTGGTAGACGGACGCCCTAACCACTGGGCTAGGTCCGCTTCCCTAAACAGCTTTTTATTTTGAAATAACTTCAACCTTATAGGAAAGGTTCAAATGCAATACAAAAATAATATAAAACTCTAATCTACCCTGCCCTGATATCCACATTTACCAACCTTTAGCATTTTGCCACATTTGTTATACTATTCTACATGTATCTGTTTATTATGTATGTATGTATGTATGTATGTATGTATGTATCCATCTATCTATCTAACTTATTTTCTAAACATTTGAGAGTAGATTGCATATGTCATATTCCTTTTTGTGTGTGTGGTGCTGGGGCCAGGGAATGAGCCTGGAACCTCACACATGGGGAGCCAGTGCTCAACCACTGAGCTGCATCAGCTCCCCTGAGTTGGATTTTTTGTTTGTTTTGCTTGTTGTTTGTTTATTCATTTATTTGTTTTTTAGGAGGCACTGGGAACTGAACCCGGGATCTCCCATGTAGGTAGCAGGCATTCAACCGCTTGAGCCACAACTGCTCTCCATTACAGTATTTTAACATGTAATACTTAAATGTGACTTTCCTAAGATCAGGGATATTCACTTATGTAACCACATTAAGTGCAGTCATTATAGTTAAGAAATTTAGCATTGATTTAAAACATATGCCATCTATAGTCTAATTTTTTCAGTTGTCCCATTTATGTCTCTTTGGGCCTTTTGTCCTCCATTATTAGATCCAGTCCTGGATCATATATTACATTTAAAAATGTCATTGTCTTTTTAGTCTCTCTCTTTCTTTCTATTTGTGGATGTGCATATGCAACATAAACCTTCCTATCTCAGCTCCTCCCTAGCATACCATTCAGTGGCTTTGGTCAATTCACAGCGTTGTGCTACCCTCACCACCATCCGTTACTAGAACTTTCCGAGCATCCAAACATAAACCCTGGACCTATTCTGCATTAACTACCCATTCTCCTGCCCTTCCCCCTGGCAACCTGTACTCTAATTTGAGTCTCTTTCGAGCTCTCCCTTCCCACCTTCCATTCCCTTCCATCAGGCTAACTCCTACTAGCTTGCAGGTCTCAGCTCAGGTGTGTCTTACTCAGGACACAGCCTCTTCTTCCAGGTCCTAGCTGGGTGTCCTCCCCATGTGCTGCCTCCTTCCTGCTCACCATCCTGCACCAGGCTAGAGGAGGGGATGGCCCCTTTTCTGACCCTGCCAACCCTGCATTCCCTGCCTGGGGCAGTAATGGGCGCACACTCAGTATCTGTGGAGTGCAGAGCTGTGCTCTTTGTTGTGTTCATCACAAAGGGTATCCAGGCTGTCCTTATGGAGTGATAGTGTCCTTATGGAGTGATTTCATCTCTGGCCTAAGCCCTCTCCATCAGCAGATGGCTGCCTCACACACTCGCACCCCTGTCAGTGGTTCAGAAGGAGAGGAAGGATCTGAGAGAGTCAGGGGCTACTTCAGCCATCCCTGTGGGGACCACTCAGGAATCCCCAGTCTGGCTGGAGAGCTGGTTATCAGAGCGTGGCCAAACCCAGCGTTGGGTCTCCAGCAGGAGGGCCTGAGCTCCACTGGTGTCCATAGGCATGGCAATGTCTGTGCTCTGTTACCATGCTCTCCCACATGTCAGGAAGCCTTGGGGCTCACAGGCCAGCTTTGTCAGTACATTGTTTTCAAGTTTTGGGATCCTTCTCTTGACTTGGCGAATGAGAAGTCATCGTGATGCAGTTGAAGTTTTTGCTTCACGACCATGAGTCTCCTCTTCTGATATATAACGGCAGAGCTAGAGGACATTGGCAGTCCCTCAATTTCAGGGCATTGGATTGATGAAATAAACTGGAGACCTTGCTATGGAAAATGATGGGATCAATGCTTTTGTGGTCTTCTAGAAAAATTGCTTTTGACACACGTGTGTTTAGATTAGCCATAATTTTTCAAAAACTCATCTTCTCAGTAAATAATTCTTAAATCTTAGAGATAGCCAGTGGTCTCCTGGTGCAGGAGGCTTCTGTGGGAAAGCATCCAAGCTACATGTTTGGATGGTCATGGTCTCCTTAGGCAGTGAATGTACTCTGTTGACCAGAGACTGAAAGGCACTGGACATGGGAGGACACACCTATTGGGCAAACCCATACTCTCTTGGTGAGCTACAGAGGGAGGTTGATCTTAGGGAATGGTGGGAGACAAAATGGGACAGGTAGATATGGAAGGTCATAGAGTCTTGGAAGGCCAGGTCCAGGAATTGGGCTTTATTTGCTATGCAGTGGGGAGCAGAAGAGGCTTTGGATTAATTCTAGGGAGCTGGAATGGTGATGGGGGATGATCTGGGAGTGGCCACGTGGACCCAGGCAGTGCCCCTGGGGACGTAGAGGGTGTGATGGATAAGTGTTGCTTTGAATTAAGATAGACCATTTTGAACCGCAAACTGATTTTGTGGAAAATATAGCAGGTCACTTTTGGATAGCTATCTCATGCCATTGGCAGATATTTTACTACTAAATGTAAAATAAGGTAAACAGCATGAGGAGGTGTTCCAGGATATGAAATCGCACCCCTCCTACCATACTGTGGGGGAAGGGCTCCTCCCGTCTCTCTCCCAGGGAGGCTTGCACTTATCTGGCTTCGGCTTTGAGCCTGCCTGCCAGACCCTGTCCCTGCCACTGGCCATGAGGCCTGAGACTCCCTCCTTCCGGTGCCCCCACCATGGAGTCACAGAGACCAGAAGGTCCTGGAGCCTTCCTGGGATGATGGACTCCAGTTTTCCATCTAAAGACAGGGGATGGCACAAAGTTGAGCAAGACGGCAACCCTGCCCCCAAGTTCATAGTCTAATGGGAAAGACACAGGACGACAGGATGATTCCATTGTAAAATAATACGCTTGACCGTCCTGCTGTGGAGGACAGTGTGTGCTGACTCACTTTCCCAGGGGCCGTTAAGGGTGACTCTTCACTGCTGAACTAAGAGGGCGCTTTCCAGGTGGTAAAGAGGAGAAGGGCGTTTGGCAGAGGCCCTTGACAAAACTCAGCGGCGAAGAGCCTGTGTGTCTTGCTAAAGGACCTGACTTCAATCTAGTGGACAATGGGAGCTATGACTAGCTTTAAGTCCTGGACTGACATGTCTGTCAGGTCACAGTGTGGCAGTCAGAGCTTTAAATGGGCATCGACTGCCTCAGCTCCTTGTTTTCTCTCTGCTAGATTTGCCATCTGTAAAATGGGAATAGTGTGAGAAATGCCTATAAACAACTTGAAAGCTGTAAATGCTATCTCAAAATGATGAGTTCTCTTAGGAAGTGCATTACACCAGTGATTGACTGATTGCAATTCCTGGATGGGTAATCGCAACCCCTGTCTCATCTCTCCAGGCAGCTGACTGCAGGTGCCATTAGTTTGCAAGAAAAAAATTGCCCCTGGGTGTGAATTTTCTGAAAGTGCAAAACAGAGTGTAGAAAATTGAGGCCAACACCCAGTGTGAAAGATAGTGCAGCCTGCCCAGGAATGGTGCTACACACACAGAGAGCTGACACAACAAGATGATGCAACAAAAAGAAACACAGATTCCTGTGCCGCTGATAACAACAGAAGCAGACAAAGAAGATGCAGCAAATAGACACAGAGAACAGACAACCAGGGTGGGGGGGGAGGGGAAATTAATTAATTAATTAATTAAAAAAAAAAAAGAAAATTGAGGCCAAGTTGAGTTGCCGTAAAGTCTGTTCTGAATATTTGATGATGCACAGCCTGAGGGGATGTTCCTTTGCTTCCAGTCATGTATAGATGACTTGCTTAAGTTGTACTCCTATTTATGACACAACTGCTGAGGCATCTCACTGTTAGGAAATTCTCAAACTGCAGTGCCTGTGAGCAGAGAACCTCTTCATGGATCCTGTATGTTTCCACAAATGCCAAGTGGACGGACAGATCATATGGCTGGTGGCGGAATCTGTCTAGGGTATGTGGGCTGAGTGGGGCTAGCTGGCTTGGGCCCCGTAGGTGTGAAATCATCAAATGCCACCTTTTCCCAGGTATTCTGCACTGGGGAGAGCATTGCAGGGACAGTGCTGTGCTGGTAAGTGATTACCAGTGGGCTCTCCAAATGTGGTTCCAATGGGAATGTTGGTGCATATTTTGTCTTCCGTTGATGAGTGAGAAGAAAGTGAAAATGAAGATATCACGTAAGCAACTTCTTTGCAGAATCAAACAGCAGGTTTCAAATACTGTAAAAGAATTCCCTTGATTGTTTTGTGCTACAGACAAGACACATTTTTAAGTTTAATCTGTACTATTAACATTTTCTCAATCACTTTCTTAAGTCCAGACAATCAACAGAGCAGTAAGTCCAGCCCTAGTTTATAGCATTTGCTGATTTCCATGGCATAAATGCTCCCACCTTGGAAATTACCAGTTGTTTCAGGACCAGTTCACAGATTCTTGAAAATGTAACAATTAGCTCTGATAGCATACCATTGGTGCTGGAGGAACTTAAAAAAAAAAGCCTTTGGGAGATAAAAACAGACCTTATCATAGACACCACGATTTGAGAGAAGCATGGAGATTTAGATAAATGAGAAGTATTGTGGGGAGCAGAAGGGGAGAAAATGACAGCATTCATAGTGGTGTTTTGCATGAAGCCATTCCCTTCCATAAGGGATGACCAGATACCTGAAAATACAAAAGAGGAAAATCCAGGGGTAGCAAGATGGAGAGCTTCACCTAGTTCAGATTTTCTTTTTTGATAAAATACTAACTACAGTAGGGCATAGGTCCCAAAGTTTCAAATTGACGTGATAAATGCTGGTTCTCACAACACTCTGGTGCTGCCACCTTTATTTTGAAGAGGAGGAAATTGAGGAGATGGGCAGTGTTACTTGTCTGAGCTTATGGAGTTGCACAGAGTTAGAGATGAGAGGGATTTCATTATCTTAGACTACTTTAGTTACTCCTGGTTTATGGAAACAAAACAAAAACCCACCCAGTAATCAGCACTGCGGAAGGTTTAATGAGGAATGAGAAGCATTTAATTTGTTGGAGCCATCTATTATCTATGTTGGTGTGCTGGATGAGAACTTGTGAAATGTGGGCAGGTGTTGCCACCATCCAGGAACTATAAAACCAGGAGACCAGTCTGGAGCTGGAAGGCAGTTCGAACTCCTTATTCTCAGGGGTGCAAAAGCAATCCCTTCCAAGGCTTCCCATTTCTCTTGCATCAGTTTTCAGTTCCTCTGTGGTTTCCAAAGTGCCCCAAATCCAGGTCCACCATGTCTCTCTACTCTGATGTTCAACTACTTCTGGGTGGACACTCACTCTCTACAGGTCTTCTCTTAGGCTGGTGGGCTTATTCCACTGGGTCCTTACTTACGGCCAATGTTCAAGAGAGCTTTGGGGCTGCCACATGCTCTCTTCACATTGGGTATTTGAAAACGTTACTGTTATTTCCCCTGTTTTACAGAGGAACCCAAAGCAGAGAACATCTATGGAACTTAGCTAAGATTGTATGATTTGTAAAGAGGTGCCAATGGTCCCATGTCCTCCAGTCAAGTGCTCATGGCCCTGCCTTCAAGTGCCTCTCAGTTCCCACTGACACTTTAACCTGTCACCGCTCCTCTTCAATCTGAAGCCTGTCCCTCTTACATTCCCAGTGCTCAAGGCCCTCTACATCTACGGAACTTCCTTAACCAGTATTGCTTCCATCCATCTCTCCTAAGTTAGAAATTTGTCTATGGTGTACAGTTTGCCATCTAAGAGTTTATTCTTTCTTGACTGATATAGTGTCACAGGTATTGTTTGCCCTAAAAAATTATACGCTATTTAGGGGAGGAAAATATATGTTCAATTTATTCTTTGTTGCCAATAGTGTCATTCCAAATTGGTACCTGATGATAGATACTCAATAAAAACTTTGTATTAGTCAAGGCTTTCAGGGAAGCACAACTGTACATAAAGAGATTTCTTATAAGGAATTGGCTCAGACAACCATTGGGGTTGGCAAGTCCAAACTCTGTAGGGCAGGCTGCAAACTGGAAACTGATAAAGATGAGGTCAGGTCCTTAGTTTGAATTTCCCAGGGGAAGCTGTCTGGCTGGAAAATCTGGCAAGAACCAATGTTGGAGTTGAGAGTCTGAATTCCTCTTCTGACCTCTGAAATCCTCAGTTCTGGCTTTTAAGACCTCCAGCTAATTGGATGAGGACTCTTCCCAGATTTGCTGAAGGCAGTCCCCTTTGTTCATTGTAGATGCAATCAACTGATTATAGATGCAAATCCCATCTCAAACTATGCTCATATTAATGAGCAGACCAGTGCTTGACCAAACAAACAGACACCATACCCTAACCAAACTGACACATGAAATTAACTATCACGCAACTGTTGATAGAGGTACAGGTCTATGTTCACATCATGTGCTAACATCTATACCAGGAACTGTACTGGGGATAAGAAGATGAAAGGCTTCTCAGTTTGAAGAACCCCAAATGCTAGTGGAGAAAGCAGATTCACCAACAATTATGACACAATGTCTTCAGTACTACAGAAGCTGGGTTCTTTCAGGGAGCCCAGGTGGGGAGAGTGTCATCCTGAAGGAGTCACTCCTGAGCTGATCTGGTCTTGAAGGATGAGCAGGAACTGGAGTTCACCAGTAGGAGAAGGTGGAAGGGCTGGGACAGCACCTGCAGGCAGGGAGGTGTGGAGAAGACAAGGTTTTTGGGGGGATCAAGAAGTACCATAAGCTATCCACCTGTGAAATTCACAGGACAATCCAAATGTCCATGGCATGAAAATGTGTAAATTCTTGGCTATGAACTTGAGTCACATCTGATGGAAGGCTGGCATGCAGGAAGACAGCCCTTTATTTGTTGAGACCTGCCATCAATGTGAACATGTCTATGCTACTTTCGATTCAGGCTTGCTCATGATTTTGGTGGGATGAATTGTACTTTAAAGCAGTATTTACAAATGTCAGTGTTTTGAGTGGACATTCGGGCCTAACTCTTATGAACCCTGAGGGTCTTTGGTGGCTTGGAGTAATGGACAAACTGCCCTGGGACATTTTCCTTTCAGGCTGGGCAGACACAGTTCCAGATGCTGGGGGAAATACCATGGGAAATGCTACGAAAGAAGAATCTAGCAATAGTTGAAGGTGGTATCAAATCTGAAACTTTTCCTCAAGTATTTTGCAATCTATAAAATGGGAAGCCCAGTGCTCTGATAAAGTTTTCCAGAGCCCTTCTCTCATTGGTCTTCAACTAGTGTACTTTAATACATACCTGCTTTCTTTATGTTACCTTCATCAAAGTGGGATCTATTTAATCAAAGTCAGGGTCAGCAGGGATGCAGGGCAGGTACAGGCACTAGCTGGCCACTTGGGCAGTAGGTGTGGTTTGATGATTTTGTGGCCAGTGAGGCTTACCCTTCTATCATCTGATCACAGAGTCTCTCCTCTCTCTGGTCCTCTTAAAATTGTGGACATGGTACAGGCCACTCTTCCCTTTCTCTTCCCCACATGTTAAGTCACCCTTTCTTTTTCTGGAGAAGACCTGGCAAAGAGGACAATGTGTCCTAGCACATTGTCCCACACCAAGGATACCTTTGAGTTTGTCCCAGTTCTGTGCCATAGTAGAAAAGAATGGCATAGATGATGCTCCTTAAAGTGTTTCACTCAGTGCTTTGTTGGAAATTTCTGATATCCTTCATTAGTGTTTGTCCTTCCTGGGCTCTTAGCCTTGCTAACCTTTTGTTGTCAAGGCTGACCACTCACTGGACTAAGGGGCCATGCACCTCCTGAATCCTGAAGAAACTTGTGGTGGAAGATAGAAGATAAATATTTTTTATTTCTAGGGCACTGACTCAACTGGAAAATTTTTCTCCTTTCTCTTTCCTTGAAAAACACATGCATACTCATCCATCCCATATCTGTAGACATGTACACAGACAAAGTAGAGGAAAGGAAGGAGGGGATATACAATGGCTGATCCATTTTTTGAACTTACCTGAAAAGAAAGACCATGATTTCCTTCCTTCCTGAAGGAAGAAGAGGGATTTAGGAAGTTGGGCAGATGTCTAGAGTGCCAAGGTCATCCAATTTTATCTCTGCACCTTCAAGATTATGCAGCTCATTCAATTCTAAAGACCATGGAAACAAAGTCTGGACTGTCTCAAATCAGAGCCGCCGCTAGAACATTCCTCACTCACAATTTGGAGACTTTTCAGAGGCAATGCCATCTTTGAATACTGAGCCATTAAAAACACCAAGTTGATATTTAAAAAGGCTTATTTCTACCTGTCCTTTGCCTTAGTGCCTTGCAATCTCTCAGGACAGATATGCAAAAAGTAAATTATATTCTGCTCATGTGAAACTTATTTGTGCTTGATTGAATCTTTGAAGATTTTTGGATTTAAGAATGAAGCAGCTTAGTCCAGGGAGGGCAGACAGGTTTCAGCTTAAGCGCCAACTCAGACAAGTGGGCAGATGCTGCCCTGGTCGCTGAGAGTTGCTGAGGTCAGGTCTGGACTCCAGGGAACGGGTGAGGCCATGATGGGCTACAGCGTCGGACCTGGGCTCAAGAGGGAGGAGAGGCAGGGCTCGAGTTCTGTGTGACCCACCCTGGGTCCAGTAAATGAGAGTCGAGGTGTGTGTGTGTGTGAGCGTGTGCCATGGGGGTGATGTCTGTTTTTCTCAAGCCCTTCTTGGACCTTCCTGATAGAGTCCCTCTTTGCTTGGTGAGGTTTGACTCTCTCCTTTTGATACCTAAGGAAAAAGAACTTTGATTAATTCTGTTGGGAGTAGAAGCAATGTTGGATTCTGTCCCCATTCCTTGCAAAAAAAAAAAAAAAAAATAAGGTTCATAATTTTCTTGCTGTGTATGCTGGCAAGAGGATACATGCTTTTCTTTCCCTGCCTGGCGGTGGGGCTTTGCAATCTTTTCATTGTGGAAATGAGGTGAGGGTGGCTGAGGTCAGGCTTGGGAAAGGAAACTGCATCGCCCACCCTGTGTTCTACTTGCTGGCTTGAGCAGTCCATCAAGAATGAAACCTTGTTAAATTTATCGAATCCGGCATTCCTTAAACTTGCATCACAGAGCTCCTTTTCCTATGCAGAGCTGACTACAGTTGAGAGACTTCAGCATTTGCCCCTGATGCTCAGATAGCCCGTAATGATATTTTTTTCCTGTGATTAAAAAAAAAAGATCATCACTGCCTAAGGTAGAGTTTGGCAGTTTCTATCATATGACTTCAAAACCAATCTGCTTTTATTTTTTAAAATTCCTTTTAGTGAAACTCATTGTGGAACTCTTTATTTCTCCGACTATTTACAATGGTAGGTTTTATAAAGGCCCTCATTTTCGAAGCAATGCACGCTGCATATTTACATAATGGAGCCAGACAATGACGAAGGTGCAAATTACATAAAGATTATTACATGTACTTAGCGTGTGCTCCATTCCTGTGACTCAGAGGCAACTTGTTTGTATTGCATTTATGGGCAGAGGTGGCTTAAAAAAAACATTATGTAGAGCAAGAATTGTGAAAGCATGCCAGTCATCAAAAACCTCTGCCAAAATGTGATGCTTTTACAGCTAGAGACAATGCCGAAAGCACCATTTAGGGTGGAAGGTGTGTTGTGAAATGCCAGATAGCTTTCCACAACTAGACTGCCTCAGCGGGGTACTCACCCCATTGTGAGGGCTAATCCAAGGCTTACACAGCAACCACTACTTTAGAAACACCCCTACTTTTCACAAAGTGCCAGCACTTCCAGTTTCTGTGAAGAGAAACAACATTTATAATGGTTATTGGTGGCTGGATGGTTAATATTGGAAAGAAACCTGTTTTGTGATGCTGGAGGGGAGAGTATACAAAGGTGTCCTTCTTCTTTGGGGGCGCATTTTTATTCCCTTATTTTTTTTCGTTGCTACAGTTTGATGCAGTGTTGGGACCAGGCCTGTTCGGTGTGGGCTGGCAGTGCCAAATTTTCTCCTGCCTCGGGATTGCGGAGCCTCACTTGTGTTTGGACAGCAACTACCTTCAGGAATAACACTTGTAGGTTGTGTCAAGTTTGTTCAGCTCCTGGCTTTCATTACTCCAAAGCCATTGACGTTGCAGCTGTTTGCAGATAGCGTGTATTCCCACCTAAACTACAAGGGAAAGAAGCTCTTTCCACCGCAGATATTAGCCAGGCGTTCTTCGATCGCCTTTGTATTTCCTAGGAAAGTTCAAGACCTTGATAACTCGACTTGGGGCAAAAAACCTCTCCTTCCTTCATCTCCATCCCATCCCCAGCGAGGTTGCTTTCCCTTTGCAATTATCCCTTTTACAAAGCCTTCTGTTAAAATAAAATTGCTTCATTTGGAATTTCTTTGTGAGTCTAGAAGTGCCACCCTCTTGTCTTTTGCCTCCCACAGAGAAATTTAAATGTTGTTTTAACTCTTGGCATCCGGCTAATGGGTGGCAGCGGGCAATTGGTTAATCCATTAATGCCTAAAAGACACAGTTCGTGTTTCCTTTCGAAACACATCACAGATTTGCATGGCTAATACCTTTCTAATAGTTTTATTTTCCCCAATAGGCTACCATTGAAATTAGCGTTTGCCTTCTCTAAGTTCCTTGGTGGATGGAGAAAGGTAGTCTGGCTAGGTGTTTAGGTACTGGAAAAGGAGTCTGGGCTTTTTATCGGATGTGCGGCCTTAGAATGGAAGCCCCTTGGGTTTCCCTGCCCTCGTCTTCCCGTAGCTGGAGAAGGGAGGTGCCCCCTCCTCCAGAAGGGTACTGCCCAGGCAGTTTGCAGATATTTAGAGAAGAGTGGACTCTGTGATGCAAGTTTTAGGAATGCTGGATTGGATAAAGTTAACTAGGTTTCTTTCTTGAAGCACTTCTCAAGCCTTTCATTCTCTCACTCACCCACCCCCTGAACTATCTTTACTGAGCACCTTTTTACTCTTGTGTCAGGCTTGGTATTAGGGACTGCGAATACACTGTAAAGCAAGATGGAAGCCGTCTCCCCCCCAGCGAGGTTGAAGTCTGGTGAAGCTCCTAAAGTGCTAATTGCTAAGAGGGAGATAAAGCGGGCAAGCTTCCCAGACACGCTGACATGTCCTCGTGCACCCCATGAGTTTTGTGAGACACACTTTGGAAAGTGCTGTTGTACAGTGAGGAAGATGAAGGTAAGGAGAAGGCGTGGTCTCAGTACATGCCCAGCACCTTCATGTGTCATTTCTGTTCTCCCCGCCATCCTGACAAGGGCAGTACTTCCATTTTACAGAAGAGGAGACTAGAACTCCTGGTCTACTTTAAATGCATGTGAGCTGGGAATGGAATCCAAATCTGTTTGGCCCCAATGCTCCTTTGCTGTCTCTCTCCTGTAAGTCTTGGGGCTTGGATTAAAGAAACTTGGGTTCTCTACCTTTCTCCTAATTAGCTGGGCAGCCTTGGCTAAAGACCTCAAATTCTCTGAGACTTTAAATTTACACAGCTAGCTTCCCTGCTTTCCACATATTATTAAGATCAGATTAGATAAAGTATATGTTCTTGCTTTGAAAGCACAAGGTATATATAGTGCTACCTGCATTCCAGGCATCAACTACTACCTGCTGGAAGAGAGCAGAGAATTGATTGCCTTTGAGTCAACTCACTGGATTCAACATATGGACGTTGTGTTTTGTCATCTTTGCTTCTGCCCTGCAGCTCTTGGACAGGACATTGTTTCTTTAAGAATTCTCTAAGCAGAGCCGTCCCTAAAACTGCCTCTGAAAATGACCTCAGTCCTCCTAAGTACTTGTTAAAGGATTTTTTTTAAGAGCAGTAACACCTGGAGTCTCGTTTATCACTCTCTGCCTACTGGCGATTCCACCTACACACCAAAGAATGAGGGCAAAAATAATATTTATGTAATACGCTGTTTAAAATATGTGAAAGGAGCCCTTCTCTGTTGAACGTGGAGATTAGCAGCCTATTTGTAATGATTTTAAATGGCATTCTGATCAGTAAGATTTGTGGCTTTGCAAACACAGAGGGTTCTTGCATCGCGGTGACTGGGGGGGCAGGGATACTTTTCTCTGGAATCCAAACTGACAAGCGGTGCTTTCGTTGGGCAAGATTGCAGGCTCCGTAACCTTTTATCTGGGGCTGGAGGGGAAGGCTTTGTTCTATTACTGTTGGGGGGCCCGTCTGCAACATAGATTCATGAAGCCAGCCCCGACAGACAGGAGGACTGCTTCCTGTTGGCATGAACGGGGGATCTGGTGAGAGCAAGAAGCCGAGATCAGGGGTTCCACCTGGGTGGGGATGTGAGGGCCAGAGCGCCTTCCGGGGAGCAGTGAAGGAATCTTCAGGATGGAAAAGTCTAGGAGCACCCGGATATCCAGCCGCCTCGTGGACCGTCGCAGGGCAGTGCTGGAGCCCCCCTGTCCTGACGGCGCCTCTGACTCCTCCCAAAGGAAAGGGCAGGCGATCTCTCTGGGGTTATGCCCAGCTGAACTCCGCGGTAGTGAGAGCCTAAAGGCCCCAGTGGTTTCCAGTGCTTTCGCCCCCAACCCCTGCCCCCCTTAAATGATCTAATCACATACTTATTTTTAGTGCTTTTCACTGTCTATGGTAGAGTTGACAATTAGGGCAGGGGTACAGTAGTTCCCGTTTGCTAAATGGCAGGGTAGCAGTGGGAAGTGCTCGAGTCCAGATTCTCAGGCACAAGTCACGCAAAAGCAAATTCTTTTTTTTTTTTTTTTCCTTTTGGCAGGGCCCCTAGACTGGTAGGTCAAGAAATGCTGCACCCAACAGTGTGTTGGGCAGGGCAGTTGGCCGGGTCTCCTGGAGCGATATCCTTGTGTGCCGAATGCAGAGATGTGGGCTAGATGTCAGCAGAATGGTGGTTCCCTTGTGGGCCCAATGCCCAGACCCACGGGTGCTGGTCCAAGTGAGCAGCCGCCTTGGAGAGACCCTTCAAGGCTGGCCTGGCTTTGGGTAGGAGGTCGGCTTAGAATGTTCGCTGGATCCGTCTTCTCTTTCTGAGTTAGGCTAAGCACTTAGGGGTGTCGGTGTTGGGTTTGGGGCACTGCATTTAAGAAGACAAGGACATCAGGGTGGCACATTTTACAAAAGGTGTTGTTCACTGAGGGCCTGACTGGGGAGAACAGGATGTTGGGGGGTCTGGAGACGATACCTGGGAAGGGACAACTTGGGGGAGGTTGAGGTTGGAAACAGAACTTACCTGTCTTCCAATATTTGAAGGATACCCTGCAGAAGAGAAATTAGATTCTGCTCAACTCCCCAAATCTCAAGAAGATAGCTTTAGCTCAATTAAAAAAAAAAGAATTAAAAAAAAAATTCCAGCTTATTGTCTGGAAGATTCAAGAGTAAGATTAATTTTTGTCTACAAGGATATCATCGCAGGAGTTATTAAATGGGCTGAATTATAGTCAAATGGGGGGCAAAGAATAAACACAATGTGGATTGAGGAAGAGCCTGTTAAGAGGGACCCATGGGAGATGGCCTGTGTATAGGTGAATGTGCATGTGTGTGTGTGTGCTTGCACGCACTGTGCATGAACATGTGTGCATGTGTATAGGTGCATGCATGTGCGCCGGTGTGTGCACACGTATGGGTGAGTGTGTGGTTGTGTGTGCCCATGTTTGTGTGTCAATGTGATCTTGCATGCATACGTGCACACATGTGCCTGTGTGTGACTGTGCGCGTGTGTGCATGTGTGGTGGTGGATGGCACTCCCACAGTAATTTTTACACACGTGGGGAGTAATGCCTGGGTGGCTGCCTCCTTTAGCTGAACTAGTGTGGGTCAGACACTTGAGAGGAAGTGGTGGAGCACGACGTGAGACACGAGATTCTAGTCTAGCCCTGAAGAGTCACCTTCACTGCAAAACTGGTCCTTCCTAAGAATGCCAGCTACCTAGGAATTAGGAATGAAATAAACATGAAAGACAGTTTATAGCCTATTCCCTAGGCAAGCAAAGCAACTCAGAACCAACCTGTAAAGGTGGCAGTGCAGTGCTTGCATCTCCCATCAAAGGCAAAACACAGTAAAAGCTGGTGAAATACTGAAATTATTCTTGATTGGAAAGAACTCAAACGTTTTATTTTGGTGGCTAACCTCAAGACCAAGTACATCTTGCAGACTGCTGTAAAAGAGACCCTTTTAGAGTTTGAGAAGGGAGAGCCTACTTTCTGAATTTTCATTCTTTACAGTCTCCCCCTGGACCTGAGTGCTCAGGAAAGTGTCTTTCAAAGACAGTTCCAACAGGAACGCTGATCTGAGATGACACCAGCTTTCAGCAGCTCTCTGTGTTCTGTCGAGGCACAAAGAAAACACGCATCTTCCACTCAGCATGGGACACCAAAGCTTAGGGGCTCACATATGGAGCCTCAACTGTTAGAGCTTTTTGTATTCCATCATTCTTGTACAAGGGGAAAAAATGATCCTCTCCCCAAGCATCCATGATTGGCAGCTCCTCTTAGAACTGGATGTGGGGGGCCTCAAGGAAAGAGGAAGCTTAGGGGAGAGCTTTGTTGTATCCAGCGCATCAGCCACTGGCTCTGACTTGGCTGGGTCAGAATCCTTTCGGACTTTCATGTAGAGAATGCTGTCCACTGGCTTCAAATCCTCAGCAAGAACAAGAAAAGATAAGACTGGGCATTCCCAAATGCACTTTAATACAAGTCATTCAATTATCTGGGTTGTCATCAAGGTTAGGTGAGATCATGCAGATTCCTAAGTTTGGCAAGCTGCAAAGTGCCATGCCAATGTGAGTTAGTTGCTATCCTTAGAAAGGAGAACTGACTTTGGGAAAAGGTGAAACGGACTTCCAAGAAGGACTCCTTCCTGGCTCAGAAATAACAGGAGACCCCATGGGACAAGACTCTGCCAGGAATCTCCCCAGAGGCAAAACACCCCTTGTCCTTTGGAGCGCGGCCCACAGATGTGTTGCTGAAAAGAGGGTGGGAAGGTAGCTCAGAAAGCCAGAGGCAGGGGAAGCCTGAAGCTCAGAGGGTGAAGAGAGGGAGGGCGCTGTGGCCCCAAGAGGGAGCAGCAGGGGGTCCCTGGGCAAGTGCCTGCAGGTTTGAGAAATCCTGGATCAGTCAGTTAGGAGAGCCTGGTGGCCCATCCGCCTCAGCAGTTCTCGTGGCCCATTCAGATGTCCTCCTCATCTTGAGATGCCCACTTGGACAACTGTTTGCTGGATAAACATTCCGGTTGTAAATCTGTGACTCTGTGCGTGCTGAACTGCTTGCTGGACAGGTCTCCACACCTCTGTACTCCTTCTCCCCCCTGCCCCCCAGTGCCCCACGGTTGCCTCCATTCCCGGCTTTCCTGGGTAGCTTTGGCTGGTGGTTTTGGACCAGGTGAGGGCCAAGCTGGGCTGGAGCGCCTGAGGGAGCAGTGCGTGGGCACTTCCTGGCACAGATGGCTGGGTGTAAATGATGAGGTCCAAGACTCACAGAAATGGAATAATTTAGCATTATCCATTATTGCTAAAAGATGGAAGTGACTTAAGTGCCTGTCAGCCGATGAATGGGATAAACAAAATGTGGTGTGCACATATGATGGAATACTATTCAGCTGTGAAGAGAAATGAACTGGGGAAACACATGACAACATGGATGAGCCTTGAGGATATTATGCTGAGTGAAATAAGCCAACACAAAAAGGACAAATATTGCACGGTCTCACTGATGTGAACTAAATACGATGAGTAAACGTACAGAGTTAAACTATAGAGTATAGGTTAGCAGAAGACAGGGTGGCTTGAGAGAGGGGAGCTGACACTGAATGTATGTAGAATCATTCATCAGGTCAATTGTAAATATGTGGAAATGGATAGAGTTGACGCTAGCACATTATAATGAGTATAACTAACACTGCTGATTTATTAATGTGATTGTGGCTGAAAGGGGGTAGTCCAAGGAGGTTAATGTTAATTGAAAGAAAGCCAGAAGATAATCTAGGGAAGATATAACATAGTAATTTTGGTGTTAGATGAGGAATATGGTTAATAATACAAATACAAGAATGTTTCTTTACTACAAGTTGTTAAGAATATGGTGATACCTAGGAAAAATATACCTAATGTAAAGATATAAAGTGATATTTCAATATTTTTGTAGCAAAGGCAAAGAAGGTAATATATCAATGCTAAAGGTAAAATAAGTAATATGGGATTTAGTTTTATAAGCTACAAATATAATCAAGCATTTTTTTCTTCATTTTTTTCATTAACAAAGAGACTTGGTCATGTCATTTAACCAATCTGTGCTCATTTCTGTATCTTTCTGAACACTGGAGAAACAATTGAGTGTGTTTTTTAGGATTAAATGAGAGAAATGTGCCTGGGCAGGAGTTTTTAAAGTTATGTTTTCATAATTTGTCAAGCAACCTTTCGTCTGTTATTTTATTTTTTTTTGAAGTTGAAATAAAGTGTACTTTAAAAAATGTTGTTGAATGAACCAATGAATAGCGTGCATTTTTCTGAACCTTAATCAGATTTCTTCTCAAGCATTAAAGGTTTAGGTAAAAGGCAAACAGAAAGTAAACCGAGCCTCTTCTGCCCCTAGACTGGGGTCTCTGGGAGCGGCTTAGGGATCCTCTTTCCACAGGGGAGAAGGCCCGGTCCAGAGCCCTCGAGGCCAGAGCTGCCGCGGAGTTTGCAGGAGTGGAAGGAGAACCCGAGTCTCCTCACTCCTGGTCCAGGGCTGTTCCTCAAATCCAGCTGCTCATCATTTCTTCGGTTGGGGAACTTCAGCAGCGTGCTACCTCTAGGGAGCTGGGTTTTCTACTCCTCTTTGGGTCTACACTGGGCACTACTCACTTAAAAATGAAGCAACTTCATTAACCTCTTTTCCTCAGCCACTAGGGTAGGTTTTAGGAAGAGAATGCTTTCGTGTATTCCAAACTTTAATGTGAGGATGTTGCCTCTATTTCCATGACTGTTTTTAAATCCTTCTTTTATTCTTCATCCCTGAGTATAAGCAAATACAGAGGCATTTCACTCGCTGTTCGTGAGCGTTTCTAGGGAATGCAGATTAACAAGTTTAGGGCCAATTTCTAATTTTATGTTTTCAAAGCGATGATTCTTTCATTTTGTTTATCTTCTTTTCCTGCTGACATAACTGAAAATTTTGTCCAAAAGAAACTAATTTCACTAATACCTTTTTATTCAGAGGTCTTGCATTTCATTTTTCCTTAAAACATTATCTTTTCTAAAATAATAAAGGAAACAGAAAAAGAGAAGATAAAAAGTTTCCTTAATCCTTCTGCTCTAACACAGTATTGCAGTTCTATTAAAGAAAAAAAAATCTTGGCAACAATCAGGGAAAAGAAACTACACATTCCAAAATAAAATTACATGAACCGATTATTTAAGGAGCCAGAATTTCCAGTTCACGCACAGGATTTTCCACATGACATTAGGTTCTACCTTTGTGCACTAAATAAATAGCCAACGATAAGGAATAGAAACAGTTCCTTTTTCCTTGTTGAGCGACCAAGCAACACAGAAGAAACCACTCGTCTGCTTGTTTAGTAAGAAAATAAAAGGAAGCCCTGTCTTATGGGCAGGGAGAGACGCTACCCCCCGCTAAAGGCCTTCCTTGATTTTAAATGTAGCCGCCTCCGCATTCCATCTCCAGACCCAACTCGCTCAGGCTTCGAGGCTTTGGGTTTCTCCGCACCCCAGTTTGTCTGGTCATGTCCAGCGTGGAGACAGGAGAACCCAGACCGCTGGCAGAAATCACTCAGCAAACGGCAAGCAGCCACGGTGCCCCACCCAGAGAGAGCCGGAGGCTGGACTGTGTTCCAAGAGGGTTGGGAGCCGGGCCCTGGAAGATCACCTTGCACTCTATAATTATGCAATTGCTGTGATCTCCCAGAAAGGGTGTTCTCTGATTGCTTTGACCTTCCTGACCTCTATGGACCGTCAGCCTGACCAGATTTATACCAAAGCAGAAACTATATAAACACCCACTTCTTAGGAGCGGCTTACCTTTCTTGTAAGGAGCCTGGAGCTCAGGATAGAGCCTCTTGCTCAGGTCAGGTCCTAAGAAGAGACCAAGGCCTTGAGAAGTTGCCCAGTCCTGGCCATGATCACAGCTGAGGAAGAGGAGGGAGATGTCTTCTGGGCCCTGGGAAGAGAGGCTCAGCCAAAAGAATCCGAAAGACCCCTTGCCACAGGGAGCAGAGCGGGCCCTTGCTTTCCGCATGGTACTCCTTGGCTACCACCAGCCGCCATTTTATACAACATCTCACCACCTGTAGAAGAAATGGGTCAGGTTTACAAGAGTGCTAACAGCCCTTCTGGCTCCGATAATCTGGGATCATGCTTCACCTGCTGGCTTGGCATCACAGACCAGCTCTCCTGCTCAGGCGCTGCGTGACTTGTCCAAGTGTCTTAACCTACCTGAGCCTCAGTTTCCTGGCAGGTAGAAAGGAGTTACTGATAGTAACTCCCTCCACTGTGTACCTTTGGGATTACATAAAGCCTGGAGCACGGTGCTGGAGCATCGTAAAGGCTCTCTTAGACTGAATGGTGACACCAGCAGCGTGGCTGTGGAGGGGCTGTGTCCTCAGGACGTTTGGTTTTTATTCGGTCGAATGGCTGGTTTACCTTCTAAGTAGGGCCAAATTCACCAAACCAGTTTGAAAGATTGCATCTGGCTGCTCTCTCATAGAAGAAGGGCAGATCTGCGTGGCCTGGGGGAGACTGGGCACAGGGTGAAGTTTGCCTAAATTCAGGGGATCCCTGGTGCCTAAAGTTTCAGAAGTTTCTTCCCTTCGAGTTCAGCTGATCGTGGACTGACGGAACTCTCAGACATTCCGATGAGGAGCTCTGTGACCATGATTGCTGGTTTTCACTTGCTGACATCTGTTGGTAATTGGAGCTGCGCTGGAGCCTGACTCTGAGTCAGAGAGCAGACTCTGGAGCCAGGCTTCCCGGGTTCCAATCCCAGTTCCGCCCTTATTAGCAGGGTGACCTTGGATAAGTCATTGTACTGCTCTCTGTCTCAGTTTCCTCCTGAATAAAATGGACATAATAATAATACCTCTCTTACGGGAGGATTGAATAAATTAACATGAGTTTAGTGCTTGGAACCAAGCACACATAACAGGGGTATGTTAGTCCCTGCGTTATCACGCACGGCCTGGGACTTGCATATGAGAGGCAAGGCTTAGAAACAGCCCCTGCCTCCAGGCCCCCCTAACCCAGCCCCAGGGCTTGGGGATCACCTGGTTAGTTTCTGGCTGAACAGACCCCATTCTCGGGCGGTGTGGCCGTGTCCTTTCACCCTCTATTGGGTACTATGTGTTCCAAAGTCAGATGCCTGACATTTATTGAGCGCAGAGAGAGATCCAGATCCCCTGGGGCCCACAGCTCAGAGAGTCTGGAGGATTGCCTTTAAGGAACAGAGTGCAAATGTGCAGGGCTGAAGGGTGGTCGCCCTGTCTCACACAGGGAGACGGTGGCTTATGTGCGAGTCACGAGGTAATGCAGGGTTTGAGGCGGAGCCTAGGTGAGTCTGAAACCCAAATCCAGGCTCTTGATCAGTGAGCTGCCTTTCCTCATTAAAAAAAAAAAATCTACTTTTTGGGATTATGCTACCCCCTGGCTCTGGTGTGAATTTATAATCCGTAAAACCTCTGTTTCACCAGCCCCACCCCATCTCCACTCCCTGCATGTCCTTTTCCTGCAATCCCTCCCCATCTGGAAAGCCATGAGATGGCAGACCTCAGTTCTGGGTCGACCCTTCACGCACCTGCTATGTGACCTCAGGCTCTTCCTAGAACCAGATCATACTAAGACCTGTTCATCTTTCAGCGATTTTGTGAGAGTCAAGAGAGAACATCTGTGAGCACTTAGACAACTGGACAGCTGTGTAAGAGAAGCAGACGATTGCCACTCAGCCTAAATCCTGCGTCTCTCCGGCCGGTTCTTCGTCCAGGAGGTTTCCTCTCTCACTGAGCTCCGAGCCACGGGCTCACAGGTGACATTCCAGTGTTCCCGAATTGTTCTGCAGGAGTTCGTTTCATTTCTCTTCCAAATCACATATTCTCAACAAAGGAAATCAGCCTTTTTGCTTTCTCTGTATCCTTTATGAACCAGCACGCTTCGAAGCCCACTCAATGTTCAACTTAATCAGATTTGTATTAACAGTAACTTAAGTTTGGGCCCATTGTCTCAAATATTCATAATTTTACCTCAGTTAAAACTTGTCATACAATTGTTTTTGTAACAATGCCTGACCTTTCAATGAAAAGAAATACTTGACAATCCTAATTCTGCAAATACCGTTGGCTCTCATACATCTCTTATCCATAGATTATTAGGTCAAATTTGGCCACAGACACCCAAAGGTAAAAGTGGTGTGCATCGATCACTCTAACCACTAGAAGCCATGCTTTAGGCAGGAGGAAGAGGAAAGTAAACCTGGTGCATGTTTTTAAAGTTAAAAAGTGTTGTAGTTATTAGAAAGTTTTGACCTTTGATAAAATTTCCCTCCAACACTTAATATGAAAATGTTAAAGATAAAGCAAAGTTGAATGAATTTCACAGTGAACGTTCACGTAGCCACCACTTAGAACCTACATCAGCATTTTGTTATACCACTTTATAATCTGCCTATCCATCTATTCATTCTCTAGCTATCTGTCAATCCATCTTATTTTTCAAGGCATTAAATAATTGAATTCTGGGAAGTGGACGTGGCTCAAGAGATTGAGCTCCTACCTACCACACGGGGAGTCTTGTGTTTGGTTCCTGGTGCCTCCAAAAGAAGACAAACAAGACAGCCAGCTGACCCAATGGGCTGGCGTGGTGAGATGATGCAACAAGGTGATGCAACAAGAGACACAAGGAGGAAAACATAATGAGAGACCCGGCAAAGCAGGGAGTGGAGGTGGTTCAAGTGATTAGGCACCTCCCTTGCACATGGAAGGACCTGGGTTCACTTTCCGGTGCCTCCTAAAAAAAAAAATTAACACCAGTACACAACAAGCAGACACAGAAAATGCCAACACTGAAGGCCTGGGGAGAAATAAATAAAATAAAATCTTAAAAAAAAAAGAATTGAATTCTTCTTCCCAAATACTTCAGAATACATACCAATAAGAGAGCTTGATATTTATGTACAGATTTTTCCTGTTGGTAAAATTTACATACAGTGAAATGCAAATCTTAAGGGTCCCTTTCTCTGGGTTTGGACAAAAGGCTATATTAGTGTAATCCTAACAGCAATCAAGATAAAGAATGTGACAATCACCCTAAAAGCTCCATCATGCCATCCATATCCACATCTACCATCTTCAGAAGCAGCCACTGTTTTGCTTTTTTTCCTGCTGTAGATTATATTTGCTTGTTGTAGAACTTCATAGGGATAGAATCATCAGTATATACTCTTTGGCATAAGGCTTCTTTCATTCAGCAAAATGCTTTTCTGATTCATATGTTGTTGTAGATATCAATAGCTCATTTCTTTTTATTGCTAAGTAGTATTTCATGAGATGAATACACCACACTTTGCTTATCTGTTCTCTTACAGATGGACACCTGGTCTGTTTTCACTTTGTGGTTATTATTTTAAAAAAACGGTTATAAACATTTTTATACAAATCTTTTTGAAGAAACATGCTTTCATTTATTTTGAGTAAATGCCTAGTTGTGGAATTGCTGGGTCATAAAGTTGGTGTATGTTCAATTGTTAAGAAATGACTGGATCTTTTTCCAAAGTGATTGTACCATTTTATATTACCATCAACAATGTGTGAGAGATCTAGTTGCTTCAAATTCTGATTGATATTTAGTGTTAATTTTAATTCTTCTGATTGGTACATAGTGGTACCTCATTGTTGTTTTAGTTTATATTTCTGGTGAAGATATTTTTCATATGTATTCCTTTTTTTTTCCCTGAGTGTGTTGAAATCTTTTGCTTACTTTTTAAATCTTTTTATTGAGTTTTGTTACTTCTTTATATAACCTGAATACTGCTCCATAGCAGTTTGATACAGTTATGAATTTCAAAAATTGATATTGAGTTATGTTTGTAATCTGGTCTGTACCTGGGCATGACTGAGTTATGATTAGGGCTTTGATTGGGTCACATCATTAGGGTATTGAGTCCCTGTCCCTTGGTGGGTGGGGACTCAAAAATAAAAGGCATGGCAAAGGACAGAGTTCTTAATGTTCTTAATGTTGGAGTTTTGATGTTGGAGTTTGATGCTGAAGTCTTAAGCGGGAGCCCTGGAAAGTAAGCACATGTAGGAAAGAGAAGCCAGCCCCAGGAAGAGAGGAACCCTGAGCCCAGGAAGAAGCAAGCCCTGGGAAGAGAGGAACCCTGAATCCAGAGAGAAGCAAGACCCTGGAAGGGAGGAGCCCAGGAAGCCTGAACCCTCACAGCCATCGGCAGCCGTCTTGCTCCCAATAGACTTTGGTGAGGGAAGTAATTTATGCTTATGGCCTGGTATCTGTAAGCTCCTACTCCAAATAAATACCCTTCATAAAAACTAACTGATTTCTGATATTTTGCATCAGCGCCCCTTTGACTAATACATGCTCCTTTATCTGATATATGTTTTGTAAATATTTTCTCCAAGTCTGTTTCATGCCTATTCATTGTTTTAAATAGTGTCTTTTGATGAAGTCTTAGTGAGTATTTTGTTTTATTTCATGGTTTTTGCTTTCCATACTTGTCTGTGGAAACTTGTTTATCCCAAGGCACAAAGATGTTTTCCTATGCATTTGTCTAAGTTTCATGATCTAGTTTTCACATTTTGGTTTATGGCTGATTGCAAATTAATTTTGGGGGATGGTATAAGGTAGGGGTCAACATGCAATTTTTCCATATAAATATCAAATTCGTCTGGCACAGTTTGTTAAAAATATTGTTCTCTCCCCCACTGAATTACTTTGGTCCCTTTGGGGAAAAAATCAAATGATTATATAGATATGTGTCTGCTTGGGGGCATTCTGCTCTGTTCTGTTCACCTCCTGTCAGTCCTTATGCCAGCACCAGGCTCTCTTGGTTATGGGCTCTTTGTAGTCCATCTTGAAGTCAGGTAGTGTAAGGCTTTCAACTTTGTTCTTCTTTGTCAAGGTAGCTCTGCTTAGTCCAGGTCCTTTGGATTTCTGTATAATTGTAGAATCAGTTTGTTAATTTCTACAAAATGCCTGCAGAGATTATTACATGGAACATATACCAATTTGGGGAGAATTGGCATCTTGAGTTTTCCAGTCTATGAACATGGTACATATATGTCCATTTATTTGTCTCTAATTTTTTTCAGTAACATTGTCAGTGTACAACTCTTGCACATCTTTAATCCTAAACTAAACTTATTCCTATGTATTATCTGTTGGTGCTATTGTAAATGAAAGTTTAAAAGAG
Organism: Dasypus novemcinctus; assembly: GCF_030445035.2. Taxonomy (NCBI): domain Eukaryota; kingdom Metazoa; phylum Chordata; class Mammalia; order Cingulata; family Dasypodidae; genus Dasypus; species Dasypus novemcinctus. The sequence goes on along the minus strand of NC_080694.1, from coordinate 32,405,597 downwards.
TTCTTTTTCTAATTGTTTTGTGCTAGTATTAAAAATACAACTGATTTTTATACATTAACCTTGTGTCCTGAGACCTTGATAGATCCCGTAAAAGCTTTAATTGTTTTATGGCTTTTGTAGGATTTTCTGAAAAACAAAACCAAGAACAAATCCATCATGTCACCTGCAAACAAAGGCAGTTGTATTTTTTCCTTTCTGATCTTTATGCTTTTTAATTTTTTTTCCCCTTATTAGAACGGCTAGGGTAAAATTTCTGGTAAGATTTTGAGTAGAATTGTGAGAGTGGACAACCTTTCCTTGATCTCAATCTTAGGGGAGAAAGCAAGTCATTCCATAATTTGCCGTAGGTTTTGTTTATAGACCCCCTTTTTTAGTTAGAGGGAGTTCCCTTCTATTCCTAGTTTGCTAAGCAATTTTTGTCATTATTAATTGGTGTTAAATTTTTTTCAAATGCTTTTTCTGTCTATGTTTAAATGATCACGTATATCTAGTGGTTTTAGTTTTGATTTAATGGGATTCCTGACTTTGAGATGTTTCAAAATATTTAAGCTTTGTTAGCTTTTTTTTAAAAAAGATTTATTTATTTTCTCTTCCCTCCCCACCTCCCCCACCCCCACCCCAGTTGTCTGTTCTCTGTGTCTATTTGCTGCGTCTTCTTTGTCCACTTCTTCTTTTGTTGTCAGCGGCACGGGAATCTGTGTTTCTTTTTGTTGCGTCATCTTGCTGTGTCAGCTCTCTGTGTGTGCGGCACCATTCCTGGGCAGGCTGCACTTTCTTTTGCACTGGGCGGCTCTCCTTACGGGGCGCACTACTTGCGCTTGGGGCTCCCCTATGCGGGGAAGGGGCTCCCCACACCCCTGTGTGGCAGGGCACTCCTTGTGCGCATCAGCACTGCGCATGGGCCAGCTCCACATGGGTCAAGGAGGCCCGGGGTTTGAACCACGGACCTCCTGTGTGGTAGATGGACGCCCTAACCGCTGGGCCAAGTCCGCCGCCAATCTTTGTTAGATTTTTGAGCATACAAGTCTGAAATGGAAAGGTCTAAGATTTCAGAAATATTCTAAGTGTTCATGTCAGAGTTAGATAAAGACAGAGTGCAGAAAGTTCTTCAAAGAATAACTATTTTATAATTGGTTGATGTGATAGCATTTGTACTGGGCTTTTCAGCATTCAAGGGGCAAGGCCACCTTTCTCCAAGTCCATTTGTCCTTCTCCTCAAATGCCTACAGGCAGCCCTTCCACTTTCTCAATAGCATTATCAGGAAGATATTCATTATGTAATAGAATAAAGTTCAGAATAAACATGCCCAAATTGTTTGAAAACAATTTTAGTAACTCAAATCACAGACCACCTCTACAAAATTAAATTGGTTATGGTACACCAATGCGTTCTACTTACTTCTTATTTTCCTTTACTCACCTTCAATACTTTTAGTTAACACCATTACTATCGGAATTTATGATACCTTATTTCAGTTCAGTATTACTCAGCTGTTGGATTCCACCATGTAAATCAGAAAACAAGTTTTATTTCATGAGTAATTTTATATAAGCCGATCATTGTGCTGGTCAGGGTGTTTCGATCCATGATGATGGCAAAGAATTTGGATACTAATGAAATGACAAATGTAGAATTTTATAGGTCATGACAGATATAGGCATAGTCTTTTTAATCTTTTATGGATGCATTTATATACTGTGTGATACTTGGAAGCAGAGTGGGCATCAGCACCCCCAAATTCTCAAGATTGAGGAATGAACCAAAGGGGGGAATGCAATTATGGACCAAAATAGACTTACGATTATTCCAGTAATAGAAGAGCTTGTAAAACTGACATAAAGACAGTGGTGACCAGAGGTTCTGAGGGGAGGGAGAGGGAAGAATAGATGTAACATGGGGCATTTTTTGGGACATTGGAATTGTTCTGAATGGTATTGCAATGTAGGATAAGGCCTTTATACATTTTGTCAAAACCTATAAAATTGTACAGTGGAAAGTGTAAACCATAATGTAAACTATAGACCATGGTTAGTAGCAATACTTCAATACGTGTTCATCAATTGTAACAAATGTACCAAGGAAAGACGTTGTTAATATGGGAAAGCACGGGAGGGGGAGGGGGAGGGCGTTGGGGCATATGGGAATCCCCTATATTTTCAATGTAACATTTATGCAACCTAAAGCTTCTTTAGAAATAAAGGGAAAAATGCAAGTAGTCAGTATCTTTAGATACTTATGAACTTTCCAAGGTGTTTAAAAGCGTGAGGATTAATATATGTGTAACTTGTTCATTCATTTGATTCTTTTATTAATTTTTGATAATAGCTGATATTGTAAATGTTTCAGGGGACTCTCTTCAACTAAAGCCAATGCTCCAAGCATTTGTTGATTCCTTAACAAACATTATGCACCCTGCTTAGCAGATTTTCTGCAGGGTATAAAATATGGATTCTCCTTTAATACCATAGAAGAGTCCAGTAAGCCTTTTTCTCTGTAATGGCAAATTCTTCCATTTCTATTTGTCCTTCCTTGATAGAGACATGGAAACCAAGAGTGCCACTTTTCTTCCACCTAAAACACACTCTGGGATGTATGGTGGAATCTGATGTGATGAGTTTTTCTTGGGCTCCGGAGACTAAAGGACATCATGAGAGGATGGGATCTTTGTATGAGCAACTTTAGGGCAGGACTACAGGGCACTACTGCAATTATCAGGTTGAAATGGTATGCCAAGGATTTCTTAATGAATTAGTGTGTGTGTGTGTTGGCACATACATGTGTGTGATTGTGTGCATTAATTAAGTAATGCATTAGTTGCCTATTGTGAGTAATAAAGTTCTGTAAACTTAGCAGCTTGAGACAACATGCAGCTTCTGAGACCAGGAATACCGAAGCGCTTAGCTGGGTGGTTCCAGTAGGATTCTTTCCTGTGGTTGTGGTCGAGCACGCAGCCATGCGGATCGGCACTTGGAGGCTCAACTGAGGGAGGACTCGCTGTGGGAGGTGGCTAGCAGGTCTCAGTTTCCTGCTGATTGTTGGCTAAGATCTCAGGTCCTTGCTAGAGAGTCATGTGCAAAAGCTCTAAGGATCCTTGGAATGAGGCAGATGCTTCCCCTAGAACAAGGAATGAGAGAGAGAGAGAGCCCAAGGCTAACACCCCAGTCATTTGCCACCACTTCTGCCATGATCTCTTGCTTACACAGACCAGCTCAGGTTCAGCTTTCGAGGGGATGGGGTGTCAATATCAGAAACTGCAGGTCTTGGGGACCCTCATGGAGGCTGCTACCATAGGTGAGTTCTTGCAATAGAACCGTAAGTTTTGTTATTTTTTCCTCTCCTTAATGTAAAAACAGATGCTTCTCTATTTCATCAGTTTTAAACAGCAATCCTCTAGCAAGCAACATGGCTATAACAATGTTACAGTATCCCTACCGTGCAATTATAGGTAGAATAACAAGGCTTTATTATTTTTGGGGAAAAAATCACCTGTTCCTCCATAACTGCTCACTCTGAGAAGATAAATATTTATGGATTACAGAAACAACTGTGCAACACATCTTCAAGGCATCCCTCCAGAGCAGAACAGGGGCAGCAGCTGTTACCGATACTCCCTTAAAAAGAAACGAGCAAAATTCAAAGAGAGTGAATGACTTGCCTGAAGTTTGGATAAGGGGAAGGAAAGAAACCTACGTTCATCATGTGTCACTTCACATATAAATCCCACAATTGCCTCATGACAATAGTAGGGCGTAATTACCCACATTTTACAGATGAGTAAGTTGAGGCTTAGTAACTTGCCTAAGGTCACAGAGTTAACAATTAAGCAAGGCTGGGATTTCAGCTCAGGACTTCTGACTCCAAAGGCCGTTTGCTTTCTGCCACATCTACCATCTCCCCCTGTGACCCCACCCTTTCTACCATAGACCTCAACATACAGTTGGTTGGCAACAGCTCTTCAGTTAATATCCTACTTTGGGTGAGTTGGTGTTAGGTCTTTATAATATGATGAGGTCTCCACTTTGGAGGCATGCATTAGTACTTCATGTTTGATGCTGAATTGAAGTCAGATGTGACCTCCTGGTATGGTCTCATGAAAACCAGGACCATCCATGGCCCCTGAATTCTGGTGACTGTGTTTTGATGCTGATGTGGTCACCTTTGAACCTTTGGGCCATTGGGTTTTTCTCTGTTGGAAGGGACGTGGGAATTGAGAGTTGAAGAACTATGTGTGCTGGTGTTTCTGACCCATCATTGCCAACTTTCCCAACACTCTGAAGATCCTGGGACCCCATCCTTTCCCCTGAGCCACTCACAGCCCCCATCCCCAGTCCCTCCCATACCAAACCGAAAGGGCATATGATGGCCAAACAGTCGTTGGAGCGGGTGCTGTGAAGTAGAATGCTGTATTTTCACCAAAGCGGGTGCAGGGGGAGCATCATGTCTGCACCATTCTGGAATTGCCGCAGATGTGCTTTTCCTTTCCTTTGTTCCCTCCTGGCCTGCTCATGGCGTCTTCATTTAGCAGTGGAGGTGCAATCTTATGAACTCTTTTGCTGTCACTAGAGATGGTAAAGGGTCATTTATTCTGACTAGAACTCACCTGTTGCATCATTAGGAATTTGACTTTCCTTAATATATATATGTTACATAGTAATATTAGGCTTTTAGTATCACTTATATCTTCTTTTTAGTTTATCCTAACATCCTCTCTTTTACATATATTGTCAGATCTGTGTGTGTGTGTGTGTGTGTGTGTATCTGTGGTGTGTGTGCTGGGGGGAGAGAGAGAAGGAGGAAAAGAGAGCAGAAGGAAGGGAAGGGAATGAAGGAGAAGAGGAGGGTGAGAGGGAGAGAGAGAGACTGTGTATCTGAAAGGTAGTGAAGGGATCATCTGGTTTTGCTAAGTAGCATTCCTTCTAAGTTTTCAGAGTTATGAACAGATAAGCAGACTACTAGGACAACAAGAGCTTGAACTAAGAAAGAGGCTTAATACTTTGATAAAACAAAACTTACAGCAAGTTTAACGTGACTTGTGTTGTCATACCTACTAGCTATGTGCTTAGGATTAGGATCCACAAGAAGCAATCAATTCCCCATGAGACTGCAATTAATATATACTTTACAGAGGAAAGCAAGATTATAGCTCTTCTCTTCCTTTTAATGGCTCGCGAATGCGATGAGTGTGCCACAGTGATGGAGGAGGTTGTTGGTGTGGGAGGAGTGGGGTGGGGGGATGGGGGTATATGGGAACCTCTCATGTTTTTTATAATGTAACCTTTTTTGTGACATATGTATCTTCAAAAAAATACAGCTTACAAAAATGATGAGGGTAGAGGGTGGGGAGTGGGTTATATGGGAACCTCTTATGTTTTTTTAATGTAAAATTCTATGTGGTCTATTAACTTTTAATTTTAAAAAGTGTTAATAAAAATAAAAAAAATTCAAATTAAAAAAAAAGAAAAATAATGATTTTTCCCCTGATGCTCTCTGCTGTACACTGTATAACCACACGTTCTTATAGAACCCTAACTTGATGGTTATTAAAAGCCAAACGTCCAGGCCCTGACTTTGTTTTTTGTGTGGGGGTGTGCTGGCTCTCTGCCCCAGTCCCCTCTCTATCTCTAATGCTCTCTTGACCTCAGTCCAGGTCTCATCTTCTCCGATCTTGTGTCCACACCTGAGAGGAGGCATTGATGGGTGCTCAACATTCTGTTTCATGGGCCCTGGGAAAAGGAGCATCCAGGAAAGTTTGGGAAGAAGCAGCAGGGGAGGGAAGAGGGAGTTTGTGGAGGGAGAACTTGGCAGTACTCACTGACCTAATGCAGGGAAGGAAAAGCACTGGTTGTATCTGGTAGGTGGGAGGTGTCAGGTAGAGCACGAGGGAAGCATGCTTGGAGGATGTGCCCCAGGTTTCTGGGATGGGGCATGATGTCCATCAGTTGGACTGCCAGGGACTTTGGTCAGCATGTGCTTTTCCCCACCAGCCTCTCAGGTCAGAAATCTCACTCTTAAGTCACTGCTCTCCCCATCAACTTTGCTTTTTCCAAGGCAGCCGTGACTTTGACTCCTTGGGATTCCATTCTGTTGGGAAATAGAGTCTGACTGGACTGGATGACACCAACCTCAGAGAACCGTCCCTGTTCCCACCCTCAGAGGTGCATCTGCTCCAAGGCTCCCATCCATACTCTCTAGACTAAGTTCTCAATCATAAGTGAAATTTGCTCTGGCCAATTTCAGGAGAACAAGAACTTATTCAAAAACAAAGGATAGCTCACAGACTCTCTTGGAGGGTGGCAGAATCAGCCTTGGAGGATGCAGATTTGGGAACAGTTTCCAAAATCACATCACAGCTTGGGAACTGGGTCACGTGACGTGGATGTCATCCGAGCTGGCCCCTTTGGCTACCCCCGAATGCCACCTGGAAATGGGAGTCTCTGGGCATCATAGGCTGCCTAAGTGATGGCCAGAGTGCAGCATGGATTGGCAGTAGCACAGTTCCATCCCTGTGCTTCAGCTGCAAGAGAGGCTGGAAGGCAAAGAGGGCTGGGGTCCACAATATAAAGAACCCTCTCAACTTAGAAAAGAAGTCAAGATGGTGGGTGGTCAAAAAAAGTGAAAAGTGTCTATGGCAGCTCTACCTAAAGTCCTCTACCTCCTTTTTCTACTCTTTCTTATCTGGTGGAGAGAAACATCCCATGGGAAGAAAAACTCAACCCATTTTGGTACCATTTTAGCCCATTTAATCTAGAGTTCATGTCACCTTAAAGTGAGTGAGTCCTTATTCACCTATCTGACTGAACAGGCTCTGGAGAAGGAGGGGCCTGTTGGTGGTAAAACCATAAAGGAAAAGTTGGGGGTTCAGTGAAAAACCCAGATTTTTTACTAGAATTGAGCTCCTTATCTTTAATTGCATTAAATATTTACATAATTTATACACTCTATGTGTTCCATCTAAGGGTAGATCCATTTGATTTGATAGAGTGTAGGCTGTCCTCGTTTTTTGCCTACTCCACTTGGCAGCTTAAGGGAGCTTCTTTGGAAAGTGGTCTAAATTATTCCCCTTGGTTTATCTCATTTTTTTCTGTGTAGAATCTTCTTTCCCTCCCTCCTAGTCCCAACTTTTCCCAAAAGTCCTCTCAGATTTTGCCGAGCTCAGCCACTTATCTGGCCTCCATTGTATCAAGATCATCAGGCACCTTACTATTTTGTAATTATTTACTCCTTCGTCCCCGGAGAGCAACAACAGCATGTCTTATTCACTTCTCTAAAATCCCAGCCTCTGATGCTTTCATAGGAAGCACAGGACCAATGGGAGTTTGGAGAAGACATGCCTGCTTCTGGGTCTTCAGCAATGCCTTCTCGGAGGAGGTGGCATCTGAGACAGAAGTGTTAGGGAAAATAGGCACTAGCCAGGCTGGGTGTCAGGGGAAGGGTGTGCATTTCCCTCAATATATCTGATTTTTACCAATATTCACCACTGACCACCAAAGGGCTTAAGGAACTCCGGTAAAAATTTGTGAATTAAACACACACATCAAATGTAACAGACTCTTTGAATGCAACCTTGTGTCCCTGGTAGTATTTCAAAGAAATGTCTTTCAAACCTATAGCAACTTCAGCCTCAGGATACTGTTGAACCAAATAAGTTCATAAGATTTTAAAAAGGATTAGTAATGCATATGAATAGGAGCAGGTACTGTAATTATTCTTGCCACAGTTTCTCAATGGGCAATTACAGGATTAACCATACGATTTGATCAAATGTTCAGACCATTTATATACTGTACTTATGAGGCCTAGGAATAGTTCTATTTGTCTTAATGTAACAGTCATCTTAAAAGAATCACTCAGCTTAGAGATTAACCATCAATAATTAAACTGAAAGCACTACCATTCAGAATAACAGCAACAAAGGTTAATGATTTCTGAGTCTCCAACATCACTGAGAATTTCAGCCCTCCTCTCTAGAATTTCGTAATCGTTAAATGGTGACATGCAGGATAAGAGCTTCAGATCAAAGACCATGCATATCTATGCAACTTTTTATATCTCAACTACCTAATTCTTATGTAAGAAAACTGGTATGACTAAAGGTTAATTGTAGAACTACAAGGAATAATACTGTGCATATTATTAAGTCAGTGAGCAATGAATAGATGTTCTTTCCTTAAGAACAAGCTTCCTGCTTTATAATAAGTGAATCACTCACATTAGGGTAATAGCTTTCTTTGTATATGAATTCAGGTTTTTCCAAACAAGATTCCAACTTAAATCTCAGCATCTATTTCCTTTACATGAAATGTGAATGTTTGTTTTGAAAATAGGACACTTCATGATGACACACACACACACATTAATCCATACCTACCTAAGGACTTTATTTAAATAGTACTGCCACCTTTTAGAAGTTAACTGCATTTTTAGATAAAATGATAACTGTAGCTATTTATGTTGCTCTCATAAATGGATCTCTTCCCATTTGGAAGAAGTGTCACGTGGGGATTTGGGATTATATTTTGAACAGATGGCATTGTTCATAGTGCCTTTATCCTATGGATGATGGGGGGATAATACTTATGAAGCACAAGTTACATCTGGCATGAGACAGGGTAAGTGGGTAGACCAGAAGACTTTGAAAGAAAGGCTTGATGTTTGTCTATTTCTACAGAGATAGCCCCCTTGCAGAGTAGGGCTGCAGGAGAGACCTTCTCTCACAAATCCCTGCCAAACTGGCCTCTACTAGGATTTTGGTCTTCTCTCCACAGGGCAATCCACCTAGCTTTGTAAAATAGTAGGACCCCAAGTCATTGCATTGAAGTGGAGACTCTGTTCAGTTCAGGGAGGAGAAGCCTCAAAAAACTGCTTGTACCTCCAACTCAGCGTCTGTTACTGACATGGTTCATGGTTATGTGAGCTCTGTGCAGAGAGGCCCACTATAGCTCTGTCCAATGGATTCATTTGAAGGTGAAGGATAGACATGGGCTCAAGGCATGCTGGGAGTTTCTGGGTGCTTCCATTTCATTATCTGCTACAAGGCAGCCAAGAGTAAGACTTGGGGCCAGAACAAACAGGTTCTGCCCCTGCCCCATTTCCTATCTGTGGGACCTTGGTCAAGGTTTTTAATTTCTATTACCCTCAGTTTTCTCATTATGAATGGAGGTAATAATAACCACCTTGCAAGGTCGTGGTGAAGTTCAAATTCAATAACATTTCTAAAAGGTATTCAATAAATATTAATTAGTTAGTTGCTTGTTTAAATATAGCTCAGTAGATCCTGTTGCATGGTTTATATAATTGATTTTATAGCTTTACTTTGTCTGACTTCAGTTAAAACCACAAAAATTGAGTAAATTAAACACAGTTCAATTTTGCTAAAACTGTGAAGACATTAATCATAAAATGATTAACACAAAAGCGTTTAGAGTAATTTTAGTATGTTATAGCCACTTAGTAAATGTTCCTTGAGTCAGATCTCCGTAAGGAAAAGAAGGATCAGTGTTTTCTTATTTGGCATAATGGGAGACCATTAAAATTTATAAAAAATATATGATAATCCTTTAGGAAGTCTTACTATAACTTCATAACAAACTTACAATGTGACAACCCATAGTATCTAACCTCCTAGAAGCTGTTACTTGTTGAATACGCTTCAGCATGTTTTCCAAAAAGCTAGAGAACTAGAAATCATAGTACTTCCTATGATTTTACCTATGGTAAAACTCAATGAACCAGATTCTCCCAATGTCTGAGTCACTTCCTACTTCTGAGTTGGTAGCTCAGAAAGGCATGCTGTCTCTCAGAGAGACCATGGTTGGTCAGTAGTAAACCACAAGAAACAGAGATCCCATTATTGACAATATTAATAAACTCCTACTGTGCTAGGTCCTGGATGGAGGGAACCAAACACAGTCTGTCTTCTTTCCTGGGCTTAGTATTTAGTAACGAAATAGGCCATAAACATAGCATGACAACACACAAAGCCATATACTAAAGGTTCAAAGAGTAGTGTTGAAGGTAAGACCAAGTGTTCAGATCAGGGACAGTGTTTCACTTTTCTAACTGTTGAAAACAAATAATATACAGTGGGTTTAGTTAAACAGTAAGAACTTATTGGCTTATGGTCTTGAGGCTAGGAGGTGCCTAAAAATGAGGCATCAGGAAGGCAATGCTTTCTCCCCAAAGTCTGTAACATTCTGGGGCTCACTGATGGTGAGCCTTGGTCTTTGGCTTCTCTGTCACATGGCATTGCACATGGCAGTGTATTCTCCATTCTCTTCCAGGTCTCATTGATGTCCACCTTCTGGCTGCTCCCAGGGCTTCTCTTCCAGGGCTCAATTTACTTTGCTTAGAAGGACTTTAGCCATGTTGGATTAAGGCCACTCTCCTTCAGTTTGGACACACCTTAACCCATAACATCTTAAAAGGTCCTTCTTAAACAAATGATTTCACACCCACAGAAATGGGGTTGGGACCTGAACATGCCTTTTGTGGGGGACATGATTCAATCCCCGACAGGGTGAACAGTCTGTACCAAGAAGCAGCATTGGTAGAGCTGGGCCTCAGGTCCACACAGAGAGGGAGCATGCATCCTGGGTAAGAGCCAGGTGTGACCAGTGGGATGAAGGACCAGTGCTGGTGTGGGAGGTGGCGATGATGAGGGATCAGTCTAGTTGGAGTGAAAGGCTTATATAGAGGGATGGAAACATACCTAAGGAGGCCAGAAAGGGAATCCTGTTTCATCACTTTGGGAGTGAGTTTCAGTGGATGAGAGAGAAGAGATGTTGGAGTAGGGGGACAAACAGGAGACTGTAGGTCTGGGCAGGTATGTGAACGTCTGGACTAAGGTGGCAGTCCCAGGAATGGCAAGGAGATAAAAGAGAAGAGTCATTCAAGGAGAAGGATTAACAGGACCTGGTGATTGACTGAGGTGGCAAGGCATAGGGAGGCAGTCCTCAGGTTCTCGGTGTGGGAGACTAGAAATATCATGGTGAGAAAGAGGAAAGCAGAGGGGGGAGATGTTTTGGAGATGTTCTACTTACTTACTTATTGTATTAGAGTAGTTGTGGGTTTGCAGAGTAATCTCGCATGAAATACAAGATTCCCTTATACCACCCCACCACAATTGCCTTACCTTGGTTTGGAACATTTGTTGTACTTGATGATAGCACTTTTTAGAGTTGTTCTATTTTTTAATAACAATGTTATAAATTACTCAATTAACACAAGATAATAACTACAATAACAATAAATCCTCTTGAGTTAGCAATATGCTTCCCCTTTATTTTTGTTCAGTCCTCAGTCTTGAGGGATTTGGGATGATGTCCACTCTGATGGCTTCAGGTTAAGAAGGGACATAGCTATTATGGCACAGCGGAATGGAATTGTTTTGCTTGCAGCTGAGGATCCTCCTTGCTATGGGGCTGGTCCATCGTCATCATTTTGTTAGTTGACCAGAGCAGGCCCAAAGGACTGGAAAGCGGGAGTTGACCACATACCAGCTGGGTTTCAGGACTCAACCTTAATGGGAATATGAGGCTTTAAGTCTCTGAGAAACATACTTAACAAGTAAATTGAAAATTATAGGTTCACATAAAAGAAGTAGAAGCATCATGATTAGGGGATTTATAAATGAGTACAATTATGTTCTGTTGGGGAAATAACTTTTCATATGTTTGTTTTGGTCAATAAACATGGATCATGAGGCAGTACCCAGTTGGAGAAGCCCAGTGAAGAGCTATTGAATGGCCTCATCAACAGTCCAGTGATCTGCATGGGCTCTCTCCATCCCTTGTCCAATTGATTTCTTTGCCTCCTGCCTGGATCTCTGACCGGCCCTCTTCTAGTGTGCCCTCTCAGAGGGGCATATTAGATCATGTCACCATTCTGTTTAAAACCCACCCTGATTCACTGGTTAAGGCTCAGTTGCTGGGCAGGACATGGGAGGCAAGTCAAGGAGAGTTGGTACTGGGTGTCCTCAAGGTGCTTACTGAGTGGTAGGAAGGGACGCTTAAGGAATGCGTTGAATCCTGAAGAGGAGGCAGAATCAAAGGGTGCAAGGAACTTGAAACTCTTGGCAGTACCTCTGTTCAAACTGCATTCCAAGGAGGAGTCGATGATATGAAATAACTGGAATAAGCAAATCCCTAGAATATAGGTTTTCAGGGTCTGAAATGGGGGTAGGAAAATGGGAAGTTAATTGGTAGAGTTTCTTTTGGGGGAGATGGAAAAATTTTGGTAATGGAAGTTGGTGGTGGTAACACAACACTGTGAGTGTAATTAACAACACTGGATTATATAACTGAATGTGGTTAAAAAGGGGAATTTTAGGTGGTACATATGTTGCTAGAATAAAACAAAACAAAACAAAACAAAACACCCAAACCCAAACATAGGATTGTAGAATACAAATAGTGAACCCTAATGTAAACTATGGACAATAGCTAATAATATAATTATAATAATGTTCTCTCATCAGTTGAAACAAAGGTACCACACTAATGCAAAATGTTAAAAATGGGATTTCTGTATTTTCTGCATGATCTTTCTGTAAACCTACAACTTCTCTAATAAAAAAAGAGAAAGGAGAGAGGAAAAGAGAGGGAGGGAGAGAAATGGAGGAGAGAGATGTTTCACAACTTTGTTTACAAGTCTCATTGCATTTTCCATGATCATATTCTATGAGAGTCTCTGATTTCCCAGGTAACAGGTAGAGAAATGTATATATTTTTACTTTGTTTGGGAAAGTAATTTGATAAGCCTTCAGGATAGAAAGTGGTTTTGGAGAAGATTACTCAGCTTTAAGAAATAGCTGTAGGGAGATACTGGCAGACGTTTATGGAGGAATTAATGTGCCAGATGCTGTGCTAAGCATTTTCCATGGATTTTCTCATTTAGGCCTTAGAATGGGTACTATTCCAACTGCCATTTTATACTTCGGGAGACTGAGGTGAGGGAGGTTGAGTAGCTAGTCTACAGTCCTGCTAGTAACAGGTGGTGCAGGTCCTTGCTAAACGGGGAGGGGTCTGGAAGCAGCTGAGGGGAGGGAAGCAGAGAGGCGCTGGGAAGAAGGAGGGTGCGTGCTGGGTGCTGGTTAGCATCACTTCTGCAGGTGACCCGCAGGAATTCCTGTCAAGTTTGCTAAATGTGTAAGCTCTCCACGTGAATGATGGGTTGTTTGGGGAACCGAGGAAGGCTAAGGTGGACACGAGGAGGAACTGAGAGGCTAAGGGTTCTCTGAGACATGTTTACTCAGGAAATCACTGAAATAGGGAGAAATGTCAGGAGCGCTTTGTATGGCCATGGACCACGGGGTGGTTGAGACCATTTTACTTGAATTTTTTTGTGGTAGGGAGATTCCCTTCTTCTCCCACCCTGACCATTTTAATAATTCCCCATGTGTGTAAACTAGTTCTGGCTTTTTTTCTTCCTTGTTAAAATCAATCTCTAAGACAGCTGATTGAAACTCCAGGGCTGGAGTCCGGCTTGAATGCTGGGTTGCTTGCTAAGGGGCCCTGAGAAAGTGAACTTTCTTTGGTTCCCTCCCTGTGGGGCAGAGAGCTGTTCCCTTGGTTGGGTCCTGAGACCCTCTTCTAACTCAGTGGAGTCACGATGATGTGACAGTGAAACTGGCCATTGGCTTGCACCTACCGTACCCATCTCACCTACCCAATCACATCCATGAATGTTGATGCTGGTTTGTGCTATATTTGGGTGCTGCCTGGGTGCTGGCTGTCTCCCTTGCTGCTCTCCCGAGTACTCTGTACTACCTTCTCCTTCCCCTTTGTCCACTGAGATTCCAGCATGCCTCAAAGCAGAGACTGCAAATGATCCACATAAGGTGGCTTTGGAGATGCTCTTTGATGGATGCATAAGGTCCTGCCAGATGTAGATTTGGGTCAGGTAGTGGGAAGGTGGTGGGCAGTGAAGTTGGGAATAAGCTCAGGGCAATAAGCCATGCATCTTATCTGGATAAACAAGGATGTCTACTTTTCAGTGGGATATTAGGAAACCCAGAGGGCTGTATTGGGAACTTGCAGATGGGCTTTGATAGGAAAATAACATGCAAATGTAGAAAAGGATGCATGTCAACGAAGATGAAGACATGACACAGACCTAGGGGAGGAGTGCCAGGAAGGTGAAATCCCCAAAGGAGTGAGGCGTGGGAAAGAGGCAGAGCTGAATAAAAAGGAATTTTCAAAGCTACTAGTGTGAAGCAAAGAGAAGAATGAGGAAGGGCCAGGCCCCTGCTTGGGGTGGATGGTATCATAGATGTCAGGTACTCAGCTACTCAGCTCTGGTTCTCTGCTGCTTTGTTCTCTACTGAGGAGAACGATTTCCATGCTCCAAACAGGGAAATGATGTAGTAAAGGGTCTCTGAAGCCCAGATTGGTGAAGACAGAGTCAGAAGGCCCCAAGTTACTTTGAATTTGCAATGAGTTTGGATGAATAAATTGCATTGCAGGTGCTGAAAGCAGCAGCCGTGCTCACAGACCATGTCATTGGTCATGAGGAACCAGGAGAACGAGGGCCACCCCTCCAGTAGACAACGTCCCCAGTGTCAAGGGGAGACCAGGCAGATGGTATGACGGTGCCAAGAGGCTCTCTGTGGTCCCCTCATCTCTTGCTTCCTCTGGATTTTTGCTTCATGACTAAGCATTTCCTTGGACTTTTCCAACATTTGAGCCTATCAAGTGCTTTTTGGTTTTGAACCCTCCTTCTGCCCAGGGCCCTTTGTAGCTTTCAAGTGGAACAGGTATTGCCTTTTACAATAATAATAATGTTTTATTTATTTATTTATTTTTTTTTAATTTTTTTATTTTTTATTGACTTTGTAATAATATTACATTAAAAATATATATGTGAGGTCCCATTCAACCCCACCCCCCCACCCCCCCCTCTCCCCCCCCCCCCCCCCCCAACAACACTCGTTCCCATCATCATGACACATCCATTGGATTTGGTAAGTACATCTTTGGGCACCTCTGCACCTCATATACATTGGTTCACATCATGGCCCATACTCTCCTCTATTCCATCATGTAGGCCCTGTGAGGATTTACAATGTCCGGTGATTACCTCTGAAGCACCATCCAGGGCAGCTCCATGTCCCGAAGACGCCTCCACCTCTCATCTCTTCCTGCCTTTCCCCATACCCTTTGTCCATTATGTCCACTTTTCCCAATCCAATGCCACCTCTTCTATGTGGACACTGGATTGGTTGTGTCCATTGCACCTTTATGTCAAGAGGAGGCTCAGATTCCACCTGGATGCTGGATGCAATCCTCCCATTTTCAGTTGTAATCACTCTAGGCTCCATGGTGTGGTGGTTGTCCTTCTTCACCTCCATCTTAGCTGAGTGTGGTAAGTCCAATAAATCAGATTGTAGGTGCTGGAGTCTGTTGAGGCTCAGGATCTGGCTATCACATTGTCAGTCCAGAGATTCAAATCCCCTAAATATATCTTAAACCCCAACATTAACTGCACCTCCAGCACATTAGCATGAAAGTCTTATGAAGGGAGATCCCATCTGAGTCCAGATTCATCACACATAAACACCATTTCCAAAGAGGGGCCATCTGCCCTGGTAGTTAACCCCATCGGCCATGACCATAACTCCCATGGGTCTCTTTAGCCCTCAAAGGAACCAATATCTGGGGGTTGTATCTGCTTTATCTGTCTCTCTGACTCTGCTCAGTTGTGCATGAGGGCAAACCTTCTGCCAGCCTCCAGACTCTTTTTTAGAGACTCGTAGCCATATAAACTCATTTCTCCTTTCCATTTCCCCCTTACTTTAGGTCAAACAGCATTTTAAAGTCATGGTATTTTATGTAGACATGGATATTCTGCTGATCCGCATTGAACCTTCCGTATAAGGTCATTTTCCAGTTGCATCATCAGTTGGTAGTTGATAGTGGTCCCTCGTTGCCAGGGAGGCTCATCCCCGGGTGTCATGTCCCACGCTGGGGGGAAGGCATTGCATTTACATGCTGAGTTTGGCTTCGAGACTGGCCACATTTGAGTAACATGAAGGCTGACAGAAGGAAATTCCCAGGCACAAAGTTGCTCTAGGCCTTGTTATTATTTTGGGTTTATCAGCTCACAAGCATAGTCATTAGTATCAGGGGCTCACTGTTGAACCCTCACTCCCTCCCGGTCCCCACCACTGTACCTGGGAGACTGTCGCTGCTCCCCTAGGGACCACGACAGAGCACCACTGGCCGGGAACCCAGTACCCCCCCTACTGTGGTTTTTAATTGTTGCCACTATGAGTATATCCAAACATTACCATGCACCCTGGACATATGTTCTGTACAGCTCCCTGTCAGTCGTATATCATCTGTCATTGGTATCCCATACCAGTATCCCTCCATTGCCATTGTTGAAACACTCTGTGATCCAGAACTCCCCGAAATTTGAAGCCCAATATAATGTCATGGTCCCTTACTAGGGAATGGCATATAGCGATGAGTTTAAAGGATAGATAAAGAACTTGGATAAAGTTAGATAAAGAACTTAGATAAAGAATGTTGACTTGAAAAAATTCCACATCCTATTTTCCCCCCCCCCCCTAATTATTCAGCTTTTCTTCACAGGAGTCCTAGACCACAGCAATGTATATATATAATATACAGCACTCCCACACATCCACCAGAAAACCTTTTCCCTTCCACAGTGATACTCTTACGCCCTATTCATATCATATTTACTTAGAGTGATGTATAGAGTCTGAGACATTAGCTTTCTAACAAGGTGACATCTGTATTTACATTATGGTGCATACTTTAGGATACCCAGTTCTTTACATTTTTAGTTATCCTATGTTTTACATTATGGTTTACATTATCAGTCTGTCATCTCCTATATGTTATGGTGTAATATTACATGTTTTATATCCATCCTTGTGTACTCTCAAGAAACTCCTCTCTTACCCCCCATTTACTTTGGTTCCACACATTTAACGTCCATTTTCCCTTCCACCTTAGTGCCCTCAGTGATAGCCAACCTCCGTTTCCTGAGGAGCCACTTCCAGAGATAGATGGAATAGTGTTCAGGGCCTAACTTGCTCAACTGCCCCAATGCCCTGGGAGCCACCCTTTCTCTCGAGGGATACAGTTCCCTCTATTGGATGGCATTAGTCCTCCCCAGGATGTGGGTCCACCCCCACTCTCACTACTTGGGTTTCTACCCCATGGTGTCACCCACTCTGGCAGAATGAGCATTTAGACATTCCCCAGGAGCCCGTCCTGCATCAGACCCTCCCCTCCGAGCATTCTAAACAGGTAACCCTCTTTATTATATTTTGATATGATTTTCTCGGCATTTTACTCTCCACCAACACCTGACCCTCTCCTGGTTCGTATGCTACCCCTCCCTCCCCCCACTTTTGGGCAACGTTACCCACCCGTCCCTCCCCAGCCACCCTCAAACCCGCAAAGCCCCAAGCAAAGGCAACCCCTTGCCCCCCTTTTATCTCTTCTTTGTGTTCATACTTACCACCATCTCGTCTTAAATTCCACCCCTGCAGACATCGGCTCATATCCTTCCTCCACCCTCCGATTTCCTGCAAGCCTATCGTTCAGTCTCTTGCTATCTAGGGCAGCTTGTTTATTTCATATCATTGAGGTCATGTAGTATTTGTCCTTCAATGTCTGGGTTGCTTCACTCAACATAAGGTTCTCAAGATTCATCCATGTTATCACATGTGTTTGTAGTGTGTTTGTTCTTACAGCCGAGTAGTATTCCATTGTGTGTATATACCACATTTTATTGATCCACTCGTCTGTTGATGGGCATTTGGGTTGATTCCAACTTTTGGCAATAGTGAACAATGCTGCTATGAACATTGGTGTACATATATTGGTTTGTGTTCTTGTTTTCAGTTCTGCTGGGTATATTCCCAGCAGTGGTATTGCTGGGTCATATGGCAAATCTATGGCTAGTTTTTTGAGAAACCGCCATACTGTTCTCCAGAATGGTTGGATCCTTCTGCATTCCCACCAGCAGTGGATGAGTGTTCCCCTTCCTTCACATCCTCTCCAGCACTTGTATTCTTCTGTTTTTTTCATAGCTGCCAATCTTATGGGTGTAAGATGGTATCTCATTGTGGTTTTGATTTGCATTTCCCTGATAGCTAGAGATTTGGAACATTTTTTCATGTGCTTTCTTGCCATTTGTATTTCTTCTTCGGAGAAGTGTCTGTTTAAGTCTTTTTCCCATTTTTTAAATGGATTGTTTATCTTTTTATTTTCAAGATGTAGGAGTTCTTTATATATGCAAGTTATAAGTTTCTTATCAGATATATGATTGCCAAATATTTTCTCCCACTGTGTGGGCTCCCTTTTTACTTTCTTGACAAACTCCTTTGAGGTGCAGAAGGCTTTAATTTTGAGGAAGTCCCATTTATCTATTAGTTCTTTTGCTGCTCGTGCTTTTGGTGAGATATTCATAAATCCATTACCTATTACAAGGTCCTGTAGATGTTTCCCTACACTGCTTTCTAAGGTTTTTATGGTCTTGGCTTTTATATTTAGGTCTTTGATCCATCTTGAGTTGATCTTTGTATAAGGTGTGAGATGGTAATCCTCTTTCATTCTTCTACATATGGCTATCCAGTTCTCCAGACACCATTTGTTGAATAGGCCACTCTCTCCCAGTTGAGAGGGTTTGGTGGCTTTATCGAATATTATGTGGTTGTATATGTGAGGTTCTATATCAGAGCTTTCAATTCGATTCCATTGGTCTATATGTCTCTCCTTATGCCAATACCATGCTGTTTTCACCACCGTAGCTTTATAGTATGTTTTGAAGTCAGGTAGTGTGATTCCTCCAATTTCGTTTTTCTTTTTCAGTATGTCTTTGGCTATTCGGGGTCTCTTTCCTTTCCAAATAAATTTCATAGTTAGTTTTTCTAATTCCTTAAAGAAGGCTGCATTGATTTTTATTGGGATTGCATTGAATGTGTAGATCAATTTTGGTAGGATAGACATCTTAATAATGTTCAGTCTTCCTATCCATGAACAAGGAATAGTCTTCCATTTATTTAGGTCTTCTTTGATTTCCTTGAACAATCTTGTATAGTTCTCAGTGTATAAGTTCTTTACCTCTTTAGTTAAATTTATTCCTAAGTATTTGATTTTTTTATTTACTATTGTGAATGGTATTTGTTTCTTGATTTCCTCCTCATCTTGCTCATTATTGGTGTACAGAAATGCTACTGATTTTTGCGCATTGATCTTATAACCTGCGACTTTACTAAACTCATTTATGAGTTCTAGAATCTTCGTTGTAGATCTCTCAGGGTTTTCTCTGTATAGGATCATGTCATCTGCAAATAATGAAATTTTGACTTCTTCCTTTCCAATTTGAATGCCTTTTATTTCTGGTTCTTGCCTCAGTGCTCGAGCAAGTACTTCTAAGACAATGTTAAATAGGAGCGGCGACAGTGGGCATCCTTGTCTTGTTCCTGAGTTTAGAGGGAAGGAGTCTAGGATTTCTCCATTGTAAACAATATTGGCTTTAGGTTTTTCATATATACTCTTTATCATGTTAAAAAAATTTCCTTGTATTCCAATCATTTGGAGTGTTTTTATCAAGAAAGGGTGCTGTATTTTGTCAAATGCTTTTTCTGCATCAATAGATATAATCATGTGATTTTTTTCCTTCAATCTGTTTATATGGTGTATTACGTTGATTGATTTTCTTATGTTGAACCATCCTTGCATACCTGGGATGAAACCCACTTGGTCGTGGTGTATAATTCGTTTAATGTGTTGTTGAATACGATTAGCAAGTATTTTGTTAAGTATTTTTGCGTCTAGGTTCATTAGAGAAATTGGTCTGTAATTTTCCTTTCTTGTGATGTCTTTGTTTGGCTTTGGTACTAGGGTAATGTTGGCATCATAGAAGGAGTTGGGTAATGTTCTTTCTGTTTCGATGGTTTGGAATAGTTTCAGCAGGATTGGTGTCAGTTCTTTCCGGAATGTTTTATAGAATTCACCTGTGAAGCCATCTGGCCCTGGGCTCTTCTTAGTTGGGAGATTTTTAATAACTGATTCTATCTCTCTGCTTGTGATTGGTTTGTTAAGATCATCAATTTCTTCTTTTGTCAATATGGGCTGTTTATGTGTTTCTAGGAATTTGTCCATTTCCTCTAGATTGTCATTTTTGTTGGAATATAGTTTTTCAAAATATCCTCTTATGATAGTCTTTATTTCTGTGGGGTCAGTGGTGATATCGCCTTTCTCATTTCTTATTTTGTGTATTTGCATCTTCTCTCTTTTTTTCTTTGTTAGTGTTGCTAAAGGTTTGTCAATTTTGTTAATCTTCTCAAAAAACCAGCTCTTGGTCTTGTTTATCTGTTCAAGTGCTTTCTTATTTTCTATTTCATTTAGTTCTGCTCTTATCTTTGTTATTTCCTTCCTTCTTCTTCCTGTTGGGTTACTTTGTTGTTGTTTTTCTAATTCCTTCAAATGTGCAGTTAGTTCTTCAATTTTTGCTCTTTCTTCTTTTTTGATATATGAATTTATGGCTATAAACTTCCCTCTCAGTACTGCTTTTGCTGTATCCCATAAATTTTGGTATGTTGTGTTATCATTATCATTTGTTTCAAGGTAGTCATTGATTTCTTTTGAGATTTCCTCTTTGACCCACTGTTTTTCTAAGAGTGTGTTGTTTAATTTCCAAATCGTGGTGTGAAATCTGGGCTTCTTTCCCTTGCAAATCTCCAGCTTGACTCCACTGTGGTCAGAGATAATGTTTTGTATGATTTCAATCTTTCTGAATTCGTTCAGCCTTTCTTTGTGGCCTAGCATATGATCTATCTTGGAGAATGATCCATGTGCACTTGAGAAAAATGTATATCCTGCTGTGTTTGGGTGTAGCGATCTATATATGTCTATTAGATCGAGCTCCTCCAATATACTATTCAGATGTTTTGTGTCTTTGGTGATTCTCTTTTGAGATGTTCTGTCCAGAATTGATAGTGGTGTATTAAAATCCCCCACTATAATTGTAGATGTATCTATTCTTTCACTTAGTTTTTCCAGCGTTTGCCTGACGTATTTAGAGGCACCCTTGTTAGGGGCATAGATATTTATGATTGTTCGATCTTCTTGACAGATTTTCCCTTTGACTAAAATGTAGTATCCTTCTTTGTCTCTCACAATTGTTTCACATTTAAAGTCTATTTTGTCTGATATTAATATAGCTACTCCTGCCTTTTTTTGGTTATTGTTAGCTTGTATGATTGTTTTCCAGCCTTTCACTTTCAATCTCCATGCGTCTCTGGGTCTAAGATGTGTCTCTTGTAGACAGCATATGGATGGGTCATATTTCCTTATCCAGTGTCCCAGTCTGAATCTTTTGATAGGTGAGTTTAATCCATTGACATTCAGTGTTATTACTATCAAGGAATTATTTGTGTTAGCCATATTTTGATTGGATTTGTGTTTGTCATATTTTGTTTGTATATTTTTTTTTGTCTTTTTTGTTGTTGTTGTTGGTCTTATACTCTCCTCCAACTTTGCCTTTCCTGTTTTTTCCTTTCTTCCTGCAGAACTCCCTTTAGAATTTCTTGAAGGGGAGGTTTCTTGTTGGTATACTCTTTCAGTTTCTGTTTGTCTGCGAATATTTTGAACTCTCCATCATGTTTGAATGCTAGTTTAGCTGGGTAGAGTATTCTTGGTTGGAAATTTTTTTCCTTTAGTACTTTGACTATATCATACCACTGTCTTCTTGCCTCCATGGTTTCAGAAGAGAAATCAGCACTTAATCTAATTGAGCTTCCCTTGTATGTGATGGTTTTCTTTTCTCTTGCTGCTTTTAGGATCTTCTCTTTGTCTTGAGCATTGGATAATTTGACAAGTATATGTCTTGGGGTGGGCCTGTTGGGGTTTATGACTTGTGGAGTGCGCTGTGCTTCTTGGATATGTACATCTGTCTCTTTCAGTAGATTTGGGAAGTTTTCAGTCATTATTTCCTGCAACACTCTTTCTGACCCCTTTCCCTTCTCTTCACCTTCTGGAATGCCTATAATACGTATGTTTGAGCGTTTTGCATTGTCATTCAGGTCCCTAAATCCTAATTGGATTTTTTCTATCTTCTTATTGACCCCTTCTACTATCTGTTTGATTTCTGATGTACTGTCTTCCACATCACTAATTCTCTGCTCTGTCTCTTCTAGTCTGCTGATATTTGCTGCAAGTGTATTTTTGATTTCTTGAACTGTGGTGTTCATTCCCATCATATCTGTTATGTTTTTGCGTATGTCTGCAATTTCCCCTCCAAGTGATGTCTTCATGTTGTTAACCTCTTTCATTACTGCATCAAATTTGTCAGTGATAAATGTTCTGAGATCTTTCATTGCTTGTGCCAAGTTTTGCTCCCCTTCGTGATTATTGGTTTGTTGATTGGATTCAGCCATGTTTTCCTGATTATTGGTTTGGTTCGTAGATTTTTGTTGCTTTCTGGTCATCTCTTTATTTTGACGAATTTAATCAGTTCCTTAGCTTCTTTGTCTGCTCTTGGAGGTTAATTAGTTGTTATTTTTGCACAGGTGTTATATCTTCTCTTTGTCACTTTTTTCTTCTTATTCTAGTTACTTGTTGTTGGTTAAGTTCACTTTAGAGGAAAGTATTAGTGTTGGGGAAAGGCAATTGTGTAAGCAAGGGAAAAGTGTAAAGTTGTATTGGTGATGTATGTTAATAAAGCAGGAATATGAGATCTGGAAGGATGGAGGTTAGATTCATGTAGATTGTATAGAGTTATAGCTGTAGGTAGAGTACCTTTTATGAAGTTGGTGACTGAATTTGGGAGTAATATGGTATGAACTACACAGCTATTGTTTTCATGAGAGAGGGAAAAAGAAAAGAAAGGTAATAGTTTCAAGAGTGGATAATAGACAGAAAACAGAACAAAGGTATTAGAAATTAAGAGTTAGACACTTTGTGGATCAAAGAACGGGAGGTGGGGGGTGGAATATAGGAGAGACAGTAGATGATAGTGGATATCAAGATGCAGGGGAAGGGGGATAGTGTAGGTAGCCTAAATCAGTTCACACAGAAATGAGGCAGTGGAGGATGGGAAAACCCAGCAAATGTGAGGTGTTCCCTGTAGCACCTATTGTATACTTGAATTAAAGTAAAAATAAGTGGAAGATGAGGGACAAGAGGGAAAGAGAAAACCGAAAAAAAAACAAAAACAAAAAAAAAAAAACAAACTAATTATAATAGAGAAAAAAGAAAGGCAAGAAGAAAGGAAGAAAAAAAAAAGAGGATGGGCAAACGGTGGGGAACGGATAGGGAGAAGAGAGATACAGGTACACACGTGTCACAATTGCAACACTATCTAAAACAACAACTTCCCCCCGCTTTGCCCTAAAACCCCCCCGTCTGTCTGCCCAAATGGGTCTGCAAGCACCTCCCTTCCCACAAACCCCCAATAGGCCGCCCAGGGCCCACGAACTCCCCAGTACTGCAGATGCTCAAAAAAAAAAAAAAAAATTTTAAGTAAAATTAAAAAAAACAAACAAACAAACAAACAAACAAAACAAAAAAAAAAAAAAACAGAAACCCCTCCGCAGGCCCGGCTCCGCCCGCCGCGGAGGCTTGGACCGGCTCTGCCCGGCTCCTCACGCCGCCTTGGCCTGGCCTGGCTCCGCCCAGCTCCGCTCGCTACAGCGGCCCAGCCGGCTCCGGCATCCACCTCCCGCCACCGCGGCCTGGACCGGCCCTGCCCGGCTCCGTACCCGCCGCGGCCTGACCCGGGCCCGCCCGGCTCCAAGCGCTACCGCGGCCCGCAGCCGGGGCCTGCACCGGCCCCGCCCGGCTCCAAGCGCTACCGCGGCCCGCAGCCGGGGCCTGCACCGGCCCCGCCCGGCTCCAAGCGCTACCGCGGCCCGCAGCGGGGGCCTGCACCGGCCCCGCCCGGCTCCAAGCGCTACCGCGGCCCGCAGCCGGGGCCTGCACCGGCCCCGCCCGGCTCCAAGCGCTACCGCGGCCCGCAGCCGGGGCCTGCACCGGCCCCGCCCGGCTCCAAGCGCTACCGCGGCCCGGCCCGGCCTGGCTCAGCCCCACCGAGCGGGGCTAGATGCCTCGTCTCCGCCTACCCAAGAAGGGAATCCTCTGCAGGTAGCTGGGATCTCCGTGTATATTTCACAGACGAATCCTCTCTGTTACCTTCCCTCCTAATCGATGTCCAGACACCTCCGGACCAGCAAAAATCCCGAAACAATCCGGTCCCAAAGAGTCTCCAACGCCGCCCAGCCGATTCCCTGCAGAAGACTCTAACAGGGATGTTCACTCAGCCGCCATCTTGCCCCCTCTCCTTATTTTATTTTTAAAAAAGATTTATTTTTATTTATTTAATTCCCCTCCCCTCCCCCGGTTGTCTGTTTTCTGTGTCTTTTTGCTGCGTCTTGTTTCTTGGTCTGCTTCTGTTGTCGTCAGCGGCACGGGAAGTGTGGGCGGCGCCATTCCTGGGCAGGCTGCTCCCTCCTTCGCGCTGGGCAGCTCTCCTTATGGGTGCACTCCTTGCGCATGGGGCTCCCCTACGCGGGGGACACCCCTGCGTGGGGCAGGCACTCCTTGCGTGTATCAGCACTGCGCATGGGCCAGCTCCACACGGGTCAAGGAGGCCCGGGGCTTGAACCGCCAACCTCTCATGTGGTAGACGGACGCCCTAACCACTGGGCCAAAGTCCGTTTCCCATGTTTTATTTTAAAAAGTTAAGCTCAAGCATTCATATAAGACCTAATATTAGATGTGGCTTTCTATGTGCAGAAACAACCCAGCAAAGTATGTAATTACTGAGTTTTCTTTTATATTTAATATCCCCTTATGGGTCCCAAAGAAGTCTAAGGTGCTCCATTCAGAATTTTTAAAAGTCTTCAAAGTTTCAGAAGATTACAAAGAAACTCCCATATGTCTTCATCCCCTGGTTTGTTCCCATTTTCCATCACTTCCCCTGAAAGAAAGGTCAACTGTTGTCACCCCTTCTGCTAAAAAATCTGCCCCTGGGTCCAATTAGACTGGAATAAAGTCTAACCACCTTAGAACCTTCAAAGTCTTCCAGATTGTGCAGAGAATCTCCCCAACCCCATCTCCCATGACAGCCCCAACCCACCCACGTTCTAACCATTCCAGAGGTTAGGCTAATGTTGTGTCCATGGAGACTATTGACACTTTTAGAGTAGATACTTAAATGCAGCCTAAAACTGCCATCAATTTTTGAGCTGTTTCATTGTAGTCATCCATATAAGTCAAGGTTTCTCTTCTGTGGCACTGTGGACATTTTGGACCAGATAATTCTTTGTCCTGTGCACTGTAGGATGTTGAGTGGTCTCCCTGTCTTGCCCCACTAGATGCCAGTGGTACCCCTCCCCTCAAGGGTGACAACCAAAAATGTCTCTAGGCATTGCCAAGTGTCCCCTGCTGGGGGGCTGGCCCCTGTTGAGAACTACTGGTGTAAGTAAAACAATGAAGGTCATGGGAGGAGAAGGGGAAGACCATGATGCATCGAGAAGAACTATGCATTGTAACATTTTATCATCTGTATGGAAGACATGGTTCCTTTTTATTTATTCCAAAAATCATTATGAGAGAAAAAAAAAATACCCTTCCCCTCCAGTATCCATGCTTTCAGGTAAATCCTAGAATAGAATATAGTGAATTATTAACTAATATAGCTCTTCAAGCTATATTAGTTAATAATGCATCACTTTCAAAATAATAGGTATTTCTATATGCCTAAGAAGTTCCCAAAATTCTAAGGCCATAACTAGCTCCATCTGGGGCTTTTTGTGGAATTACTTCTATTCCTTTTCGAGGACATCACCTGACTATGAGTCAAATGTAGGTAATTGTATGGAATTGTTCCGAACTTCTAACAAAGTGCTCTCACTTGAGTTCGGGTGTGTAGGATAAGTAAAACAGTTTATGTAAGATGGGTGTGCAGACTTGTTAACCCAGATTTATGGAGACATTTAGGAGAAGGGTGGTTCGCATCAACAAATCAAAAGCTGTTGATAGGAGACAGGAAGATACAATCTTGTGTTGCTAGTCTGTTGTGAAATGCACCTGGGATTTTAGCTTGGTAGCACTTTCCAATGAATTTTCTGGCTTTCTGACTCTAGAACTGATTCAAGGGAAATTTCGACATTCAATTCCTAGTCTACTGTTTTCCACTTGAGATGCCGTTTCTGCAAATTTTTTTATGTATCCAGGTGCATTGAAATCTTTGAGTGGGAAAATCCCCAGAGAATACAGAAAATTAAATATGTGAAGAACACAGTTTCTACAACTGGAGGCATAGGGCAGCTTTCTGACCCATCTCTAGACCCATGGTTAGAGGCACAGGAGGTGAGATCTCACAGGTCTGGGGAGGGTCAGGTGAACTCAGGGCAGGTCCAGGTCTTTGTGTTTTTCAACTAGAAGAAATACTCAGGCTTTGTTCTCCTCTAGGAGGACACTGGAGGAAGAGAGGCAGGCTTGCTGAAAGCCTTAAGCACTTCAGAGAGTTGGACAACATTTTCACATTCAGTATTGGATTACTGAGTCTGCTGCATTCTGGGAACCAAAGGAAGTTACTTTGGGAAATCTCTCCCAGAACAACAGGAAGTAGATCCTTAGAGATGCAACAGCGGGGTCTTGTAATGCAACGTTTAACGAAAGGAATCCCCCTGTTGAGACAGTTGGCGGCCAGGCCCTCCTTCCCAATGAGTAAAAGTTAGAATGAACATTGTGAGCGGTGAGGTCACGGCTAAGTTGTGTGCCCTTCTCTCCTTTTCAGAAGCCCGAAGTGGGCTGGGTTTCCATAAGAGCTTCCCTGAGCCTAGGTGAGCCTGGAGTAGGGCCATCTCTGCAGTCAGGCTGGACTGGGCGTGATGCAATGACATGATGGCGATGCTGAAGAGCTCCCCTGAACTCTGCACAATGAGTGTTCCATTTCCAGTCTCCGAGAGTCCTCCCTTATGGCTCACTGATGACTTGCCACCAAGGTGGGAACTTATGTATAGTTCCTGCACATGGAAGTCACCAGGCTCTGGGAACTTTGTATTTTCTGCCTGATTTTTCTGCAAACCTAAAACTTCTCTAATAAAAAAAAATTTTTTTTTTAAAGTCACTGGATTAGTCTTCTCCACCAGATACGTGATATCAGGGCCATCTAAGAGCAGAACTTTGGGCAAGGCATTCTAGTTTATGAGGTCTTTGTTTCCTTGGCTTAAGAGAAAAAGATTGATTTCATCTCTTCTGCTTTTAGCTCTCCCTCACTTGGAGGTTATTGTGTCTGTAAGAGCACATAAATTTCTTGAGTTTAGGAACAAGAGACTTTCTTTTCTGTAGTTGTAGGGATGTTTTGTTTGGGAAAAATATTCTTGAGAAACTATCCCTTTTTAACACAAAGCAGTGTGAGGGTACCTCGTCTACTACAAAAGTTGCAAACTATGGACTTTGGGACAAATCCAGACTACTGCTTGTTTTTATAAATACAACTTTATTGGAACACCCACCTCCAAGGCTGCTTTGTCCTACAATTTTAGAGTTGAGTAGTTGGGACAGAGACTATGATCAAGTCTGTAAAGCCAAAAATATTTAGTACCTGGCCCTTTACAGAAAATATTTGCCAACCCCTGGTCTAAAAATACCATTCATTAAGTAATACTTCCTGTGACTCAGCAAAGCGCCAGCCTCCCTGCTGTATATTGAGGGTGGAGGCAAACCAGATCCCAGTCCCTATCTCTGAAAAAGTCGCACTCGGGTGGGTCTCAGATGAGAAAGCCAGAGGCTGCCTTGTGAAAAACAAAAGCAAGGATACAACTGATAAAATTTAAAATTAATATTATTAAGATATTACCAGCCCATGATGACTACTCTCCTTTGTTCTCTTTGTTGTGTCTGTGTGGAATGCTGCTACATGTTTAGTAATGTTTCCAGTGTGTCTTTTTTCCATCCTAGATTTCAGCTTTCCTTAGAGCAATAGCAATGTCTTTCTGTCCGCGCCACAAAAAAATAAAATGAAAATTTATTCATGCTACACCCCTGCTTAACACGTTCCATCTGTATCCCTCTTTTACAGAGGAAAGGAGGCCAAACGTTCTCCAGCTCCCTCCTGCACCAGCCATCTTTCAGACTCTCAGTTCTGGTCTTGGTCAAGCGCTTACACCTTCTTGTGGCTTTTTGCCTTCTTGCTGTGAAGCCTGGATGCATCCCCCACCCTTGGTCTTTCTTGTCTACCCATTGAACTCCTACTTCCTTGTCAAGGTCCTGTTCAAGGGTCACTTCCTCTGAGTTCCTTCCTAGGCAAAAACGTTTAGACTCTATTGCAGGCCATACCGTAATTCATATATAACTCTATTATTACATTTATTATACTATAAATTGTAAATATTTGGCAGTGATTCTCAGTGGGGAAAGGTAACTATTTTATCTTCATGGAAATAGTTGGCAATGTCTGGAGACATTTTTGGTTGCTATGTGGCAGGAAGGTGTTACTGGCATCCAGTGGGTTGAGGGCATGCTACAAGGCACATCCTACACAGCACAGCCCCACAATAGAGAATTACCAGGCTCCAAATGTCAAGAGTGCCAAGGTTGAGAAACCCTGGGCTACAATATACCTTTCTTATTAGTTTGAGTTTCTCATCTGCAGGGATTGAACCCAGAGCTAGATTCACAGCAGGTACTCATTAAACACTTGCTGACAAATTGTTTAGCTAAGAAAATGAGTGGAAGAAGAAATGTCCTTACTTTTAATTTGGTGACCAACCTCCCTCAGGGAACCCAGCTAACTCTTCACTTCTACAGGGAGTTCTGAGCACCCTTTGCTTGGGGAACAAATCAGTTCCCATCAAGTCAATCCCTTGTCACACCCAAACTTTCCTCACTCTGTTCAGAATCGTTTTGCCTATAAAATATTTTCTCCTCTTCAACCTCCCAGTTCCCATAAAGGGAAAGGAAGTAAGAAAGACAGCTGGTACTGGGGCCACTGAGTAAGGAGCCCAGTCAAGAGGTGCCCTCAGGGCAGGAGAGGGAATGGACCCTGGATGAGCTTGGCAGTGGGCTCATCTGGGAATCATGCCTCTTGAAATTTCAAGGGTGATTATGCAAAAAGATCCTGCTTGGTGCCTGGCAATTGTCATCCTTGGGGCTCCACCCTTTTTGAGAAAGTTGGGGCATTCCACACTGGAAATATGCAGGAAGCCATCAGACAACTCTAACAATGGAGGGCTGGAAGCACAGCTAAAAGGCCATGGGTCACCTTAGACATTGCTTCTGCTTATGATTTCACCTCCTACATATCCTTCTGAAGAGTGGTTCATTAACAGTGCAACAGAGCTTGCGTGTCCTCTTGAGTTTCATGTCCTCTCTTTCTCTTGCCCAGCATGTGAAAGAGTTGGGTTACAATGATGGCCAAACTAACCAGCAGATAAAGGTGAAAGACAGGGAAAGCATGCCTTGGCTCAGTAAACTAAGTCCATCTGATAGAGGTCTTTGCACGCTTGCTTCCTCAAGGTCAGAAGTGTGAGTTCAAATGAAATCTTGGAGGAGGAACAAACTTTGTGCCCTGAAAAGGACAGAAGTACAGTTCCTCCAGAAATAGAAGTCACCATCCATCCGTAAGTGTCCATCTACACTACAGCACTCTAGGAAATCTGTCCTATCTGAGTTGGTCCTGAGGTATAGTGTATTCTCTTAGATAAACTCTTTTTTTTTTTTTGAAGATTTATTCTTTTAAAAAATTTATTTCTCTTCCCTTCCCCCCCCCATTGTCTGTTCTCTCTGTCCATTCATTGTGTATTCTTCTGTGTCTGCTTGCCCTATCAAGCAGCACTGGGAAACTGCCTCTCTTTTTTGTTGTGTCATCTTGCTGCATCAGCAAATGGGTGGGCTGTGCATTTTTCACGCAGGGCAACTCTCCTTGCAGGGCACACTCCTTGCGCATGGGGCACCCTTACGTGGGGGTGCCTCTGCAGAGCATGGCACTTCTTGTGCATGGCAGCACTGTGCATGGGCCAGCTCACCACATGGGTCAGGAAGCCCTGGGGATTGAACCCTGGGCCCTCCATATGGTAGATGGACGCTCTGTCATTTGAGCCATGCCCGCTTCCCAATAAATCTTTCTTTTAAAATATATATTCAAATTCTTTTCTTATTATCTTTTTTAAAAAGATACATAAATCACACAAAAATGTTACATTAAAAAGTATAAGAGATTCCCATATGCCACATTCCCCACACTCCCCCCTCCTCCCACATCAACAACTTCTTTCATTAGTGTGGTGCATTCATTGCATTTGATGAGTACACTTTTGAGCATGGCTACACAGCATAGATTATAGTTTATGTTGTCCATAAAGTGGACATTCAGTGGGTTATAGCAGCATATATAATGCCCTGCATCTGTCCCTGCAATATCATTCAGGACAACTCCTAGTCCCTAAAATGCCCCAATATACCTCTTTTTTTCCCTCTCCTGACTTTAGCAACTCCTGGGGCCACTGTCTCCACATCAATGATATAATTTCTTCCATTGCTAGAGTCACAATAATTCTATAGTAGAATACCCAGTAAGTCCACTCTAATCCATATTTTATTCTTCCATCCTGAGGACCCTGGCATGGTGATGTCCACTCCACCTATAAATCAAGAGGGGCTTAGATCCCACATGGCTGATGGATGTAATTCTCCTGCTCACAGCTATAGAGTCTCTGGGTTCCCTGGTGTGGTGATTGACCATCCTCACCTTTCTGCTAGCTGACCTGGGTAAGTCCAATGAACCGGAGAGTAGGTGCTGCAACTCTGATGAAGCTCAAGGCCCAGCTGGCACATAGACAGTCCAGAGATTCAAATCTCCTGAGCATACACCAACCCCAGCGCAAACTCTTGATGGGGTTTAAATCCTCCGCTTTGAGTGTTGGCAACCAGTATGTGAAGCGATCATCCCAGCCCATCAATGATTAACCATGATGAATGTACTTCCCAAAGACAGTAGGCTATTTGTTTTAGACATTATCATTCTGATTACTTCAAGGAAATGGTGTGTGATTGTGTTTGTATGTATGTATATTCTCCTTCTTTAAACAGATTAAAGGGTGATTACATTGTTATTTGGAAATCAGTGATTCTGTCTTGGACTTGGGTGTGCTGATAGAGGGTGGGTTGGATTGCACCATGATGACAATTTTGGTGGTGCAGCCATCAGGCATCCTGCTGCCTGTGGCCCAGGTGTATAGTGGCTGCAAAGATCTGCTTACTTGTCCTGTTGTCATTTTCTTTGCACATCTGTTGAATATGACAAGGAGGCACGCTGCCCCAAGCAGAGCCTGCAGAGCACATTTGGGGATAAGGATATCCCTTTCTGGGAAAACCAGTGACAAGTTTTCATATGACTTCGTTTCTATGGCTTAAAGTTTGCTTCCTTGAAATTAGTTGCAAGGACTGATAAATACTGGAGGAGATTTACACTAAACCGCTTCTTCCCCAGTATTCAGGGTCTATGGAAAAAGGTGGGAGAACTTAGTAGCTTCTTTAGGTAGCCTTCTTCAGGTGGTTTCTAGAACTGGAAGCACTGGGCAGCTTGATGCATGTCCTTGAAAGAAGCTAGTCCTCCATGGGGTTATTTTATTGTACCTTCATGGATTGAGTTAGTTAATTTATAGACCCAAAGGGGAATGACACCAAGCTTGTTAGGGATATGTCAGAGCTTCTCAGCTGGGGGTGATTCTCATCACAGAGGATGCTTGGCAGTATCTGGAGACATTTTTGATAGTCACAACGGGAATGGCAAGTGCTATTGCCAATAGTGGGTAGAGGCCAGGGCTGCTGTAAAACATCCCACAAGGCACAGGCTGATCCCCGCAAGAGAGAATTATCTGGCCCCATGTCAGTGGTGTGAGGCTAGGAAACCCTGGGGCCTCTGAATGTAAACCATCTTCCCTTGCATTGCGCTTTTCGCACTGACGTCATCATTCATTTAGTCTTTAACCCTACCTGGAAGCTTGCAGGCCCACGAGGACATGGCTTACCCTACAATGCTCAAGGAGTAGCCATTGTCTCTCCCAAGCTCCCCAGAGCATGAGCCTGGGAGTTGGAGTTGAATGTTCGCCTTGCTCCTTGCCACTTCCCCACCATCTCTCCTCTTTGCCTGACACGTCCCATCTCCTTTGAATGGCGTACTCTCTGACGACACCATTCTCTATGTTTCTCTGTGCAGTTTTCAACTGAACTGCTGCTTACTCTCTTTTTCATGAAGATTGAAACAGCTGGCTTCTTTTCTTCCTCACCTCTGCTCCTATCATCACTCTCAGCAAGTCCGAATCCACGCGGATGATTCTCTGATGCTGGGCTACTCCACACTCAGATATTTTCAGTCTTACAGACCTTTCCATCCATCTCATTTTAATCACCTATTTGCATGATGATTCCAAAGGCTTGCTGTCAGCAGTTACATCGTCCTTTCCACTCTGGCCAGCACCTCCTCTCCCTGCAGCTTGCTTGCTTTGTCACTCACCTCAATAATTACTCTCTCCTTATGGGACATGATGTGAACCAATGTATATGAGGTGCAGAGGTGCCCAAAGATGTACTTACCAAATCCAATGGATGTGTCATGATGATGGGAACGAGTGTTGTTGGGGGGGGGGGAGAGGGGGGGTGGGGGGGTGGGGTTGAATGGGACCTCACATATATATTTTTAATGTAATATTATTACAAAGTCAATAAAAAATAAAAAAATTAAAAAAAAAAAAAAAAAAAAAAAAAATAATTACTCTCTCCCTTGGGGACCCCCGGACAAGGACACTCACATGCCTTGACTTGGATGTCCCGGTGGCATCCTGGGTGCTCCTGCATCTCTCCTTTCCTTCAGCTCTCCTGGCAAACCCCCAACCTGCTCAAACCCAAACTCGCCCTACTCCACACCAGCCCCCAAGCAGGAGAATAACGCTGTTTTGGTGTACACCCACAGCTCTCAAGCAAGTGCTGGACTTCAGCCTCTGAGACATCAACCTCCTTCTCTTCTAAAGGACAGTGCCCCTCCTCTTCCTCACTCTGAGCTGATGGTCTTCTTCATCCTTTCACTGAGAAAAGAGAAGGAAAACCAGCCCATCACCTGCCCCTATGTCTGCCACAGTGGACCAGCCATCTCTGTTCTTTAACGACAATCTCTGCTCTTGCACACGGGTCTCAGCTACTCTTACCTGCTTATGGAATTTACATCTGCATTTCTTCTGCATAAATTTCCCTTTCCCTTTTGGGTCATCCAAACAATACATAAACATTCTAGATGCTCTCCCACTTGAAAAAAAAATCCTCCTTGACCCCCAAGCCCTTTCTTGCTACTGCCTCATTTCTTTCTTCCTTCCCCTTTCCGACACACCTCTTTAAAAATGTTGTCTCGACTATGTCCACTTCTTTTACTCTCATCAAATTCACCAGTAAATTCTGATTGCCAAATCAAACGATCAATTCCCAGTTCTGATCCTATTCTGTCACTCAACAGCAATTGATGCAATTGATTACACCCCGTTTCTTCCTCAGCTTCTGGAACATACAATCTCATTTCTCACCTCCACCCCCTTTGCCTCACAGGTGGTGTCTTCTTCTCAGTCACCTTTGCTGGTACCCCTTCCTTTTCCCAGCCTTTAAATGTCAGCATGTCCCAGGACCAGCCAGCCCTGGCTCACTTCTCTGCTCCATTTTCCTTTTCTTCCTGGGCAATTGCACTTGTAACTTTAAATGCCA
Organism: Dasypus novemcinctus; assembly: GCF_030445035.2. NCBI lineage: Eukaryota > Metazoa > Chordata > Mammalia > Cingulata > Dasypodidae > Dasypus > Dasypus novemcinctus. Next base: position 32,371,859 of record NC_080694.1, on the reverse strand, counting down.
TCCATTAAAGTAAAAGTCCTCTGCTAATTCCCAGCTTGGTATTTCTCTCCCGAGTCCTACACTTATATATCAAACAGTCTACTTGACTGCTCCATTTAGATCAGAGGCTGTTAACCTTTTTTTGTTCCATAGACCCCTTTGCCAGTCAGGTGAAAACCACAGACCCCTTACTAAATCCATACTGTACTGTGTATTATTTAATAAATATATCACATCTACACCAACACGTCCCCTCAAGAATAATGTTTTTTTTAAAATTTTGACTCAAGCTCATGGACCCCTTGTTAGGAAGCACTGATTTAGATATTGTATGAGGCCTCTTAAACTCCAAAATGTCCAAACGAGCCCTCCCACTTCCTGCCCCTTAGACCCTGATCTTCTGCTCCCCACTTTTCTCCACCTCAGTATCTAGCACCATTGCACCGACCCTGGATTTATCCTTGATTCCCTTATGTTCTTCACCCTCCATGCCCAATGGAGAGCCAGTCCTACCAATTCTACCTTGAAGAGGTATCTGAAACTCAGCCATTTCTCAGTGCCTCCCCACTCCTGCCCAGGCCCACTAACATCTCTTTTCTTTTGCTCCACTGCTCTGTTCTGCTGCCTGGTGTTGTTCCTGCTGCCCACCTCCCCAGCCCCCAGCCTAATTTTCTACATAGTAGTCTGAGGAAGCTCTTTAAAAATGTAAATTAAAATTAGGTCATTTCCCTGAGCAAAGCTCTCCAAAGTTCTCCATCACATTCAGAATGAAAGCCCAACTCTTTCCCTCGGCCCATGAGCCCACCCACCTCCCCCATCTTTCCCCTCCTTCTCCTGCTCTGGGCACCTTCCTTGACTCCTCTTCCAAGACCTCCGATCTGGAATGTTACTAAATGTCCCCTTCTAAGGGAGACTTTGCAAATCAGTGCATCCAACGTAGTGTCCCTCATCCCTGCCTTCCTCTTGCAGTATTTCTGCTTGGCTTTGCTCACCAGCTGATGGTGCATTTCATATTGATTGGTTGCTTGTTTGTTCTGTCTTTGCCCCCAGAACATCGGGTCCACAGGGTGGGGACTCCCTCTCTCCTGTTCACAGCATCTCCCCAGCTCCTGGGACAGTGACATGGCCAGCAAGGGTGCTGGGGAGTTTGTTGAGTGACAACAGAGTGTGGCATTTCTGTTCCCTTCACTCAGCTGTAGGAAGAGAAGATTGAGCTCAGGGCTGCAGCTTCAAGAGTCTGAGAGTGGCACGAAAAGTGAGTCTTTAGAGGTCAAGTAAGGGACTTCCAGAAATTCCTTTCTTTTGCTCTAAAATACTTAAGGGGAGGATGGTGAACTAGCCAGAGATTCTGGAGACTTTGTACTTGTCTGGGTGTTATTTCTACCTAGTTGTGTGATCTTGGTCCTCACAATCATCTCATGTATTAGATAGTCTGTAATGTCCAAAATGTTCTATAACTAGAGACTCATGGATTTGCTCTTATTAAAAAGGAAGTACCTTTAGGAGACGTAACTGATAAGAGCTTCAGTGGATGGTTAAATCACAGTGATATTTCTTTTTTCCCCAGAGCAGATTTTGAGAAGGGAAAATGAGCAAGAATGGGCCAGCTTGATGTTCAGGTGGGAGAAGGATTAGGTGGGGAGGTGTAGAGGCAAAGGAAAAAGAGGAGGATGGACACACCAAGCCAAGCTCCAGAGATCCCCTTGCCTTGTTGATGGTCATGGGCAGATGCGGCTGCTTCTCAGAGGTGGGAGCACGTGATGGTTAAGCCCATGTGTCAGCTTGGTTAAGTCCTGGTGCCCAATTGTTTGGTCAAGCAAGCCTTGGCCTAATTGTTACTGTGAGGGTATTTCCTAGGTTTCACCTGCCAGTTGATTGCATCTGTGGCTAATTACGCCTACCATTCACAAAGGAGACTGCCTTCAACAAGGAAAGGAATCTCATCCAATCAGCTGAAGACCTTAAAGGGAGAACTGAGGATGCCCCAGTCATGAAGAATTCTCTACTTTAACCAGCTTTTCCTGGGGCGTTTATTGAAACTTCATCAGAGTTCTCAATCTGTGGCCTGCCCGACAGAATTTGGATTCGCCAGTTCCCAGGGTTGCATGAGCCAATTCCTTTAATAAATCTCTTAATATTTACATATATGTATAGATGTATGAGACGTATGTGTGTGTGTGTCGTGTTGGTTCTGTTTCCCTGGAAAGGCTGACTAATACAGGGCAAGGAAGGTTATACATGTGATGAGAGAGAAGAATGCCTGTGTGGGGTCTCGTCTCTCTTTTTCTATACGGCATATTTATGTCATACAACTCCCAATGGTTCAGAACTTGCTAACTCTGACCTCTCAGGATTTAATGCTAGACCTCTGCAGACGTTTGCTCTAGGATTATCTATGAGGAAAGAATTTACTTAACAAACAGTTAGAGAAAACAAGTCGTAAGTGGACTCTTTAAACTACTAAAAAGAATGGACTGTCCCGGAGACTTTAGAATGTTTCACAACTGGTGTTCTGGGGAGACTGAGAGCTCCTGGAGTCTTATAGGAATTTCAGAATCTGCTTTTGCCATCTGACTCTAAAGACTGTTTTCCCTCCATAGACATCACTAGTTTCCCACGGGACACAGTTTGGGAAATGTTGCTTTGAATGTAACCATTTGCTTCACAGCAGTTCTTAAAGTGATTATAATTCTTATCCATTCATTAAAACATCTTTTGTAGACACATTATTTGTTCAAGTTAGTGTATACTTTTGAACATAGGAAATAGTTTTAGCATTAAATACTGTTGATAATTCAGTACACCCCTCCCTCTTTTCTCTCTAATGTTGCCCTTTATTGATAATTAATTTGTATTATGGATGACAAGTCAACTGATCAAGAGAGTCAGATTGAGAAGATATAACTTTTTTTTGTGCAATAATAAATGTCAGAAGTCTACAGGTTTAAATCCAACGTGATTTGCATGTTCTGTAGCCTGCCTGCCTTCCTCCTTCCCTCCCTTCCCATTTTCTGCATTGTGGAAACACCCAGTGTCAATGTAATCACTGCAGAGGCCAATCTTACAGCAATCGCCAACCGTCACTTTAACAAAAGTTGTTTTACAATAATTCTAAAGTGTTAGAGCAATTAGAACATAGCGGAGAACACCATTATCTTTTTATTAATTGGCTGAAAAAGTAAACAGAAGGTCATTCTATATGTTGGAAGCCACTGTCATTTGATATTCAGGCCTCAAAGATGAGAAACTTAGTTGAAAGGGGAAAAAAAAGGTCTTGTGGTTTTAGGAGCTTATTCGATGGTGATGTCATCTGATGCAAGGAGCTCCAGGGGTCTGAAGGTTTCGCTGTCTTGCTGGTGCTGGGTTGAGCTTTGTTATGTAACTGATTCTGGTAGCACTGCTTAGTGTGGAGTCCCATGCCGTCCCTCTATCAAATGGAAAACTACTGGCTTTCTGTAAGGGGAGCTGTCACCAAGAGCTGCCACTCCCTTTGCCTTGAGACCGTCCTGCTGGGGTGTCCCCCAGAGCTGCCTCTGTTCAGGCTGCGTTACGCACCATCAGAGGCTGAGAAGCCTCTTTGCCAAGCCGCTACCCCTCCCAGCCCCTGTGGCAGTCAGCGTGCCTGGGATTTTGACCACGTTGAGCCCCGCACATCCACCCCGCACGTCCACAGAGCTAGAGCGAGGTTGTGGAGGAAGTTTCCAGCCTGCTTTCCCTGCTCTGCAGCCTGGTCTCGCCCCCCGCTTAGGAACCAGGAGGCTCTTTTCTCCACCCCATTGAAGAGGGCTGAGTGAGGGAAAGTGATGATCTCAGCAGAGAAATGATTTTTTTTCCCTCAAAAAGTGATTTGAGGAAACAACAAGAACAAAACAAGATCTATTATTATTATTATTAATAAAAGCCATGCAACCCATAAGGGAATGGAAAAAAAATTGTATCGCAGTTCGGATCACATGATTCTGTATTTTTTTTTAACCAGAGATAATGAAATGTTTTAGGCAATTCATGTCACTTAACTTGACCTCTGCCTCCAAATGCTAATCTTGTACAAACTGGGGGAGGAGGGTGAATTAGATGATCTCTAAGATGTCACTTTGCTCTAAAACATGAATTCCATATTCTGTAGTTCCTTCTTTTGAAAAGAGGCTGTGCCTTTGAATATTTAAGCATTATCTATTTGTTCCACTTGCACTTAGGTTTTAGTCATGTAATATACCATGAATTTCTTTATAAAGAAAATAAATTTAACGTTAAATTCTTTTTTAACAAGGGGGGAATATAAATAAATGAATAGATACAAAGGTTTAGATCAAGCAAGCAGCTTAAATTTTGATGATGATTATCCTTGACCCAGATTTTTGGGATTTGCTAAGAATGTGGAAAATACTTTTGCAATTACAGTGGTTGGATTTTGGCTTTTTGATTTCTGTAACAAGTTTTACTAAAGATGTTTATGCCTTCGAACTCAGGGTGAAAACTTGCCAAAGCAGCAAACGAATTATTCTGTTCATATCACCAATAGTCATTCTAACTCCAAATTGCATCATTTTTCTTTTTTACAGATTATCATTTACTGGAAGCCTTTCAGGTCAGTGTTACCATTTTCCCCCTTGGCATAAAAACAAATTTACTAAGCTAATATATTACTCTTTTAAAATATAAGCATTGATTGCAAGTTCATGCCAAACATCTTGTGTAAGTTTTTCCTTGTAAAATCTAATCTGAGTAGAAAAGTAGGAGCAACTTTAACAGTTGTTAATACAATGAATGGTAAAATACTTTCTTTGGATTATCCAGTTATCTTTGTGGCTTTTTTTTTGGAAATGGACCCAAAAGATTCTGATAGTTTTAGGCAGATTGGGAAATGTATTTAAGTATTTGCTCCTTCCTGGCAAATGTTTATTTGTAGAGTAAAATTTTCCTTGTCATCTCCACATTTCAAATAGTTATAATCATTCTCTCCTCTTTCTAATCATAGAGGAAGAGCAATTGATTCTATTGAGAGCACTTTCTCTTTTTATCAACTACTCCCTTTTTTTCTTTTAGAACATACTTAGTTAGCTCTCAGTTTAGGGGAAAATGTGTTCAACTGGCCCATGCCTAGGTATCATCCAAATATTTTTTTCCCTCCACTGGTCTACTGCTCAAACAAGTGGTTTACATAGACTATCTCCATTTCATTTTATCATCTATTTCTTAAGTCCTTACAATTTGTTACACTCTAAAGACCATAAGTCATTTTTATAACCATGCTGACCTTTCTTCGACCTTGTCTTTCTTGATCTCCCTTAGCATTTGGGGTTTGTGACACACCCATGTTCTTTAAACTCCTCCACGGGCTCTTATGATGTCATAGTTTCTTGGTCCTTCTCCTTTGTCTCCTTCACTGACTCCTTCCCCTCTCTCCCCTTCCCTGGGTGTTTCCAAAGCCCAGCATTCCCATCAGGGTTACCCATCCTGGTATCACTTTCTTGCCCTCAGTAAACAATCGTTGTCTCCTGACTTTAGCTATCCCCACACAGCTGAGCTTTCCTGGCTAGTTGTCTTCTCTTTCAGGCTCTGGGTTTTGGAAGGCTGTCTTGGTGTCTTGGTTTGGGTGGATTACCACCATTTTAAACTCAACCAGTCCAAAGTTGAGTTTCTTTTCCTAGCTCCTTTGTTTTCATTGATGATGTAATTACTTTTCCAATTAAATAGTTTTGGAATCTTGAAATCTTTCATATTTTATTTTCTGTCTCTTCTCATGCACCTACATCTTGGATGATGACAAATACTTGCTATAAGATTTCACATGATTCCTCAATGTGACTGATAAGCTTCGATACTTTCTTAGAAAGGGCATACCACGTTTGAATGATTTGAACAGAGGCCACATGATACGACCACGGCAACATTGAGAGTATAACCATGATCCTGTGAATCAATAGTAACTTCTAGGACACAGTGTTTTCCATCTAGTTATTTATGCATGCATATTATCTATTATCTATCTATCTATCTATCTATCTCTATCATCTATCGTCTATCTAATTCTCTATTATCTATCATCTATCGTTAGCATCTATCTTTTATCATCTAATAATTTTACTGTCATCTATCTATATCTATTTATATCTATCTCTATTTATCTACCTAATCATCTTTCTATTATTATCTATCACCTCTCTCTATCTATATCTTATCTATCATCTATCTAATCATCTTTCTATCATCTATCATCTGTCTATTATCTATTTAATCTATCTCTATCATCTATCTAATCATCTTTCTATCATCTATCTTTCTATCTCTATCATCTATCATCTGTCTACCTTTTTCATCCACCTATCTTCTATCATCTATCTAATCATTTTACTATCATCTATCACCTCTCTATATCTATCTATATCTTATCTTCTATATCAATGTAATCTTTCTATCATCTATCTATCTATCTATCTATCTATCTATCTATCTATCTATCTATCATCTACCTACCTACCTACCTACCTGCCTGTCTCTGTCATCTATCTAGCAACCTATAGATTGACCCATTTATGTCTTTGTCTTTGCATCTGTCTCTTTTTGTCTTAGTGTTTCTCAAGTTCAGACTATTGACACTTTGGAGTGGATAATTCTTTGTTGTGGGGGCAGCCACTAGATGCCAGTAACAACCCCACTCCCCAGTTGTGACAACCAAAACATGCCTCCAGGTGTGGCCAAATGTCTCCCGGGTCGGGGCAGAGGGGAATCGTCCTCCCGTCTCCCATTGAGAATCCCTGCTCTATCTTTTCCCCAAGATTGCGCCAAAAAAATAATTGAAAATAGTTATCCTTTCACTCTAAAATATGCTATAAGTCTCCTTCCAAAGAAATAAGTATTCTGCAAGTTATGCTCTAATAATCAGCATGCACTTACACTGCACCCCAGAGGGTCACTTCCTGTCCCAAGGTGGAGCAACGGGGCTTCTCATTCCTGCAGAGCTGTCCCCTCCAAAATGCCATCTTCCCTGCCAAGCAAGTTGGACAAACTCATCAATGAGTCTGAATCAGGAAACCCCAGACTGGGAGTTTCCTAATTACTCTTGTGTGGGGACTTTCCTAAAATAGGGAGGCCTTTTATCCTGGAAATTTTTTTAATCTTCGGACTTCTTGGAAGTCTTCAAAGTTCTTTGAAAATGAACTCTGATTTGTCAGGCTCTTAGTTTGAGACATATTGGGGGAAAATGTAATTTTAAAAACACTTGAACATCAATTAATAAAAAAACAGGAACTTAGTTACTCTGGAAGCATTTCATTTATTTTGGTTGGAAAATAAATTCGGTTCCTTGGGGGATGAGATTAATTAATGAAATGCATCTCTTGACTTTAGTCTTCTTAAGTTTTTACATGAAAGCACAGAAAGTGAAAAATCTGAATTGCTGTTGCTTTCGGTCTAGTTTCCTAACTTCAGAGTCCTTGCTTGGTACAGAGCTCTGGCTTCCACCTGCCCCAGCCTCCAGGAACTCTGGGTCAGCACTCTGTGACTTGAGGTCATCATACTTGCAGATGTGGCCTGATGGGTCAGTTCCAACAAGCAGGCTTATTCCTTGGTCCCCCTTGTACCCCAGTTCTGATAACAGGTTCGAGTCTTGGCTGTTGTGCCTGGTCTGCTCTTAGAAACTTCCTAGGTTCCTGGTACTTTTTGGAAGGTCTCCTTAGAGGCTTTAGAGTCCTGGCCCAGAAGCCAGACCCAGGACTGCCTGTGGGGCTGGCCTGTGCCTCTGCCTGAAGCAGTGGGTGCCTCTCCTTAGCATCCACCCAGCTCCCCGCCAATTGGCAACTGCTTCCTGGCTCCTCGAAGGATACCTCGTACTGCTTTCTGGGCAGCCCAGTTTTGAGCTACAGCAAAACATTCCATCAGAGAACATAGTGAGGTAGAGACATTGGTAAGTGTCCATAAGGGGCCAAGTTCCAGCCCCTTAAATTAGCTCCTTTTGCAGACCAATGGCAAATTTGGTCACTTCCATGTAAGCAACTGACAGAGAGAGTGTGGACTTTGAGGCTTAGGGGTCCAGATGGCAGGGGGCTGGGGCTGGGGGCAATGAATCAAAAACAGTCAGTGGTCAGAAAATAACAAGGAAGTGTTAATTTGGGGACATCGGTTAAGTCAGGACTCCTGTAGACTTGAAGATACAGAATGGAATAAGACGTGGTTCCTGCTGGGACAGTCAGTTCACACAGCTGCAACTAGAGTGAGGCGGGTTCAGGTCTTCAAAATATATGGTGTGGGATCCAAGGCAGGCAATGTTTAGGTCAGTGGGGCTGCTAAGTCATGCCTAGGCTGGACAAATGCTTAGAAAGATTGTTTTAAGTTTTTGCTTCCAGCTGGTATAAAGAAATTAAATTGCTATGAATGCCATTTTCTATTAAGCAATTATATTTTCTGTAGCGAAACAGCAGATGCATATGCTATTTATTATAGTCAAGCTTTTCCCTCCATTAATTAGACCTGAAAATATTCCTCAATGATGGGACAAAATTATTTTAACAGACTCCTCCATTTCCCTGGCAGCAATTCCTTGGGGGTGGAAGCATCATATTGACATAACCAGTTTACATTGTGGAAAAATTATGAAAATGTTTTAAAAATAGTCATAAAGTAATAATAATAAAGTAGCTAACACTTGTCGATTTCTTACTGCGTGTCAGATGGTATTTGTAATATCGCATTTAAACTTCTCAGCCACACCCTGAAGCCAAATCTCTTCTTATTGATAGACAAGGTTTAGGCTCAAATTAGTTAAGTAATTTGCCCAAGGTCACAGCAGAGAGAGTTAGCCGTCTGCCTCTTGAAGGCATCCTTTTAACCCCTTTGTTACACAGTACAACCATATGAGCTGCTTGACTCCTCACTGACTGTTGCACTTAGATTTTTTAGGGACAATATAAGGGCATCATCTGAGATACTTGCTTTAAATTATTGGGCTCATTCAGTCAAGGGAAGCTGGTGCTAAGGATTGCTTTGGTACCACATATAGTGCGATGCTGAAGCAAAGCCATGGCAGGGTCAGGAGTGACAGTGGCATTTATTTTAGGTTGTCGCCCGGCCATAGAGAATTATTGCTCATATTCATGGTCTATTGTCACCTGCTTCCCCAAATAATATATTTATATATTGCTCTTGGACTGGACCAGGACTAGAGTGAGGTGAGCGAGGAAGAGATGTTCACTTCCACACCGCCACTGATGGTGCAGCTGAGGTGCCCTGCCCACCTTGCCCTATTAGAAGATTTATTAGAAGAGACAGGAATTAGCAAAGAGGTGGGCAATGTTGCTCTTCCTCTAAACAATATTAAAGGAAGAGGTGTTCTTCTGGCTTGAGACCCGTGTGGCATCGTGGATCGCTTTGGTTCTGAATGCGTCCCTTGGGTTTGGGAGGGAAGAAAACCTCAGGTGCGCTGCTTGAGGGGCACTAAAATGAATATAGTGATGCGGGTGTTTCAAAGAGAGAAAGGGCTTTAGTGCAAAGTTGACAGGCATTGGAGATGGAGCCCCTCCACTCAAATCGGTTTCCCTGAGTTTATGGAGTTTAGAGTTTTTACGATTCAAACAAGGGGAGGTGGAATTAAAATAAGTATAAACAACTACAATATCATGTAAAGAAGTGGAACTAAACTAAAATAACCACGACAATAACAAGTATAAACAGGGAGGGGAACTAAGCTAAAATGACCATGACAATAGCAAGTATTAGCCAGGAGGGGAACTAAGCTAAAATGACCATGACAGTAACAAGTATAAACAAGGAGTGGAACTGAGCTAAAAATAACCATAACAAAGGCAAGTATCAACAAGGAGAGGAACTAAGTTAAAATAACCATTACAATAACAAGTATAAATGACTGGAACTAAGCTAAAATGACCATTACTGATAATAAGCATCAACAAGGAGTGAAATTAAGCTAAAATAACCATTACTGATAACAAGTATCAACAAGGAGCTTAATTAAGCTAAAATAACCATTACAATAGCAAGTATAAACAAGGATTGGAACTAAGCTAAATAAACATTACAATAGCAAGTATAAACAAGGACTAGAACTAAGCTAAATAAACATTACCATAGCGATTATCAACAAGGAGTGGGACTTAGCTAAAATGACCATTGCACCATCAAGTATAGCCTCTGTAGTCAGGGCTTGGAGAAGGAGACGGAAGCTGCCTGGCTGATTGATTCTCACTTCACGTGGAGGTCAGCCAGCTGCAGTCGGTCTAGGTTCTGGTGAATAGAGTGCTGGGATCTCCCCTTTGCTCCTCCTGGTCCACTCCCTACCTCCTCCTCCAAGCTTGGTACCCTGGGCCCCTGGTTTAGGAGCCAGAAGACGTCCAAGGTTGGGCTTGGCCAAATGGAAGCTGGGACAAGTGATGGGAGTGAGGGAAGGGAGTGGGGTTGGGGCATTCATTCTCTGCTCACTCCTGGAGGGATGAGAGTGGGAGCTGCTCCCCGCACCAGCAGGTCCCGTGGCCACACCACAGCCTGGGCTGCTGCTCCTGCCTTCTCCCTAAATCAGTCTTCCCCCCTCTTCTACCTCAGGGCCCTGACAGGACAGCTGGGGTCCCTGCAGACCATGGGTGGGCAGCCGTCTGTGAGAGGGGCTCTTCCAGGGCCCAGTTGAGGGCCGTCCTCATGCAGGACCAGTTCTCCAGGTGACGCTTCAGGATTTCAACACCGTCTTGGCGAGGCGGGTGGAAGCAGGCTTTCCTGCAGTCGTTCTGGCTGTTCCTGCCTCTGGCTGGCTTGAGATGATTAAACAAAACCTCGGTGGTGGTGCTTCCGTGTCCAGGTGGCCGTTTGTGCTTGGTGGCTGCCGGGTGCTGAGAAGACAGTCCAGGTCTCTGAGTCCCACAGGCTGGATGGCGGCTGTCCAGAGGCCCAAAGCAGACGTCCTTCAGCGTCCTTCAGCGGACTGAGATGACAGAATTCTTTTTGATTTGTTTTGCTTGGTTTTATAGTTATCCAGAGTAAGAACAGCTATTATCTATTATTTGAATAATAAATGATCATTGTAGAATATATATTTAAACAGTATAGAAAATTGTAAGGAAGAAAATTAAAATCATCTGGAATTCTACTACTCTGGTGACTTGCCTTCTCTTTATTTGCTTTTTCCTCTTTATTATATACATTTGAAAAATTTATTTTTGATGGTAGGTTTTTAATTGCTCACTGAGTCTCTTATGGCATTGGCATATTAGAATTTTTTCCTTCTTTTGAAGAAATTTGGCATTTCATATTTGCTAAAAAAAGTCATTGATTTTTTTCTAGTTTCAGTTTCATTGCCACAGAATCACTTGTTATTCACTTAGTATGTTTTTTAAAGATTAAAAAAATGTTTTTAATTTATTACCTTCCTCTCCCCTCCCCTCTCTCCCCTCCCCTCCCCCCCTAATTGTCTGCACTCTGTGTCCATTCGTTTTGTGTTCTTCTGTGTCCGCTTGTATTCTTGTCATTGGCACTGGGAATCTGTGTCTCTTTTTGTTGTGTTATCTCTGTGTGTGTGTGGCACTACTCATGGGCAGGCTGCACTTTTTTTTTTTGCACTGGACGGCTCTCCTTTCAGGGCACACTCCTTGCATGTGGGGCTCCCCTATGCAGGGGACACCCCTGCATGGCACGGAACTCCTTGAGTGCACCAACACTGCGCGTGGGCCAGCTCATCACATGGGTCAGGAGGCCCTGGGCTTGAACCCTGGACCTCCCATGTGGTAGGTGAATGCTTTGTCTGTTGAACCAAATCTGCTTCCCACTTATTATTCTTATAATCCCTTCTGTGTCTGCATTTTTTCTTCTTAATAGTGTGTATATATATATATTTTTAAAGATTTATTTATTTATTTCTCTCCCCTCCCCTCCCCCCACCCCGGTTGTCTGTTCTCTGTGTTTATTTGCTGCGTCTTCTTTGTCTGCTTCTGTTGTTGTCAGCGGCATGGGAATCTGTGTCTCTTTTTGTTGCATCATCTTGCTGCATCAGCTCTCTGTGTGTGCGGCACAATTCCTGGGCAGGCTGCACTTTCTTTCACGCTGGGCGACTCTCCTTACGGGGCGCACTCCTTGCGCGTGGGGCTCCCCTATGCGGGGAAACCCCTGCATGGCATGGCACTCCTTGCGCATCAGCACTGCGCATGGGCCAGCTCTGCACGGGTCAAGGAGGCTCGGGGTTAGAACCGCGGACCTCCCATGTGGTAGATGGCGCCCTAACCACTGGGCCAAGTCCGCCGCCAATATTGTATATTTTCGTTCTCTCATTTTTCCTGAATCAGGCCCATGAAGAGATTATTTTAAATGTTTTTCCAAATTATGAGCCTCAGGTTTTATTTACCTTTTCTATTTTTTTTCTGCTTCTTGTTTTTATCAATTTCTGATATTTTCATTGATACTCTCTTCCTACTTTTTCAGCTTTAGTGTTCTTTCATAATATCTTAAGTTGAGCAAGCAGTGTTGCTACAGCTATATCTCTGTTACAAATTTAGATTGATTTAATTATAATTTTGATTTCTATTTGTATTAAATGGGTTATTTAGAAAGGTACCATTTGTTTATTAGCAGTTGAACTATTAGTTTTGTACTGTTTTTCTAGTTTTATTATTATTAGAGACTATTCTCATTTATTTAAAAAAGTATTCTTTAAACAAATCAATTTTATTGATACATATTAATAAAATATGTAATCCATGCAAAGTGTACAGCCAATGGTATTTTGTATAATCACATAGTTGTGCATTAATCACTTTAATCATTATTGGGCATTTTCATTTTTCCTATAATAATAATAATAAAAAAACAAAAGCAGACAAACAAAAAACTTATTACCTCTCAATCTCTCTATGCTTCCCCAGCCATACGTAGCTGCTATTCTTTTTCCATTTCTGTAGTTTATTTGTATTTTATGTTTTGCATAGATGGAGTCAAGCAATATGTGGTACTTGTATCCAGTTACTTTCCCTTAGTATATTTCCTTTTTTAAAAACACTTAATGGAAGATTATTGAAATATTACTATGTACTACTGTCAATAGTTTGCTTTGGTTGAATTTTTGCTTGATATGAACATCTTGTAACATTAACTTACATTTCTTCAGTTCCAAAAAAAAAAAGTATTTTACTTATCACCCATATTAGTATTTCACATGAGATTTCACTATGTTATACAGTCCCATGTTACATTTTTTAGCTTTCCTTCTAGTAATATACATGATCTTAGACTTTTCCTTTCAACCACTGTCATACCCATTTAGCAGTTTGATATGGTTATGAATTCCAAAAATAGATAATGGATTATGTTTGTAATTAGTCTATACCTGGGCATGATTAAGTTATGATTAAGGCTTTGATTGGGCCACATCATTAGGGTGTTGAGTCCCCACCCCTTGGTGGCATGGCAAAGAACAGAGTTGAGGATTTTTGACATTGGACTTTGATACTGAAGCTTTAAGCTGGAGCCCTGGGAAATGAGCTCACAGAGGAAAGAGAAGCCAGCCCCAGGAAGAGAGGAACACTGAGTCCAGGAAGAAGCAAGCCCTCAGAAGAAAGGAACCTAGAACCCAGAGAGAAGCAAGACCCTGGGAAGGCAGGACCCCAGGAAGCCTGAACCCTTGCAGACGTTGGCAGCCATCTTGCTCCAATAGACTTTGGTGAGGGAAGTAATTTATGCTTTATGGCCTAGCATCTGTAAGCTCCTACCCCAAATAAATACCCTTTATAAAAACCAACCAATTTCTGGTATTTTGCATCAGCACCCCCTTGGCTGACTAATACACCCATATAATATCTTTGCTAGTTCAGAGATATTCATTTCCAAAGACTTAAAAACAACATTTCTCAGTTTTCCATTCTCTAATCTCATTCTATTGTCTGATGATCTATATATTTTTTTATTAATTCCATGAGTTTACACAATTTTTTTTAATTTTAATTTTTTTATTAGAGTAGCTATAGGTTTACAGAAAAACCATGTAGGAAGTATAAAGTTCCCAGCTACTCACCCATATTTTCCCTAGTATTAACATTTGCATTAGTGCAGTACCTTTGTTTTAATTAATGAAACATTTCTATTATAAGTATATTTTAACTATAGTACATGATTTACATTAGGGGTTACCCTTTGTGTTGTATACAGTTCTATTGTGGTAACATATAAAACCTAAATTTAATCATTTTAGCCACTTTCAAGTATACAGTTCAGCAATATTAAATGCATTCTCTCTTTTTCTAATAGATCTGTCTAATTCTGAAAGAAATGCACTAACAAATTGTGCTGTAGTTGTTTTTTGGGTGAATACATTTTTATGCCTATTGTATATTCTCTATCTTGCTTAATGCTTTTAAAATCTTTAAAGACTTTTAAGATCCATCTCTTTAGATGTTAATGCTGTAACTCCTGCTTTCATTTTGTTTGCCTTTGCCAAATATACCTTTGTCTATACCTGCTACCTCTATACTCTATGCTCTGTTCAGTCCATGCTCAAAGCCTAGCTCGAACATCAATGTTTTGACAGTTTAATATACTGGCATGCATCATAAATTCTTCCTGGAACATAGAGGATTAATGAGGGAGGAAGGAAAGAAGGAAGTATAAAGGAAGGTAGGAAGGAAGGAAAGAGGGAGGGAGGAGGGGAGGAAAAGAAAGGAGAAAAAGAAAAAGGAAGGAAAGGGAAAGTAAAGAAGAAGAAAAGAAGGAAAGAAGGAAGGAAGTACAACATAATCAAAAGTAGATAACAAAGCCAAACTTGCAGACTTAAGCACATGGTCAGCAAGACATACAATAAGGAAGATAATGGAATATACTCTGATATAAGCCTCTTTTATTTATTCATCTTGGTCCTCACTTTGAACCATGCCTTTGTTCTCCATAAAATATTTGTTAATCTTAAATGCACACATTCATACACATATATACATGTACATACATAATCATAATAGGCATATATATCTAGACTAAAAATAGAGGCAGTTCTACTTCATTTCAATGTCCAGTCACTATAAAGGAACCCATAAACAAGAAGACCAGTTCAAGATGGGTTCTGGTTTTGGTTTGAAAATACCAGGTTGGGTTAGACTAAACCGAATACCAAATAAGGTGTGCTAGTAAATGAATAATGGCCGTCTTTTGGGAAGGTGGAGGTAAAAAGTTAGTAGTCTCTGCTCTTTTCTGGGGGGTAAATACTGTCTGAGTTCGAGTTGTTGAGATGAACATGGAGTTAGCAAGAGGTGTGATCAATTGGCTTGTAGCTGCTGGGAGGAGCTGAGCATACTTGAGCATCTAATGGACGTTCAGATTTTTTAATTCTCTAGCATAAGTTTAAGGAAGAAATCAGATTCCTGTTTGGTTTGTGCCGGGAGCCACACCTCCCTGGATGAGTGGGCATTGCTGGATGTGGGCATGGCACTGGCCTCACTGGTGGGCTTAACTGATGTGGGTATGAAGAGAAGTGGACTGGTCTTACTGGGTGAGTGGGCCTCACTCCACTAGTGGCTGTGAACAGAGCATGAACTACTTGACAAACGAGTTTCACAGACATTCTTGTGGTTTCTTGCAATATAGTCCTTACTTTAAGTTTCTAATTACGGGGTTTTGTTTTTTATTTTTAAAAGCAATGTGGTCTTGACCTAGGTCAGCTGTTGAGTGTACATTCTTTGCATTGCTGACTATCTCTTCTTAACAAATTCAGTTTAGTATCGTCTGCTTATCCTCACTTTAAAAAATTTGAATTTTAATACGAAAAGGAACAGGAGAGGTTAATTCAGCTCTCTCCCTTAGGACAAGTACGGTTAAGGGGAATGCCAAAGAGATGAAACAAGGTGCTTGGGACCCCAAGCTAGTCACTATATGCCTGGGACATGGCCATTGTGGGTCACAGCTTGGGTTCCTTTTACTATATTTACCGATTTTAGTAGGATTTTATTTTACGAAGCTACAGGACCAATTTGGCTGTTATTTTATACTGAGAAAAACTTCTCTCCAAATTGGAAAATATTCAAGTCTAGAAAATTAACTATAAATGGTTTTCTGTGAAGCCTGAATTATATAATGAAGAAAACAGCATCCAAATGAGCTTATTCTAGGAAACAACATGATGAATACTTATTTTAAGAACCCACTGCACCAGGCACCCTGTGACACCTTGCTTTCCGAATGCTCACAGTCACCCCGATTGTCCGATTTTAGCTGATGAGAGGATCGAAGTGGTTAGGGAATTCCCCAAGGCAGAAACTAGAGCCAGTAAGTTGACCCAAAATGGGAATCCAGATAGTTTTAACTCCTCCACTATGTGTAACATCAAATAGCTTCACTGAACAATTAACCATCAGTATTTTTAGCTCCAATAATATTTTTTTAGGTTACAGAAAAAAAAAATCATGGGTATTGAATGTATAAGGAGGAGGTTGTCTTGGGAACTGGGTTCTCTCTTTGTGGACCCGGCGATGGTTCCTCCATAAAACAGCTACAGCACCTCAAGAGTTACATAGAGGTTGGAGGCCAAATGGGGTATGGTCATGTGCATAGTTTGCTTTATACAAATGACTCCTCAAAATCAAAAGTCACTTTGTAAGTGTAAAGGACTGCCTCAGTCAGTGAAGGGGTTGGACACAAGGTTATCCTGTTGCAGTGGTGGCTTCAGGTGCTTCTCCTTTTTCTTGTTCTCCCCCCCCCCCCCCCCACCAGACTGTATTTGCACATTATAGGGATTGTCAGAAATTGGCTGACACTTTTCTCACACCTATTTCTTCTTCTCAGATGCAGGGAGCTAGGCAGCTGTTTGGGAACCTGTGGAAAAAGACATCAAAGTACAGAGAAAGGTGTAGACAGTACATGTAAGTCTTAGGCTGCAGGAGAGGGTTTTTAGCTGGTTGGTACAGTTGTTTGATTTTAATTTTAATTTTCTTTCCTTAAGTAATATTAGCAAAGGAGTATAAATTCCAGTATAAAAGATGATAATAAAACTAATGCCTGCATGGGTTCTAATATGAAAGAAGGTCTAATGTATAAGATGATGTCATGATATTGAGAAAGATAGGCAAAAGTTTTGGGGATAATATGAAAAGGTGATTAAAATGGAAGGAAGAATATATATGTTTCTACAATTAAAAAATTAGTCTAAAGAGATTATAACCACTATAAGCAATCTATGGTTTTGGACAGGATCCAATAATGGAGGAGAAAAGGCCCAAAAGGACATTATTGGGACCTATGAAAAATTGGATTATAGATTGTACAATTTATATCACTGTTAAATTTCTTGAGCTTAGTAACTGCACTTAAGGTGATTACATAAGTGAATATCCTTGTTCTTAGGAAATGGACTTGGAAGTTCTATGTGTTCAAGGAGCATGATGTCTACAACCTACCCTCAAATATTTAGACAATGTAAATAGATATAGATACATAGATACATAGATATATAGGAAATGTACCTGAAAGTGTTATATGTTCAAGGAGCATCATGTATATCACCAGCTCACAGACGTTTAGAAAATAGATAGAAATATAGATAGAGAGATGGATAGATAGATATAGATATAAATATAAATGGATGGATGGAATGATAACAAAAAATGTGGAAAACCATTAAAATTTGGTGGATCTAGGTGTCTCATCAGGGGTATGTTAGAGTTTTCTGTATGGGGCTTGTATTTATTTATTTTTTTGCAACTAACTTATAAGTTAAAAACTACTTAAAAGGAAAATGTTTCAAAAATTTTTTTAAAAAAGGGGAGTGGGAAGACATAGACAATCCAATAAACAAATGAACAAACAAGTAAATGCCTAACCCCTGTTCTGCGGCACCACCACTCTTGACTGCACTCCTGATATGTTCCCATGGATTCGAGGGAATGTCACCCAGGTATCAGGGATAAGGGCCAGTAGGCTGATGAAGCTAATTACACAACCAGGAACAGAGGCAGGAAAGAGACCACAGCAAGCAATTCTAGGAGGCTCCCACAATTCTAGGAGGCTCCCACCTGTGGGTGAGGCAGACAGGGTCTGAGTTTCTAGAGGAAATAAAATTCCCTCATAATTGCCTCTGGTCATCCAGTTGATCCACTATGGGGTTTTAAAGATCCTTGGAGAATCAGGTAGAGAGGAAGGTGAGTGATTAAGGACTATCTGATGGTTTGCAGCATGTACAATGAGCTGAATGTTGCTGTCTTGCAGGCCTGTACACTTTTCTGTGATTTAGCAAATAGCAGTAGTAGACTTGGCAAATGAAAATACAAACCCCCAGTTAAATCTGAATTTCAGAGACAGATTATTTTTCTAGTGTAAGTATGCCTCATGCAATATTTAAGACATACTTATGCTAAAAAAATATTTCTTATGTCTTTGAAATTCAACTTTAACTGGGGGTCCTGTATTTTATCTGTTACCCTTAAATGTGTGTGTGGGAAACACTCACATTTGAACAAGATCAGGGACATTTTGGGCAAGGGAGTTAATGTCTTTGAGCCCCAGTTTCTTGTACCAGTCTTAATGAAACCCAACTCACAAATTCGTGATGAAGATTAAATAACATGTGTTAAAGCACTGACCAGAGATGATGCTTAATCAGTGCCCACGCCCCCCGGCTAATATTGGAGTGTAAACTGAATGAAAGGGCCAGGAAATTTAGCTCACCCTCGCACCTGGGCATTACCACAGCTGGACGCCTGCCTGCTCCTGGGATTTGCTCCCTGCTCAGTGTTTGAAAGGCTGGAATGGGAACAGAGAGCCTGTCTGCCTTCTCTTCTTCCTTCCTTGCCATCTTTCCTCCTTCCTTCCCTGGGGGCTGAAGATAAAGCAGATGTAACAAAAGATTGAAAGGCAGAGAATAAACAAATGATGCTCTGAAGACAAAACTGATTCATTTTATCTTAAAAGTTACAATAGATTATGAGAGCGTATACCCAGGGACCTGACTTATTGGGGATGGGCAGGAGTCAGGGAAGGTTTAGACCTTAATTTGAGAATGGAAGGGATAAGAGATGGGCAGGGAGAGGGAACAGCAGGTGCCAAGTCCTGATGGGGGAGGGGGTGCCGGCTTCTGAGGATGGACAGGGGCCAGTGCACCGGGGCTGGCAGGTGGGGCAGGGCCTCAGGTAGTCAGGGTCCCGCTTGCTAAGGGATGCAAAACTGATCCCAGCGCCAGAAGACTTGGAAAGATAGTTGATGTTGGTTTTAGCATAAAAGACCTTTATTATTTCCAAAGTAAACTATAAATTCATTATAGCTGCTTATGCAGTGTTTGGGGCAAAGAAGCTGTCAGCAATCCATGGAGAGGAGATTATGATTTTTCCTTTACTCCCTCCCTTCCTTCCTTCCTTCCTTCCTTCCTTCCTTCCTTCCTTCCTTCCTTCCTTCCTTCCTTCCTTCCTTCCTCCCTCCCTCCCTCCCTCCCTGCCTCCCTCCCTCCCTCCCTCCCTCCTTTTTTTCTTTCCACCCAAAAAGGGTTTACCTTTCCCTGGTAATCTGCTTCCTATCCCCACGAATTTGTGCTTTCTAGTCATCTCTTATAATTCACTGAACATAGAATGCCTTCAAGTTTCTTCTGTGTTGCAGCATGTCTCATAACTTCGTATTTTATAATGGCTGAATAGTATTCCACTGTGTGTATGTACCACATTTTGTTTATCCTTTCATCTGTCGATGGACACTTGGATTGTTCACTGCTTTTGGCTATCCTGACTACTGCTGCTATAAACGTTGTTATATAAATATCTGTTTGAGACCCTGCTTTCACCCTTTTTGGGTGTATACCTAGAACTGGAATTGCCAGGTCAAATGGTAAATCTTTATTTAACTTTTTGAAGATCCATCATATTGCTTTCTGCAGTGGCTGCAGCATTTTACATTCCCACAAGCTAGAGTCCCAACACCTGTTTTTTTCTGTGTTTTTTTTTTTTTAATAATGTCCACTCTTATGGGCGTGAAGAGGTATCTCACTGTTGTTTTAATTTGCATTTTCCTAATGGAATGCGAGGGGTTTAATCAGGGCACAAAGCCAATGGACTTGACTGCCCTGTGACCAGGGCCCTCTTCGGCAGCTACTGTTCTCATTAGCGTCACAGGCAAAGCTATCTTAAATATTGAATTGTGTCCCCCCAAAGACATGTCCTAACTTCAGGTCCTGTGACTATGACTCTATTTGGAAATAGGGTCTTTGAAGCTGTTCTCAGTTAAGAGGAGACCAAGTTAGACTGGGGTGGGCCCTAATCCAACACAACTGCTGTTCTTCTAAGGAGAGGGAATTTGGACACAGACAAGGCAGGGACAAAGATATGCCAAAGGCAAAGAACGCCGTGGGTGGCCACAAGCCACCTCCAGAACCCCACACACCTTGAGTTGGTCTTCTACCTCCAGAACTGTGAGACAATAAGCTCTTGTTGCCTTAAGCCACTGAGCTGGTGACACTTTGTTATGGCAGTCCTGGCAAACTAAAATAAAACATGAACTTGACCATAATTTTCTTTTTTTTTCCCCCCAAAGATTTATTTACTTATTTAACCGCCCTTCTCTCCTGTTATCTGCTCTCTGTGTCCTTTTGCTCTTTTAGGGCTCCCTGGGAACTGATCCTGGGACCTTCTGGAGTGGGAAAGAGGTGCTCAGTCTCTATACCACCTCAGCTCCCTGGTCTGTTGTGTTTCTTATTCTCTCTCCTCTGTGTCTCTTTCTGTTGTGTCATCTTGCTGTGCCAGCTCTCCAAGCGGCCCAGCACTCTGTTTGGGCCAGCACTCTGTTCAGGCCAGGGAACCGTGCAGGCCAGCTTGCCTTCACTAGGAGGCCCTGGGTTCAATTCCCAGGGCCTCCCATATGGTAGATGGGAGACCAGTCACGTGAGCCACATCCACTTCCACCAAATTTTCTTGCTAACCAACATGATAAGAGAAGAAAAGAGGTAGACATTTATAAAGGCAAGCAAGGAGGGGAATCCAGAGTGGGCAGCTGCTTGAATAGGTGGGACCAATGTGGCCATAGCAAGTGGGGTGGTTGGGTTGGCTTGGCCCATGGTCTCCAGTTGGTATCAACTTCTAGAGACCACAGGGCACTGGCTACACCATTGTCTTCATGAAGGTCATCACTAATGCCTTCTTCACCGCCGGTGGAAGGTGGAGTGGCTTCGCAGCTGAGCACTTGCATTTATAATCCACTATTTAGGTTTGCATCCTAATTCGACTCCTCGTAAAATGAATGATGCAATGAGCCTGCCTTTGAGGGTTGTTACAGGGATGCAATAAGATCATAAATGTGTGAGGCTCATCACAGTGCCTAACTTTTATTTATTTCTTAGTCAATGCTAGTAAATAAATTTTCTAAATCTATTCCCAAAATGACCAAGGGTCACTTAGATTCCTGTAAAGCTTGCTACTAATTGTTCTACAAAATACTGTAAATGTGGACCAGAGTTTTGATAACAGTACAAAAGGAATCAATGCTTCCTAGACAATGAAGCCTGGAAATACAGGTCTTGGGATTGACCTAGTTTCTTAATGTCATGCAGTATTCATGACAGCCACGGGCAACATCAAACCCATATTCTTTGTAGACCCAATGTAATCTGAATCATGAAACTCTAGGCATTGACTTTTTAGTGGGGCAGACTCTGTGAGTTGATTTTATGCAGCCTCTGACTGTTCCTTAGAGGGAGGACTCTTCGTTTAATTTTTTACAGCACAAATGTGAACTTTAATGTAAGCAAATTTTATAAAGTTATTTATGACGTCAGAGGATCCCACTATCCAATAAAAAAATGTGACAAAACCATCAGACTATATTAACAAAGTGTGAAGTAATCCCATCGAGTGGGGGGAGGGATACAAGTGGTGAAATAAGTAGTTTGAGGAATCACTGGAGATTGTATGATTGAGGGCAGAAGGAACTGTATGTAACAATGTGTTCTGTTTGATAACATTGTTTCCCACAGGGCTATAGGTTAGCAATTCTTTTTTTTTTAAATATATATTTCCCCTAGGGAATATAGACTTGCCAGACTTCAGAATTCCCTTGATCAGAGTTTCTAGTTTGCTGCTTGCTTGCCATGTAGAATTTGGACATTCCAGTCCCCATAGCTGCATGAGTCTATTCCTCAAAATCTCCCTCTTTTTCTTCCTCCCTCTCTCTCCCCCACCCCATATATATAGTCAGTTCTGTTTCTCTGGAGAACTCTGACTAATAGAAGGGCTGTACAGGATCATGGGTGTGGAAAATGTGGTTATGCACTGTAGCAGTTGGGCATTGTTGATGAATTCCAAAAACAGTTATTGGATCATGTTTGTAAACTGGTTGGTCAGAGGTGTCACTTTTAATTCATTAAATTATGATTAGGACTTTTGATTGGGCCACATCAAGTAGGGCATTGTGTCCCTGCCCCTTGGTGGACAGGGACTCCCAGAGAAACAACATGGTAACGGACAGAGTTGGGAATTTTGAGCTGGAGCCCAGGAAGTAAGCACACAGGAGAACACAGAGGAATAGAGATGGCTCCTTAGACACAGCAGAAGCCCTGGGGAGAGAGACTGAGCCGTTCACCTGATAGTCTACAGCTGTCCTTGTGGAGAAAGCACAGCAGCTGAGCCTGGAGAGAAATGGAGCCACAGGAAGTGAGGAACCAGGAAGCTTGAACCCTTGCAGATGTTGGCAGCCATCTAGCTCCAACACATGGAAATAGACTTTGGTGAGGGAAGTAACTTACACTTTATGGCCTGGTCACTATAAGCTTCTATGCCAAATAAATACCCTTTATAAAAGCCAACAGATTTCTGGTACTTTGCACCAGCACCCCTTTGGGTAACTAATACGCTCACCCTCCTGTTCCCTCTCTCCTCTCTGTCTCCTCTTAACTTCTCTGGTACAGGAGGGGTGGCTGTATTGGTTGTAGTGATGTCTCTCTACTCCACAGGTGCTTATGCACATTCTGGCTAACACAGACAGCACAAGCACTGTGAGCGAGCACACTGGTGCTTGCATCTCAGACATACCTGGCTTTGTATCTCTCCTCTGCTTTGCCTGTGACTTGCTCATAGGACCCTAGGCAAGGGATATAGCTTCTCTGAGCCTCAAGGTCATCGTCTCTATATGTGATATGAATATATGTGTGCGTGCCATTTTGTATACTCTTAATGGATGGTAGTTTTTTTTTTATTAGTCGGCACTGTCTTTTTCTAGAACTTCCTGTTTAAAGTGAGGAAGGCCACCACCCTCAACATCTCTGCAGGTCAGAGTCATGAAGTCCCCCTCCTGAGTGCTGGTACCTTCCTTGCCCCTTCTTTTTTTGTGGCAGATGGAAGTGACATGGTCTCAGGGGACATAAAGAAGCACCTGAGCACAAGAATGAGATTCCAGACAAAAGGATGCCTGGCGAGCGTGGTACAGCAAAGGCGAGTCCCCGGGAAGCAAGGCCGTCTCCGTGTTCGTTTGCATGGAGCGCAACCTGTCGTCCAATGCCGGTGCCCACAGACCGATGCAGTCATCCCCGTGCCCCGCGACTGTGCCCGTGAGAAGGGATCAAAGGGACAGGGAAGCCCTACGCAGTTTCCAAAAACACAGCGCTTACTGGGACTTCCTTTTCCTTTGGAGCCTGAGGCAAGAGGTATTGATTGTAAAACAACCGAAACTAGTGGAAGAGTCGTACCCTCTCCAAGCTGGTGGGTTGTGCAATCCCTGACGCTTGGTGACAACCTCCTGAGGAGGAAGCAGGAACAGATGAAGGAGAACTCAGGGCGGTGGGCGGGGGGCAGTTTGTGGTGAGTTCACAGACAAAGAGGGCTCTGTGGAAGAGGCCCGTGACATGGCTCCACTAGACTAGAACTGGCTTTGCAACCCTCCGAGCTCAGCTGGGAGCGCTCTGCTCCTTCTCCTCAGTGTTGGCTTTGGCCATCAGGGTTTGCAGACCTCTGACCTGCCCCTTCTAGTTGAGCAGCAGAGGGGTGGGTGAAGGGTGAGCAGGCCTGGCAGATGCAATTGACCACAGGACTTGGCAGAAGTGAGAAAAGAGTGAACCCCCTTTTGGCATGGAATTAGGGAGAAAGGAGCTTTAGGAGTGTTCCCTGGTGAAAGTAACTGCAGCGCTGATAAGCAAAGAACTTTCAGCGTTCGCCTATCGTCAATGCCTTGGAGATACATTTATGAAGCGAGAATGCATTTTACCCCACCACAGTCCACAGTGAACGTCAGAATATTTCTCTAAAACAAAATATATCTGACACCAAGTGTCTGCTTAGCCAGGGCAGCCAGAAGGCCGGTCTGCATCATTCTTGTAGTGCCCTGACATGCATCACTGGCCTGCATGGTCCAGGATATGTGGGAAAAGCCCGCTGGTCGTGTCCCCTGGAGGCCAGTACTTCTGATGCTGCTGGGTCTGGAGCCTTGTGTCTAGGACACCTCTCCTTGCAGGCACCCCTTGAAGGTCGTGCCCCTCCCTGGTGCTGTGCAGAGAAGGATGCCTCCAAGTCCGGTCCTCATGGAACCCACGCCTCTTTCCTCTTCTCCACCCCTGCCTGCACTCCCCCGGCACTTGCCTCCCTGCTCTTCCTGCCTGGGAGGCTCTCTCCCCACCTCCCTTCACCGTGTGGCTCTCCACCTGAAGGCAGCTGTGCAACGTCAGGACATCAGTCAGCTTGTTTCCTTGCCAGCTCATTTACCACTCGACCTTTCAGCTCACACCTGGATGAATCTTGGCAGGAGGCAGGCCTGCAAGGCTCCGAGTGGAGAAAATGTTTCTCTGTTTTCTGACCTTCTCTGCCTTCCCCCCACTATCCCTTCGTACCCCATTCTATTACAAAGATAAAATAGCCACCTGTTTAAAGTGGGGAAGCCACCACCCTCAACATCTCTGCAGGTCCAGATATGGTGCTAGCTTTCAGGCACAAAATGAAACAGAACAAACAACAGCAAAACAGCACTCCTTTAAGAAAGACACTCTTTGAAAAAGATTTATTTATTTGTTTTCCCCTCTTCCCCTCCTCCTGCCTTGTTTTTGCTGTCTGAGTTGTCGTCTTTTCTCATTTTCTCTCCTTTAGGATTTGATCTTGG
This sequence comes from Dasypus novemcinctus, assembly GCF_030445035.2. Classification (NCBI taxonomy): domain Eukaryota; kingdom Metazoa; phylum Chordata; class Mammalia; order Cingulata; family Dasypodidae; genus Dasypus; species Dasypus novemcinctus. The sequence continues at coordinate 32,346,857 of NC_080694.1, read as the reverse complement.
GGACCTCTGATGTGGAGAGAGGTTCCCTGTCAATTGCGCCACCTCTGTTCCTGGTTTCTTCTGCGCTTCACCTTGACTCTCCCCTTATCTCTCTTTTGATGCGTCATCATCTTGCTGCGTGACTCACTTGCACAGGGCACTGGCTCACCACACGGGCCTTGCATGGGCACTGGTTCACCATGCGGGCATTTGAGCTCGCCACATGGGCACTTGCTTGCTGCACGGGCACGCTTTCTCTTCATCTTTTTCACCAGCAGACCCCAGGGATTGAACCCAGGTCCTCCCATATGATAGGCAGAAGCTCTATCACTTGAGCCACATCCACTTCCTATAAAAAGACTCTTTTAAACTTGATAAATTTTGAAGGAATCTGAGCTCAGTTCCCCCCATCCTCTGTACAAAGGTTGAATTGGAATCATTTGAGGCAGGACAGGGCTGGCTATGAAAGAAGCCCCAGAAACGCTGAAGAAAATCCCTAGAGCACCTGTGTCTGAAGCTCTGTACATCTCAAAGGAGAGTCCAAACCAGGGTCGCTTAACCTTTTCTGCTTCATAGACCCCTTTGCCAGTCAGGCGAAAACCACAGACCCCTTACTAAGTCCACACTGTACTGTGTATTATTTAATAAAGATAGCACGCCTGCACCAACACATCCCCACAAGAATAATGTTTCTTTGAATTTCAATTCAAGCTCATGGACGTCTGCTTAAGAACCCTTGGTCCAAACTTAATACAAACACCATGTGGTTTGGTGAAGCTTTTAAAACCTGGATTTGAATTTGGGCTTGTCACTTTCAATCTCTGATTTCTTTTAAAAATCCCCTATGAATTTATGCTTTGTTAAAACGAAAAGGGAGGTTATCAAATTCTGGGAACAAATAAAAGAGCTGGTCATTTAGGGATTCATAATTTTATCCATTGATGGCTTCACATAGAAGGTGTATTTTGGAGAAGAGATGGGTGTGGGTGAACAGGAAGCGAGAAGTCTGAAGCTGTGAAGGATCTGACATGTTACCCCACCTGTAGTCTAACAAGCTAGCCTGCCACAGTTACAGATGATAGATAGATAGATGATAAATGATAGATGATTGATAGATAGACAATGGATAAATACAGATAGATAATAGGTGATGATTTGATAGATAGATGTTAGATGACAGAGAGATAGCTAAAGATAGATAGATAACCTGTGAATGAGCTACCTAGCTAGATGATAGATATTGATAAATATATGACAGAGAGATATAGAGATAGGAGAGATCATTGGATATAGATGATATAGATGATAGTTCGATAGTTACACAGATAGATAGATATGGTAGATAAAAATAGAAATAAAGATAGAGATTGATATGCACATGTCAGTCTGATATTAGGACATTGGTCCTTTAGGAATTTGTAATGTATGTGAACATGGGACCTTTGGACCAAGGAGAGGCCCCCGATTCATACCGCAGCTTGCTTTGGTTGCCCAGGCCCCACCTCCTCAGGGAGTGATGCAGTGAGAACCAGAGGTGCCCATGCCTGCAGGATTTGCATCACAAGGAGGATGTCTGAAATTACGAAACTGTTTTTATCCCTTTTATATATATTAAATTCCATATGCTTCCCCATGAACGAGCGATTGTTACCTGGGATACATAGGTCTTAGTTACCTTTCTTTCTGGGTGTAAAAGCTAAAGCTTCCCTCCATGCTCCATCCAGGTGGTCTTACGGTTGTCACTGCTTTCAGTAGGAGAAGGGGAGTTTCAGGAGCAAGCCTTCACCCTAATGGGAATCCTGCAGCAAACGCCTTGTTTCTGCAGTGCCTTATTCAGCTCTCGCAGACAGACAATATGGGTTAGTAGCTGTCTGTCTTCCCACTGCGTGGACGCCCTCGTGACCCCCCATGTAAACTCCCAGCAGCACCCACTCCCCCATCTACACATACAGGCGACAACTTCAGCCTTCGTGGTTTCTCCCTAAACCACCTGTTGGGATTGTTTCAGTTGTGAGTTGTCAGTCTCTTCTGAATCCAAAAACATTAAGTGGAAGAGTAAGCAGGAGTACTCGAATGCTCATTTGTTTAAGGTGGCTCAGTTACCTCCATTACCCTTAATTGCCCTAATTACTGCTTCCAGTCTTAATAGGTGGCTCTGGTGACTTTGTGAGCCATGTGTCATTGTTTACGGGTGTGTGATTCTGTTTGTTTCACCTTGTTTACTTCCTGTTCCTTAGGGACTTCCTGGTTTGCTGAACTTGTCCCTGGGACAGTTGTTAGCCTGTGGCAGCAGGACGACACTCACCACACAATACAGTCCATTATGGAAGTGCACAAACATTCCCTGGAAACCTTTCTACTCCTAAGAGCTAACATTCACTGAGGCGTTCTATGTGTCAGATGCTTTAGGCATCATCTCATTTAATCTTCTCAACAACTCTATGGAGGACACATTATTATTATCACAGTTTTGCAGGTGAGGAAACTGAGGCACAGTGAGGTAATGGGACCGAGTTCACAGAGTTAGGAAGTGGTTGTTCTAAGATATAGGCTTAGGTGTATTTTGAGTCTAGAGACATACTGTTAATTTAGACACTATAGTAATCAGAGTGCTAGGCTTCAGTTTATTGACTTTTAGAAACACAAGGCAGAAGGGGAGACAATGGTATGTCTCAGCAGCCCCTGAATGCCTCTCACATATTTCCTGATATTTTCACCGTAAGTCCCTTCTCTCTTTTGTGATTGTCTTTATTCTAAATAGACTTTTTTTCTATATCAGCCATTGTTGGTATAGCAGTTTGATGTTATTCTTGAATTCTGAAGAGATATAGATTATGTTTGTAAACTGGTCTGTTCCTCTGGGTATGATACCCTTTGATTGATGTAAATTCAAAGACTAAATTTACTTGACTGAATCAAGATTAGGGCTTTCATTTGACCAAGTCAGTAAAGTGTAACTTAGTTTAAGTCCCCACCCCCTTGGTGGGCTATGTAAATGGACACTCACACAAGAAGACACAGAAGCAGATACGTGAGAAAAGAGGGAGAGCTCCATGGACACAGAGCAGCTGAGCAGCTACGGTTGGAGAGACCAGGCAGAGTCTGCCCGCCATCTTGCTTCAACACGTGGCAACAGACTTTGGTGAGAAAATACCTCTAACGGCACCTTGAGTTGGACTCTTTAGGGCCTGGTAACTGTAAGCTTTTATCCCAGATAAATATCCTTTATAAAAACTAACAGATTTCTGGTACTTTGCAACAGCACACTTTTGACCGACTAATACAGTTGGTATATCTCAACAAACCAAACGTATTTCATTTAACATGTCTTAGTTTTTTGGCCGCTATGACAGTCATCAAACCAGGTGTTGGCTTAACCACAGGAATTTATTGGCTCATGGTCTCTACAGAGTCTAGAAGACTCCCTTCCTCCTGGTTTTGGGGTACTCTGGCTGGTGGGCAATCCTTGGTTCCTGGCTTTCCCATTACATGGCGATGTCCTCTCCTGCCTCTTTCAGGTTCCAATAGCTTCCTGCTTCTGGCTTCTCCTCATGGCTGTTCTCAATAAAGTCACCAGTAATAGGGTTAGGACTCATCTCCATTTATTTGAACACACCTTAACTGAAAATAATATCTTTGAATGATGCCACAGAAAAGCAGATCAAGATTATGTTTTCTTCTGTGGTACATAACTCGATCTCCCACACATGTCCTCTAGAAAGCTCCTGTTGAAATGAAAATGTATCACATGGGTGATAAGACCTGGTTACATTGGCTCAGAATCATTTCTCCAATTATTTCACTTCCACCTAGCAGATTTCTGCTCCCTAAGAGAATGGCATCTAGGAAGACATGAGTTTTGATATGATGAAGGAGTCAGGTGGTCCAGGGATGTTCATCAACAAAACAAAGATATTTGGCCCCAAAATGGGTAAAGAAGCATGTGATCATATCCTGAAAGGTATTCATGAATTTTTTCTCCTACAAGGCCTTCTCCTGTTTCCTTGCACACCATCTCCCGTGTTGCCTCAGCTGGATAGTAGGACTAGCCTTTTCCCTTCTCTCCTTCACCACATCCATGCCCCAATCCAACCTGTGACCAAGTTCTGTTCATTTACTTAATTGACATGCCTCAATCAAACAGTCTCTTCCTTCTGTTCTTGCTTTCCTCCAATCCATTTTGCACAGACTGTCAGAGTCATATTTCTAGAATACAACTTTGCTCAGGGCCTTTCTTGCTTAAGTTTTTTTCAGTCTAAACGTCTGCTATATGAACTGAAAACTCCTTCATGCTCTGGCTTCTGCCACCTACTTTTTATCTTCTCTTGTTTACCCCTTCCTGCATCCTGTGCTTGAACCATGCTCAACTACTGGTTCATTCTCTTTCATGTCCCTTTCCTTATTTTCCCTCTATATAGCTGCATTTTCCCACTCCCCATCCCATCTACTTGCATATATCTATTCATATTTTAAGGGCAATCCACCATCACCTTTTATAAAATCTTTTTGACTGACTGCCCAATTCCAACCAATAGAAAGACTACTCCTCGTTTTTATCTCTTTTCCCTGTGCGTATTCAGTCATTACCATCCTCTTCCTCCTCCTCATTATCATCATCACCATCAGCTTTATCACAGCTCTCACCATTGAGTACTTACTCTCCTGTCATTTATTTACCAAGGATTTGTTGAGTACCTGCTAAATGTCAAAAGCTTTCCTGGGTATTCAGGGCTGAGAAACTCAGATACTGTTTTCTTTCTTTCCTGGAGTCGAGAGTATGAGAGAGACAAATTTAAATAAACCAATGACTACAAAATTCCAAATTAAAATATATGCTATAAAAGGAAAGAATAGGGAACTAGAGGAAGAATAGAGCTGGGAGAAACCTACCTTTAGTGTCAGGGAAAACATTTACTGAGAAAGAAAAGTTACTCTGAGACCTAAATGATACATATCTCAAAAGCAAAATACCCAGGTTTTTTTATAATTGATTTTCCTGATTGTTTTCAATTTTCTATTTCATTGATTTCTGCTCAGGTTTTTATTTATTTCCCTTCTTTTGTATACTTTGGGTTTCATTTGCTCTTCTTTTTTTAGTTTAAGTAGGTAGCTTAACTATAAAATATTTGATTTGAGATCTTTTCTTTAGGCATTTTAGTGCTATAAATATTCCTCTAAGTCAGGGGTCTATGAAAAGATTTCAGGGGGTCCGTGAATGAATAAAAAAAATCAATTTATTATCTTTATTTTTTCCGACCTCTAATTGAAATCTACTATTTCCTTCAACTATGAATGTATGCAATAAATAAATTACAGCAGTATTCATTTCATCTGACTGGCAAAGGGTCCATGGAACAAAAAAAGTTAAGAACCCCTGTTCTAAGTACTGCTTTAGTTGCATCCCACAATTTCTTTTTTTGAGCTTTTATTTAAATAAAATTTTATTGAAGTATATCAGCATACATGAATTTACATGAACAATAAATGTATATATATTTTTTGCCCCTGCATTATCATTTATTTTTTCTTCTTTATTTTCTTTTAAATGTTACATTAAAAAATATGAGGTCCCCATATACCTCCCACCCCACCCATGCCACCCCTTCCACATTAACAAACTCTTCCATCATTGTGGCACATCCACTGCATCTGGTGAATACATTCTGGAGAACCACTGCAGCACATGGACAGTGGTCCACATTGTAGTCCACACTCTCCCCCAGTCTACCCAGTGGGCCACGACAGGACACACAACGTCCAGCATCTGTCCCTGCAGCACCACCTAGGACAACTCCAACTCCTGAAAATGCCCCCACACCATATCTCTTCTTCCCTCTGCTGACCATCAGCAGCCACTGTGGCCACCCTCTCCACATCACTACTACAATTTCTTCCCTTTCTAATCACAGTAGTTCCCCAGCAGAAAACCAGTAAGTCCACTCTAATTCATACTCTATTCCTCCATTTTGTGGACCTGGGATGGCCATGTCCAGTCCCCCTCTACATCAAGAGGGGGTTTAGATTCCACATGGATGATGGTGCATTCCACAATTTTTGAAATGTTACATTTCTTTTTCGTTCAGTTCAAAATACTTTCTAAATTACCTTTTGATTTCTTCTTTGATCTCTGTGTTATTGTTTCTAAATTTTTGAACATTTTCCAGTTATCTTTGTATTGTTTGTTTTTCATTTAATTCCATGGTGATCAGAGAGAATATTTTGCATGATTTATGTCCTTTAAAATGCATTGAGACTCATTTTATGGTTCAGAATTTCAGAATATGGTCTACATTGGTAAATGTTATTCAGACATATGAAAAGAATATGCATTCTGCTGAAGTTGAGTGAAATGCTCTATAAACATCAATTTGGTCAAGTTGGTTGATAGTATCTTCAAATCTTCTGTATCTTTACTGATTTTCTGTCTACTCATTTGATCAATTATTGAAAGCAATGTTGAAACTTTGAGTATAATTGTGGATTTGTCTGTTTCACTTTGCACTTCTTCAGTTTTGCTTCATATATTTTGAATCTCTATTATTAGAGGCATACATGTTTAAGATTATTATGCAGTCTTGGTGATCTCCAGGAGTTGATACTCTTTCTTTCTACTTCACATACCATTCCTGGCTGATATGACCACCTCCAAAACTTCAATTGTATCACTATGTTTGAGCTCCAGATTTGTGTTTCCAATGTCTTACTGGATAAATCTAACTGGTTATCACACAGGTGCCTTGAATACAACATAATAAAAGCCTAATCCAGCATCTCCTCAAATCTGCCCCTGTGTTCTTCATGTTAATGATGACTGTATTAACACTTGACCAAACCCAAATAAAATGGCTTAAATAAGATTTATTTTTAACTTAAAAGTGTTTGGAGAAAGACATTCCCTTGCTAGAATGAAAAACTTCAGGAACCCATGGTACTTCTACTTTACTGCTCCATCACTTTTAAATATGGATTCCATTCTCTCATGGTCCAAGATGGCTTTTGTGTCTCTGGCAATCATATCCACTTTTCAAGTAAAAAGTAGGAGAAAGGAGTAGAGGGGCAAAAAAAGTGCACATTGGTTGTATTTTTTAAAACAACAACTTTATTTCAAAATAATTTCAAGCTTACAGGACAGTTGCAAAAATAATACAAACCCCATATAAAGAACTCTAACATATCCCCAATCCCTAGATACCCAAATCCACCAATTTTAACATTTTGCCACTTTTGCCATATCATTCTATCTACACATTTATCTATCAATTAATCTATTTTTATCTTTCTATCTACCTACCTAGCTCACTATTTTCTGGACCTTTGAGAGCATATGGTATACATTATACCCTTTGGACACATAGTGCTTCTATGTATATTTCATAACAACAATGATATTTACTTATATAATCACCTAAATGTAGTTATCAAGTTCAAGAAATTTAATATTGATATAAAGCTTACATTCAATATCCCATTTTTTCTTATGTCCCAATAATGCTCTTTTGAGTTTTTCCTCCTCCATTCCTAGATCCTATCCAGGAGCATGTATTGCATTTAATTGTCACTATCTCTTTCATATTTTTAAATTGTGGAAACACATATGCAACATAAAACTTCCCATTCTAACCCCTCCCAAGCATACCATTCATTGGGATTAAATACATTTACAATGTTGCAGTACCCTCAACACCATCCATTACTAGAATGTTCTCTTCACCCCAAACTGAACTATATTTATTTGCATTAACTCCCTGTTGCTGCTGTCTCCTACATCTGGTAACCCTATACTCTACATTCTGTCTCCAGAAGTTTGCATGTTCTCTAACATTTTTTTTTGAAGTATATTTTTAATTTATTTAAAAAAGATACATAGGTCACACAAAATGTTACATTAAAAAATATAGGAGCAACATGGAGGGTCTCAGGAGGTAACTCTTAGGCACATGGCAGCTCTAAGCCTAGTTGGAATTTTAAGCACACAGGCCCATAAGCATAGCCATCAATATCAAGGGCCCTTCACTGGACCATCCTTCTTCACTGGTCTTTGACCTTACACTTGGAGGGTTGTTCCTGTTCCACTGGGGAATGTAACAGAGCTCCCCCAGCTAGGAACTCAGTACTCCCTCAGTTGTGTGTAACTCTACCTACTATGACAATACCCAACGAATATCTGAACATTTTATATGCCTTTTATACATGCCCTGGAGAAATCCCTCCAAACCATGTGTCCCCCATTAATGACACCCCACACCAGCATTCCTCCCTGCCATAGTTGAACCCCTCTGTGATCCAAAACTTCTTAAAAAATGAAGCCTAATATATCGCCAAATTCAATTAGTAGGAAAAAGAAATAGTAATGATAGGTTTAAAGGTTAGAAATAGAATACATACTAATTTAGAAAAACTAAAATAAAGTAAAAAATAAATTGAGGTATTAAAAAATGAAAAATATCATAAAACTTTGTTCTTGATGTTTTGCCTTTCATCACTGTGATAGGTGTTGCCCTGTATCTTGCTCAAATGTGGCCACTCTCTAAGCCAAATTCAGCATGTAAATGTATTACCTTCCCCCCAGTGTGGGACATGACTCCCGGGGATGAGCCTTCTTGGTGCTGAGGGATTACTACTAATCACCAGCTGGTGATGCAACTAGAAAAAAAACTGAATAAAAGGGGAAATGGTGAAGACAAATGAGTTTATCTGGCTAAGAGACTTCAAGATGTATCAGGAGGTCATCAGAGGGGTCATGCTTATGTGTGTCTCAGCAGGATCCCAGAGACAGCCAAAGTAGATACAACCTTGGGTACTGGTGCTCCTGAGGGCTACAGAGACACACAGGTTCTATGGTCATGGCAGGTGGCTCTGGAGTTCAGTGCCTTGCCAGTGGGTCTGACTTTGGAATTTGTGCCCCTGAGTGTGATGGAGTTGGACTAAGATGTGACCTCTCTACACATGCCTCTTCTATCACTTTTACTGAACCTGTGGTTGGCCCTGGGGTTGGTGTATGCTCAGGAGACTTGAATCTTTGGACTGCCCATGTGCCAGCTGGGCCCTGAGCTTCAGCAGACCTGCAACACCTACTCTCCGGTTTGTTGGACTTACCCAGGTCAGCTAACAGGGAGGTGAGGATGGTCAACCACCACACCAAAGAACTGAGAGAGTCTACAACTGCAAGCAGGAGAATTGCATCCATCAGCCATGTGGGATCTAAGCCCCCTCTCTATTTAGAGGTGGAGTGGACATTGCCATCCCAGGGTCCACAGTATGGATTAGAGTGGACTTACTGGTATTCTGCTATAGAACTATTGTGACTCTAGCAATGGAAGAAATTATATCATTGATGTGGAGACCGTGGCCACAGGAGTTGCTGAGGGCAGGGAGAGGGAAAAAGAGGGGTAATATGGGGGCATTTTTGGGACTTGGAGTTGTCCTGAATGATATTGCAGGGACAGATGCAGGACATTATATATCCTGCCAAACCCACTGAATGGACTGGCGGAGAGTGTAAACTACAATGTAAACGATAATCCTGGTGATGTAGCAGTGCTCCAAAATGTATTCACCAAATACAATGAATGTGCCTCAATGATGAATAAGGTTTTTGATGTGGGAGAAGTGTGTGTATGGGGGTAGGGGATGGGGCATATGGGGACCTCTTATATTTTTAATGTAACATTTTTTTGGTGATCTATGTATCTTAAAAAAAGACAATTAAAAAAAATACATTAGCTATTTGTCAAAAGTAAAATCATAGAAATAAAGAAGTATAGAAACTGCCCCCCCCCCAAAATATAGGAGGTTCCCATATACCCTACTCCTCACACCCTCCACTTTTCCCATATCAAAAACTTCTTTCATTAGTGTGATATATACATTGCATTTGATGAATGCATTTTGGAACACTACTACACAGCATGGATTAGAGTTTTCATTGTAGTTTAGACTCTCTCCCAGTCCATTCAGTGGATTATGGCAGGATATATATAATGTCCTGTGTCTGTCCCTCTAATATTTTCTTTGTGAGTGCCATGGGGTTTATTTTTAACATCCTAAATCTATAACCATCTTGTTTGTTTTGATATGAGCTTAACTTTCACAGCTTATATAAACTATGTTCCTGTACTTCTTCCCCTTTTATGTAGTTCTTGTAGCAAATTACTTATTTATACATTTATACAAAATCAACACCATTGATTTATCATTACATTTTATCCTTTTGCCTTTTAGATCTTTAAGAAGTTAAAAGTGGAGTTACAAATAAAAAAATACAATATCATTGGTATTTCTATTTACCCATATCATTATCTTTCCTGGAGATCTTTATTTCTTCATGTGGCTTCTATCAACTGTCTAGTATCTTTTCCTTTAAATCTTCACAACTCCCTTTAGCATTTCTGATAAGGCTAGTCTAGTGGTGATGAAATCACACAGATTTTGTTTATTTAGGAATGTCTTAGTCTCATTTTTTGAAAGACAGTTTTGCTGGATTTTGAATTCATGGGTGGCAATTTTTGCTTTCAACATTTTGAATATTTCATCCCACTGCCTTCTTGCTTCCATGGCTTTGAATGAAAAATTGGCATGTAATCATATTATGGCTCCCTTTTATGTGACATGATGTTTTTCTGTTGTGGTTTTCAGAATTCTCTGTCATATCACTCTCATTCAAGAGCTTGATTATAATATGTTATGGTGTGCACCTATTTGGGTTTATCCTGTTTGGAGGATATTCATTAAATTTGGGATGTTTTGAGCCATTATTTCTTTGAATATTCTCCCTGTCCCTCTCTCTTTCTTCTCCTTCTGGGTCACCCACAATGCATATATTGGTACTCTTGTTGATGTCCCACAGATTTCTTGGGCTATCTTCACTTTTCTTCATTCTTTCTTCTTTTGTTATTCAGACTGGAAGTTTTTGATGGTCTTATCATCAAGTTCACTGATTCTTTCTTCTGCTAGCTCCAATCTGCTATTGAAATCCTCTAGGGAATTTGAAATTTCTCTTACTGTCATCTTTAGCTCTGTTTAGTTCCTTTTTATAATTTCCATCTCTCTTGATATTCTCTTTATGTTCACCTATCATTTTCTTGATTTTCTGGAGTTCTTTGTCCATATTAATCCAATTGAGAAGTTGCCTAAAAAAGCATTTGGAGGAAGATTTAGCAATCTCCATTCTAGTACAAGTGGTATAAAGGTTACTTTACAAGGTAAATAAAAACTCTGTATTTTTGCATGAACTCTCTGTGAACTACAACTTTTCTAATTAAAAATTATATTTAAATTAAATTAAATTAGAACCCTAACTCTACCAAATTTTGGTGAGGATGTGGAGCAATTATAACTCTATACACTGCTGGTGGGAATGTAAAATGATACATCTACTTTAGAAAGCACTTCGGAAAAATTTTCAAAGATAAACATAAAGCTAAACAAAGTTACCATGTGACCCAGCCATTCTACTCTTAGAGAATGACACCCAAGAGAAAAGACATAATATAGCCAAACAAAGGCCTTTATATGAATGTTTATAGTGGCTTTACCTACAATAGCTAAAAACTGGAAATAACCCAAATATCTATCATCAAGGGAATGGATAAACAAATTGTGTACCCCCTCCACACAACTGAATGCTACTTAACAATAAAAAGGAATGAACTGCTGATACAGTGACCAGCATGGATGAATCTCAAAATCATTATGCTGTACAAAAATATTTCATGCTATATGACTCCATGTATATACAATTCTAGGAAATGCAAACTAATCTATAGAAAGCAGATCAGTGGTTTCCTGAGTATGGGAGGTAAGGGAGAGAGGGTTGGATTTCAAAGGAACATGAGGAAACTTGTGGGGATTACAGAAATGTTCATTATCTTTATTGTACTGATGATTTGATGGGTATAAACATATATCAGACTCATCAGATTGTGTACTTTAGATGTGCAGTGAAGCTTACTGCATGTCAACTATACCTCAATAAAACTTTTAAAAAATGCAAAAGAGAAAGATGCCAGAATCAGCATTAAATTAGAACTGAAAGGAGCTGTAGAGATGACCTATTCCAATCCAGTCATTTTACAGATGAGGAAACTGAGGCTTCCCAAGCCACCTCCCTCTCCTCCCCAGTATATTTTTAAAAAAGATTTATTTATTTACACCCCCCCCCCATTGTTCATTTGCTGTGTGTTCCTCTGTGTCTGCATGTTTTCTCTTTAGGCAGCACTACAAACCAATCCTGGGACCTCCCGGAGTGGAGAGGCTCTCAATCTCTTGCACCACTGCAGCTCCCTGGTGTGCTGTGTCTCTTCTCTTTGTCTCTTTTTGTTGCATCATCTTGCTGTGTCAGCTCTCTGCGTGTGCCATCATTTCCTGCAGGCCAGCACTCTGCATGGGCCAGCTTGCCTTCACCAGGAGGCCCTGGAAATCAAACCCTGGACCTCCTGTATGGTAGATAGGAGCCCAATCTCTTGAGCCACGTCTGCTTCACCCCAGTACATTTTAATCGCACATGGTTAGTGAGGAAGCCAACACTGGAACCTGGGTGTGTTGCCGCCTTTCTCCGCCCCTCCTCCCCTTTCAGCCCCCGCCGTCCTTCCCGCCAGTCCTGCCCTTATTGCCAACCTACAATCTGCCCTCTTCCCCATTAACTGCTTACGGCAGACCACCACAGATCTGCCTGCCTGCCTCAGCCTATCTACAACCGCCCCGTAGCCTGCCCTCCCTTCATCACACTCCTCCCTCGACCCAACCCTATATAACTGAGTGTACTTCCGCAATAAAGCAGACCTGTTCTTGCGCTCAAGTGGTCTCCGTGGTTCTTTCCTAACCGCGCGTCCCCCACACCTGGAGAGCCGGTGCTCCGCCCGGAGCACCCCCCGCCGGCGGTTCGACTGGAGCAGCCCCCCGACTCCTGGGCCTGAGCGAGGTTGGAATCCCCCCCGCTCTGCCACAACTGGTGCCCAACGTGGTGGCTCCTCCCCCGGCCCCTCTCTGCTGCTGCTGCTGCTGTAATCGGCGATCATCCTCCTCTCCAGGTAGGGACCCCTCGCTGTTATCCCGCCCCGGGACCCCTTGCCGTCGTCCTGCTCCTATCTCGTCATGGGCGCCTCTTTGTCATTGCGTCAGGCGCCTCAAGTCAGGGCCCTCGCTGCCCTGCTCGATGCCAATGGAGTCCGCGTCTCCTTGCGGCAGCTCCAAAAGTACTGGGATCTCTTGCTCCCTTTTAATCCGTGGCTCGCCACCTGCCAACTCTGGAGCCCAGACACATACTCGCGACTCATAGATCGAGTCACCTCCGCCATGGAGCACGAGAAACGCACCTTCCCAGCAGGCCTCTTACCCGTTCTCGTTGCCATTTGCGCCTGTCTCCTTGGCGCTCCGACCGAGGCCGTTTATGAAGCTTCTCCTAAACGGCCTCTAGACTGTGATCCCGATGAGCCCGCCGACACTGACTCTCTGTCTAACCAACTTGCTGCCGCTCTCGAGCGCGAACCTCCCCGCCCGAGCTCCCCGCAGCAGACAGAAACCACTCCTGCTGCTCCCCAATATGGTGGACTTCCGCCTTCTTCCCCCACTTCTGCCCAAGATGGCGCGCATCCGGCTTCTTCTTCGCCGGTGTCCTCCTCCCGCCTCTACCCGCCTCTTCCTGCCCAGTCAGCATCCGGTTCGGGCCCGGAAACTGCATGGTCGCCATCTTCCGCTAAACCGGAAACGCCCCTCGTGCCATCTTGTCCGCTGCCGGATGTCGCTGCTCCGCCATCTTTGCCGGTGCCCGGAAGGGTCCTGCCGCCATTTTGTTGTTGCCCGGAAGCCGCTAAGCCGCCATTTTCTTACCCGTGTTCCGCTTATCCCTTGCTGCCGCCGTACAGCAATAGCCCTTCACCTGCCTTGGCTGCTCCATCAGTCCCCGGTGCCACGTCTTCTCAAACCCCCCAGCTGTATCCGCTAAATCCGCAGCCCACGCCGCAGCGACCCCAAACTTGGCACCCTTTACAGTGGAAGAGGTCAGGACCCTTCGCAAAGCTGTGAAGGAAGACGGAATTGGCAGCCCTTATGCGCAGCAACTACTTGAGGAGTTGGGGACCCAACTCGTTCTCCCATATGACTGGATTGCGCTAGCCCGTGCCATCCTGACGCCGGGTCAATTTATTGAATGGCGCGTCCATTACCAAGTGGCTGTTGACCGGCAAATCGTGGAAAATGCCCAAGCTGGCGTCCTCGATCCCTCCGATGCATAGACGGGGACCAACAATTATGCAGACCCTCGTTCTTATCTCCAAATTGACCCAGGGTTTTGGCACCGGGTAAAAGTCCTCGTCCAGCGGTCTTTCTCTCTAGTCTCCACCAAGCAGCCCACCAAACTCGCGCAACTGCTTCAAGACTCTAATGAGACTTTCCCAGCATTTGTTGCCTGCGTCCTTGAAGCTTGTCAGCGAAAAATTTCTAGCGAGGATGCCCAGTTTGTGCTGGCCAAAGAACGTATCATAGATGGGTGCCTTGCGCCGTTCCGGGCTGTAGTCCTTCCCATACGCGACAAAGCTCTGCATGAGTGGGTCCTTGCTTGCCGTGACGTCGACCCACAAGTCAAGACACTCACCGCTGCCTTTGCCTCTGCCATGGCTGTTTCATCCGGCCCCACTTCCATCTGCTTTCGGTGCGGCCAGCCCGGCCACTTCGTCCGCGAGTGCTCCCAGCCAGGCCCAGCGCCTCGCTCAGACCCGCCGATGCGACGGCCAAGGGGCCCTTCTACGCCGTGTCCGCGTTGTGGGAAAGGATTTCACTGGGCCCGCGACTGCCGTTCCACCCAAGGTTCCCAGCAGCCTTTAAACTCCCAGCGGGGCAGGCCTCAGCCCCACCCCCAAGAGGCCCTCAGAAGAATTCCCAAGCCATAATGTGGACAATGCCCATCACGCGCCACCAGAGACCCTCATTAGAGCTCAAGATCGATGGGCAATGGCTCGATGGGCTCCTGGATTCTGGCGCTGAAGTCTCCTGTGTTCCCTTCGAAATCGCCGCGTTCAATCACTGGCCCCTAGAAACCGGCCCTCAAGTCATCGGCGCCACAGGAGCCGCTACCTCCTGGAAAACATCCCAGCCTCTGCATTGGAGCGACCGAGAGGGCCATGAAGGCCAAATTTGCCCACTCGTCCTCTCGTCAGTCCAGACCATCTTATGGGGGAGAGATGTCCTCAGCCAGTTAAAGGCCCGAATCACCACAGAAGCCTTCTCAGCTGCGCTGCCCCCCCCTCCTAGGGGCCACTGCTCCCATCTCAAAACCTGACCCTATCCCTCTGGAATGGGACACAGAGGAGCCCATCTGGGTCGAGCAGTGGCCCTTGCCAGCTCACAAGCTGCAAGCTCTCTCTGCCCTCATCGAAGAGCAGCTACAAGCAGGGCATATAGAGTCATCCACTAGTCCCTACAATTCACCAGTCTTTGTCATCAGCAAAAAGAGCACTGGCAAATACCGCCTTCTCCACGATCTCCGCGAGATCAACAAGCATATCAAACCAATGGGGTCACCTCAGCCAGGATGCCCGCACCCCACTGCAGTCCCCCAACATTTTCATGCAGCAACCATTGACATCAAGGACTGCTTTTTCTCTATTCCTCTTCACCCGCGAGACTGTCTGCGATTTGCGTTTACAGTCCCACGCACCAACAACCAGGGCGCAGCGCTTCGATTCCAATGGCGAGTGCTACCGCAAGGTATGCGGAACAGCCCAACCATATGTCAGCTCTATGTCAACCATGCCATTGAGCCGCTGCGCTCAAAGTTTCATCCAGAGCAAACATACATTCTCCACTATATGGATGACCTTCTCTTAGCAGCGAGCTCCAGCCCTGCTCTCTGCAGTGATGACAAACCTTTCAAGCCTCGGACTTACCGTGCAATCAGACAAAATAAACCTCCAACCTCCTTTTCAATTTTTGGGCTTTCATTTTCATCACTTCATTCAGCCCACAAGCCCACAAATTCATGTCTCTCACAAGATGACGCTGACTGAACTCCAACAACTTTGCGGACAAATCAATTGGCTTCGCTTGGCACTGCCCATCACAACAGCGCAGATGCAACCCCTCTTCGAGCTCTTGCAGACCAAAGACAGCCCACCAACTACAGCCACCCGCAGCATCACCATCACTCCTGCTGCTCGAGAAGTCGTCCAGCAAGTTAGCGCCGCTCTGCAGCAGTGCTGCCTGGAGCGGTTCTCCCCTAACCTTCCAGTTTTGGCTTTAGTTCTGCCAACGCCAATCACTCCCACAGGTCTCTTGTGGCAAGATGGCCCTCTCCTTTTTCTGCATACGTCAAAGAGCAAACTCCCGAAAATCTGCCCTTTTACAAGGGCCTGGATCGCGCTGGCCACTGACTTAGTACTTCTCTCCATACAAACGTATGGCATCCCGCCACACACCATTGTTTGGCCTTTAGATGCCAAGGAAGTTACCTCCCTCATCATGAACAATGCCCAAATGCAGAGCCTGGTAGAGCTCTTTTGCGGCTCCTTTGACAACCACTATCCTCATCACCGATTGCTGCAGGGAATGTCTCAATTGGCGTTTTCCAACCCGTTCCGTCCATTGCCCGCACGGAACCCGATCCCTTCAGCTATCACTGCCTTCACAGATGCCTCAAAAACGGCGTTTGCTGCCATCATATACACTCCTGAGAATCCTGAGCCACGGCAACTGCTGTTCGCAAATGACTTCTCTGTTCAAGTAGGTGAGCTTCTAGCCGTCGCTGCAGTCCTTAACCTCCACCCAAACCAGTCTCTCAACATCTTCACTGACAGCCTATACACTCTTCAAGTGTGCCGCAGCCTCCCGCTTGCCACTTTCTTACCGGGTGACTCAAACATTGATCGAGCGCTCGTTTTCGTACAGCGACTGCTTGAGGCGAGGCAGCAGCCTTGGTTCATTGCTCATATCAGAAGCCACTCTGGCCTACCAGGACCGCTGGCTCAAGGGAATGACCTCGCTGATGCTTCTGTGTCAAGCTGCCAGGTAAACCCAGTCCTCCTTCATGAAAGCCCTGCCGATGGGCCTCGGCTTGGAGACTTTGTTAATCAAGCCAAGCTCCTGCATTCCCAATTCCACTTCTCTGCGCGGTCCATCCGGAAGCTCTTCCCAGACCTTCCCATTGAAACTTGCAAACACCTTGTGCGAGCGTGCCGGACTTGCGCGCCATTGTTGCCACTTGGGCCTTTGCAGCCTCAGGGTGTTAACCCCCGCAGCCTCCGTCCGAATTCAAGGTGGCAATTAGATGTCACTCATGTCAGTGCATTTGGCCGCCTCAAATATCTTCATGTGGCAATTGACACCTTTTCACATCTGTGCTATGCAGTCCCTCTTGCGGGGGAAAGTGCTAAACACTGCATCCAGGCGCTTCGCCAAGCTATTCTGTTCAGGGGAATTCCATGGGATCTCAAAACAGACAACGGACCTGCCTATCGCAGTGCCGCCTTCGCCAGCTTCGTGCAGATGTATCACATCACGCATCATTTTGGCATTCCATACAATCCACAAGGGCAAGGAATCTTCGAGCGCACTCACCAACAGCTCAAGCTACTCATTCAAAAAGAAAGGGCCTCCTCTCCCCACAAGGCCCCAGCTGACATCGTGACTGCCTGCCTCATTCATCACAATCTCCTAACCTTCGATGACCGTGGACTCTCCCCCACCCATAAACACTGGGGACCCATGTGGCAGCCCTCGCAAGTTCCCCTCGTCCATTGGAAAGACCCTGCCACAAATCGTTGGCAAGATCCAGCTCCCCTCCTAGCACAGGGGAGGGGCTTTGCTTGTGTCTTTCCAGAGTCTGAGCCGCAGCCGCTCTGGATTCCTGGGCGCTGCATCCAGCCCGCCACTGACCCACTAGTTCCACCGAACGATCAGCACCCTATGCCTTCGGTGAGAGATAACATTGACAGTGGATACGGCCCAGAGGTCGCCCCGTTCACCCGGATCCAGCACCAGCCATCATCAAGGAACGCCCCTTCTTAAAACGTTTCAGACCCTTACCCCGCTCTCCCTACCCCCCTCATGCTGCCCGCTCGCCAAGTGTGGAGAGCGAGGAGTTTTCTCCGCAGATGCCGCACCGTCAGATGATGCCTCTACACAGCCTCGCAGCCGTTCTCTTCGTCCTGGCTTCCCTCGCTCTCCCAGCCGCTGCCAACCCGAGTCACCAGCCCTTCAACTGGACCCTCTCCCTCTGGCAACAAAAAAGGCTCCTCGCCTCGAACGTAACCGCCTCCGCCCCCTCTTTCACTACTGATGTCGCCAACCTCACTGGACACACGAACCTTCCATCTTATGAGTGGGGGGGGACACAACCCCGCTGCCACAGGTTTCTCCACCTACTCCAGACCACACGCCTATAGCTTCTTGTCTTCCTCTCCTTACTTCTCCCCAACTACTCCTCCCCCTCGGGCGAGGGGTACAGGGGCATCACAGGCCCGTTTCGCTGGCAAGGCTCGGCGCGCGCCAGGCGCCGGCGTGCGCCGACCCTAATGGCGGGCACATGCATCCTGGCCAGATGCTATGCTGTCCGCTCACGACCGGCCGGTCCTCGTGGTCTTCCCCCACCCCTCGTCTTATCCCCGTGCCCGTCCCTATAACCTCCTTTTCCTCCTACTCTTCCTCCTAATCCTTGTCTTTTGTTGCTGCACACGCCGAGCCATTCACACCCACCGTGTGCACCAAAACTTGTTGCTTCAATTTCTTTTTAAAACAAAAGGAACAATTGTTGCCGCCTTTCTCCGCCCCTCCTCCCCTTTCAGCCTCCGCCGTCCTTCCCGCCAGTCCTGCCCTTATTGCCAACCTACAGTCTGCCCTCTTCCCCATTAACTGCTTACGGCAGACCACCACAGATCTGCCTGCCTGCCTCAGCCTATCTACAACCGCCCCGTAGCCTGCCCTCCCTTCATCACACTCCTCCCTCCACCTAACCCTATATAACTGAGTGTACTTCCGCAATAAAGCAGACCTGTTCTTGCGCTCAAGCGGTCTCCGTGGTTCTTTCCTAACTGCGCGTCCCCCACACCTGGAGAGCCGGTGCTCCGCCCGGAGCACCCCCCGCCGGCGGTTCGACTGGAGCAGCCCCCCGACTCCTGGGCCTGAGCGAGGTTGGAATCCCCCCGCTCTGCCACATGGGTGTCTTAATTTCTACCTCAGTTTCTTTTGCCCCAGGACTTGCTGCTTCTTTGATCTGAGATTTTGAGTTTCAATGGCAAGGATTAGATGTCTTCCATCAACATTTCTCCATGATTTGTTCAGGTCTTTCCCTCTGCTTAAGCACATAACTCTTAATTTATCTTGATTGAGTCTTGTCTAGTTGACTTTCAGCTAAGCTCCAAGTTTAGACAGATATGAAATAACCTCATTGGGCATGGGTAAAAGAAGGTGTGTGGCTGACATGCTGATAATCCTCTTCCATGGCTAGTAAAGTAAGGTAGAGTTTCCCCACCTGGGCAACAAATAATCGGCTCTAGGAAGCAATGTCAAGGTCCCCATAAATCAAAGAGCTATAGAATTTCTAGGTATCCATTCATAAAAACTTAAAACCTTAGCTGTTTCCTTCCTTAAAACTAGATTGCTAACACTCCCCACTCCTTACAGCACATCATTTGTTCATTCCAAAGTAAGAATAATCATCTTCTCAGTTAGAGAAGATAATTAGGAATTGATGATTGGCAAAGTAGCATACACTTATTTCATTATGTATTTACTGAGCACCTATTATGAGCTAGGCACTGTGCTAGGTGCTTGGTGGATAAGTTAATGAACAAAATAATGTTCCCTGTTCTCATGGAATATATATTTCATAGAAGAGATAAAATAAATAATAAACATATTAAATTAGTAATTTTTTACTAGCTGGAAGATAAACACTATTATGGGGGGAAAATGAAGAATGAGTTAATGGAAATTGGTATTGCTCACTGAAAAACTGACAACTGAGCAAAGACTTGAAGTAGGTGAGGGAATTAGCTGTGTATCTGTGGGGTAAGTGGACTCCAGGCCAAGGGAACTGGTTATCTTTGAATGTATGTGTATAATCCCCCATAATTACATATATCTTTGAACAGAGGTGATACTCTTTGAATGTTTATTGAAGACTATTGAGTATATACATGCACAAATCACTTTCTTTTTTTTTTTTAAAGATTTATTTATTTATTTAATATCCCCCCCTCCCCTGGTTGTCTGTTCTTGGTGTCTGTTTGCTGCGTCTTGTTTCTTTGTCCGCTTCTGTTGTCGTCAGCGGCACGGGAAGTGTGTGCGGCGCCATTCCTGGGCAGGCTGCTCTTTCTTTTCACGCTGGGCGGCTTTCCTCATGGGCGCACTCCTTGCGCGTGGGGCTCCCCCACGCGGGGGACACCCTTGCGTGGCACGGCACTCCTTGCGCACATCAGCACTGCACATGGCCAGCTCCACACGGGTCAAGGAGGCCCGGGGTTTGAACCACGGACCTCCCATATGGTAGACGGACGCCCTAACCACTGGGCCAAAGTCCGTTTCCCACAAATCACTTTCTTTAAAGGAAGGGAAGACTAGTATAGAGAGATTAACAATTGTTTTATGTGGAAACACATTACTTGTAATTGTTTATGCGGAAATTATGCAATTACTCATACGCCTATACTTTTGTGCACATGATAATGGGAGATGGGAAACTGAACATAGCAGCCTTTCTATCCTTTGGCCAAATGGGGGAATTACAGGATGATTTCCTGTAGTTACATGATCATTTATTTCCTTTCTGAATTTATAGCCAGAAACAAATTTTGTAAAGTAGCCATGAAAGAAAATAACAGGGGTGGGTTGGTAAGAGGGGAAGTAAGAGGGAATTCCCTACTGTCTGCTTATGGGGCGTCTGGTCCAGACAGAGCGTGGGCTAGGGCATAAAGCTGTGGAGAGGAGCCCAGGCTGACATGGTTTCTGCTTGGCCCTGGCCAAGTTTTGTTTTGTTTTTTGCCTGCTGCAGGACCTGGGAAAGCAGTCCTGGGCAGGGGTTGTTCTGGTTCTGCTGCCCTTGGCTCAGAGTACCTGGGAGAGAACCTTTGGCCTGCATCTTACACTACATCTCACCAGTGATGGTACATGACAGACCGTGCATGTTCAGAATTGGTTTTTCATGATCTTCAGCTTTTTTATTTTACCCTTGAGACCCCTCCAGACCATGATGTTGAGATCTTGAGCTAGGGACTTGATAGAACCTGTGCAGATGGGCACTTCTCATCCATACTTGGTCATTACTGATGATGTCGTTTTTTAATGTGTTTCCCGGAGATTGATAAAGAAAGTGACCAATGAGTCAGGAGCAGGAGCAAGCCATGTGCTATCCAGGAGTTGCACTGGTCACTGAAAGCAGTGTTTAGCAGTGTTTAGCAGTGTTTAGCAGGACTAAAATGGAAAGGCAGAGCTGGTCCTGCACGAGGGTGGACTGGAGACGAGGCCCCAAAAGACCTACCATGCAGGGAAAAGTCTTAAGTCTCAGGTTTTATATTCAAAGGTCTTGCAAAGTATTTATAACATCATAAGCCATCTCTATTTTACTATAAAAAACCCTGGACTTGCTCTTAAGCTGAAGGAAAATTTCTTAATTCTTCCTTCCCCTAAATCTGCTGGTGAAATTGGTCCTTAGGGATGAATGTGCTGGGATTATTGTGGGGTACCCCTGGGGTACCCTGGGGTATCCCTGCATATCCCCAGGGATAAAGCCTATTCTAGCTAGAGAAGCATGGACTTTTGAAACCTTTAAAAGTCTGAATTCTGGGGCGGCAGACTTGGCCCAGTGGTTAGGACATCCGTCTACCATATGGGAGGTCCGCGGTTCAAACCCCGGGCCTCCTTGACCCGTGTGGAGCTGGCCCATGCGCAGCGCTGATGCACACAAGGAGTGCCCTGCCAAGCAGGGGTGTCCCCGCATAGGGGAGCCCCACGCGCAAGGAGTGCACCCCGTAAGGAGAGCCGCCCAGCGCGAAAGAAAGTGCAGCCTGCCCAGGAATGGTGCCGCACACATGGAGAGCTGACACAAGATGACGCAACAAAAAGAAACACAGATTCCTGTGCCGCTGACAACAACAGAAGCGGACAAAGAAGAGGTCGTAGCAAACAGACACAGAGAACAGACAACCGGGGTGAGGGGGAAAGGGAGAGAAATAAATAAATAAGTAAATCTTTAAAAAATAAAATAAAATAAAAGACCGAATTCTGGATACCAAAGACAAAGGAGATTTGGGTAAGAGTCCTGGTTGAACTTCATCTGGGGATTCTCTCTGGTTCTGCTTGTTAGCTTAAGTTCACAAATATGTTCATTTTGTAGACAGAGGTAGAGGAAGTAAAAATTGAGAGTTATGAAGTTAACCAAATCTAGCTATTTGTCTTCCCAATATTCCAGCTTTCATTTAGAAACTTTAGCGGTTAATTAAACATATACTAAAGTCTGTTTATTTAAATGCCTAGTTGTTTGAAGACCTAGTAGGCTCACTGTCAGGGTTTGTGCTAGAGAAGGCTGGTGTTCATCAGTTTTGTCATTCCAAGACTACATCTGACGCTAACAAATCTGACTTTCTCTCCTGTATCTATTGCCAGGCAGTGAATGTTGCCATGTGAGTGCAGATGCTCCCTGTGTTAAAAATGTTTTCTGCTGTGAGCCAAGGCTGAGTCTAGTTTTCATTTACCTGAAGGGAACAGAGAGAGCCAAAATATTGTCGGTGGCAGACAAGATGCCACTTTTTGGGCTCTTTTCCATAGAATTCAGATTCATATCTGTACTCAACATGCTTTGTGTGTTTTTCCCCACATGCTGAGACAGGCTTGTTTTTGAAGACAAGATTCAGAAGCAGAAGGAAGAGGCTTGATTTTCCACATGGTTATCTGTAAAGAGCAATCTCTCTCCAGAGTGTTAGAGTTCCCCTTCCTGGAAAGTACATCGACTTTGGTCAGCTTTGTCCCAGGTCTCCAGCCTCCTTTGATGGATTTTCCACTTCTATCCTCCAATCTTGGGCCTGCCTTTAAATGAAATGAAAACACTCCCCCTTTTTGATGTTTCATCTGATTCCTTGGCAAAAGTCTAGCTTATAATATTTTAATTAAGGTGCCTGTATTTGAAAAGGTGGTGACAACTGAGCTTCAGGCTCATCTGGTTTATCACATGCTCCAGGACAAGTTTAGGTCTGGATTTCAGTCAGGTCACAACATGAAGTCAGATCTGTGATAATCTAATTATTTGCAGGAACAGAGGCTCATTGAAACAAGTGGAGACACTCTAGTCACCAAGACACTCAGTTTTTTTCTTTTTCTTTTTTTTTTTTTCCACTGTATGTTCCTTAAGGACCAAAGTTTCTCATCACTGGAATGAAATTGTAAGAGTTCATGGCCTGTATCCATCATTGCAATGTCATGCAGGACAATTCCAGTGTCCCCAAAATGCTCCCATACTACACCTATTCTTCCCTCTCCATCTTCTCAGAATCTCTGGTGGCCACTACCTTTATCAATGGTAAAGTGCCAGTTGAGCCATGATACTTTTTAGTATTAGAAATATCAGTGTTTGTCAAGTAGTAGATATCAGGTTCCTGTGGGGTAAAGACTTCGATTAGATATGTTTGATAGAAGGAAGAATTGTGGAGTTGGAATGTGTGACTCTCATTGAAAGAATCAGACAGACAAAACATAGAGGTCAAAAGTGGCCATGGAGAAAAATAGAGAGTGCTACAAGAAACAAGCTAATTTCAGAAACATTTATCATGTGCTTTAGTTTGGTTAGCTGAGATTTCCAAAAAGTTGCAGGTTATCTCTTTAAGTACTAGAACTTTATAGTGTCAACTGTTTTTGATGGTTATGTACTAGATAATTCTTTGTCCTGAGTTTAATATTGCTAAAATTTGGGAGGAAATGCCTGACCCACTGTATGTCATGGTTAATCCTGGATAGTCTCAGTTTTATGCTTTTTGTCTCAAGGTAATTATTAATAGTATCGCTTTCATTATCCAAAGTCAAATTTTTGGACAATAAATTATATGATCACTCTAGATAATGCAAGTCAATATTGCTGCTTCCCTCTTAAATATAGTAGAGATACTACAAGTTTTGACATATTCCTCTCCAAAATTTAGTGCTGCTTTATATCTTCCACATGCCTCCTTAATATGCTCATACTTTTTTCTTGAACACTTGGAAAATAGCTATAAATGTTTTAATATCCTAATCTACAAATTTTTTCATCTGTGTCATTTCTGGTTCTGTTTCTATTGACCTTATTAGAAGTCATATTTTCCTGTTCTTTGCATGTCTGGTAATTTTTGAGTGGATGGTAGACACTGTGGTTTTTATCTTGTTGAGTGTTGGGTATTTCTGTTATCCCATAAACATTCATGAGCTTTGTTCTAATACACAATTAAGTTACTTGGAAACAGTTGATTTTTTTGAGGCTGACTTTTTTTTTGTTTATAAAAAATTTATTTTATTTTTAAAGAAGGTTTAGATTCCATAAATGATACATCAGAAATATAGGGGGATTCCCATATAGCCCCTCCCCTCCCCCACTTTTCCCCATTAACATCTTTTGTTAGTGAGGTACATTTGTTACAATTGAAGAACACATCGTGAAGCATTGCTACTAACCATGGTCAATAGTTGATATTATAGTTTATACTTTGCACCACACATTTGGGGTTGAATTTCTTTTCTTTGGTTAGAATATAATGAATCTGTTTTACTTTTTTTAAATTTTTTATTGTATTTTTTTGAAGATACATAGATCACAAAAAATGTTACATTAAAAAATATAAGAGGTTCCAATATACTCCACCCCCCACTCCCCACCCCCAGTCCTCCCACATCAACAACCTCTTTCATCATTGTGGCACATTCATTGCATTTGGTGAATACATTTTGGAGCGCTGCTACACCACAAGGATTGTAGTTTACATGATAGTTTACACTCTCCCTCAGTCTATTCAGTGGGTATGGCAGGATACATAATGTCAAGCATCTGTCCCTGGAATATCATTTAGGACAACTCCAAGTCCCCAAAATGCCCCCACATCACATCTCTTCTTCCCTCTCCCTGCCCTCAGCAACTACCACGGCCACTTTCTCCACATCAATGCTACAGTTTCTTCCATTACTCTTTTAAAGTTGGTTAAGTGAGACCAGAGCAGCCTTTAGACTAGGGCTATTGTTTTTCCATCTGAGCATACCCAAAGTCCCATATATTATAAGGTTTTTCCCTTCTGACTGTGGGAACATGAACTATACCTTATCCCATGTAAGTTCAGATATTCTGCCTGCTCATTTCTCCCCCAAACAGTGTCTTCACGTGTAGTGATCAGTACTCAGCTGAAGATTGCAGGTCTCTCTTCTCCTATGCAAATTTTGCTACCTTGACGTGCATGATTTCTGAACTGTGTTTTCTCAACTCAGGGAGACTGCTGGGCTTTGTCTGGATTCCCTTTCTCTGCACTGCTACTCTCCAACCAGAGTTTACCTTGTTTGTTTCTCTTCTCTCAGGATCCACTGTCCCCTGGTGCCTGTTGTCCAAAGACTGGAAAACATTTTAAAAATTTTGTCCATTTTATTGTTGTTTAAGACAGAAGGTTGAAACTGATCTCTGTAACTCCATTATGGCCAGAAGTGTTAGTCCAGAATTTGGGGCTGTTTTCACTCTCGTTATCTTTGATTCCAGTGTTTGCTTTTTTTCTAATTTTAGTGAGAATGTATTTTTTTGTTTTATACCTCCCCAACCTTGCAACTTTTTGTGTGCTGTCAGCTCTGTGTCCATTCTCTGTGCATTCTTCTGTCTGTATTTATTTTTATTTACTCCCCCCCCCCCCCCCCGCCCTGCCTTGTGGCTTGTTTGATGTCTGTTCTCTGTGTCTTTTTGTTGCTTGTCTCGCTTTTTTTGGGTCACCTTGCTGAGTTGGCTCTCGGGAGTGCTTGCAGGCCAGGTGGCACTCTGTGGCACACGGGCGAGCCTGCCTTCACAAGGAGGTCCTGGGACATGAACCCAGGGCCTCCCATATGGTAGACGGGAGCCCAACTGATTGAGCCACAGCCGCTTCCAGTGAGAACATATTTTTTCTCTGCTATGATGCTGTTGCCAGTGGTCAGCATCCTTGCTGCTATTGTTTTGCAGGTTCATCTTTCTCATCTATTGTTCTTCTTTTCACTTATTCAGTCTTGTCTGATTTCCTCTTACTCTTCATAGCATTTGTACCATGGAGCTGGGCTTACACAGATGTCATCGTCTATGGGATCAGGTCATAACTTCTTTTTCAGAGGAGAACCCTGTCTGAACTCTGTCAGCCCACTGACTTCCATTTTACATGTCAGCACTTTTTGCATGCATTCATTGTTGCACAATGCTCCCCTTTGCTGGTGAAGATGTAGAAGTGGTTTATCATTGATTATCTAGCTTCCTGTCTATCTATCATCTATCATGACTATTATTTTTACCATTACTTCCTCCATGACTGGGATTGTTCTTCATGGAGGAAGGTTCTAGCATGCTGGCTTTACTCTATGATTTCATCAAGGGTTGTCTCCAGAGTCCAGTGAAAAACATGCCCATTTACTCAAAGGCTTTATGACAGACACTTAGATTTAGATACTTGTGAACTATTTGTGCTTTCAGTTGATGAATCCATTTGTCCCTTTACGGGATGACACACCAATTATATGCTTTTTTAACAAAAAAAATTCAGATCAATCTTACTCTTATCCCTCTTTGTTACCTGCTAAAGTCTTGAATTCTGAAAATGTAATAGGTCATCTTTGTCTTACAATTGATAAAATTTGTCTGTAAATTAATTTTCCCAGAAAAATGATACTCTTCCCTCCTTCTCTTTCTCCTTTGAATTAATTTATCAACAGATGTTTATTGACCACCTATTATTTTCTGATTTTATACTACGTGACAGAAATATAAAGATGAATATAATGCACTGCTGCCCTTTATGTTCTTATGCAATAGT
Source organism: Dasypus novemcinctus (assembly GCF_030445035.2). Lineage (NCBI taxonomy): Eukaryota > Metazoa > Chordata > Mammalia > Cingulata > Dasypodidae > Dasypus > Dasypus novemcinctus. The sequence continues at coordinate 32,319,903 of NC_080694.1, read as the reverse complement.
TGGAAATAAGGTCACAACAGAATATGTTAAGTGCATGACAGAGGTAAGCACAGAGTTCTAAGACAGGAAAGAAGATGGAAACCAAATCCAAATTTCTGAGAAGCAACTTAACCTTAGATGGAAGTGGGAAGTGTTAGGAAGCAAGGAATATGCATGGTATGAGAAGATGTCTATTGTTTTTGTTTGTTATTTTAAAAGGGCAGCCATTACAAAAATTACAGAGATGAGAGTCCAGACCATTTGAAATAGAGTATGGAGTTTAATTTTACTAGGTTATAGAAGGCTCAAAAATGGAGAAGTAAGAGGGTAACAAGTCTCAAAGGACCTCATATAGCATGAAAAGATGTCTGGACTTTACAAAAGTACAGTATATGGTGAAAAACTGAAAGTTTTTTGTCAATGAGATGATAGGATCAGGTTAGATTTCATGAAGATCATTGTGGTTGCAATGCAGAAAATGAATATGTCTGAACAAGACTAGAAGGAAGATAAGGGAGACTTGGTTTGATTCAGATGAGAAATAATGATGAACTAAGAGAGGAGTGCTAGGGATGGAGAGAACAGATCTGAAATCAAGATATACAAAGATGGAAATGACAGAGCTTGGTGTTGATTGAATATGGAGGGAGAAAGAGAAGATTCTCTAGCTCTACTGACTGTGAGAATGCCTGGGCTATTCAGTGTGGAACAGGGGATACCAAAGAAAGAAATGTATTCAGACTACAAAATGAGTTCAATTTTGGAGATAATGAATTTGAACTATGTTTGTGATATATAGTTAGAGCTGTATGGAAGCCAACTGGACATACGGTTTTGTAGCTCAGCTGAGATATTTTGTGGGGGGCAATTTTGGAGTTTTCAGCTTATAGATGCTAGGTCTAGGTGATGGTGGAGACCCTGAATTACCCCAAAATGTTGGCATATTGCTCCCATGGGACAAAATTGCACTTGCAGCCAGTGCTTAAGTAACTTCCATATCTGTATTCCATTATTTTCTATTTCTAAAGAATTACAAAAATAACATCCTGACATTGATGTTTTCTGTCAATATATTTGATATCTAGAAGAAATTTCAGCAATGACTTTGTTTCCACATTTATATTAATATTTATAACTTGCACATCTACATTTTTCTACTAACTAAAGAGAAAGAGGGGCATATAAACTATAGCTCTGCATGAAGTTGCTGATGACTTTAAAATAATATATGTAAACTCTGCTCCTCAAGTGGAGATATGGAGGCTGAGTTAAACACTTGGCCCCCATTGACTTTTTTTATTTTTAATCCCATGACATTGAACTTCTTTGTTACACAGAATGTTCTGTGATTTCCCAACACAGTAGGTATCTTTCTGAGTTTCTTGACTTATATTCTAATATTGGCCAATATTCCTCTATTAGCCAAACAATCTTATACATTGATGTTTTAGTTACCTAGTCCTGTGAAGGTAGAGTTTTTAGAACTTTGCTCCAGTTTCTGAGTGCAGTGGTAGAATATGACCTTTGCAGTCAAACAGACCTGGTTTTGAGTTCCAGCTCTGTTACTGGCTAGCTCTGTGATAAGAGGCAAACTCTTTAACCTCTCCGAGACTAAAACTTGCAGATGAGTGATCCTTCATGGGGTTGTGCAAGGATTAAATTTGCTGATACATGTAATGTGCTTCACATAGTGACTGAAACATATAAGTACTCAATAAATCGGTCATTGCTGGTTATATTGTTGTTGTGTAATTATTATTGTCTCTAGTGATTAGACTAATTCAATTAAGCCAACACTTAATTGTGCCTGGTAGTTGGCACAAGGTGCTGCACTGGCACACTTTGTGTGTGCAGGGGTATCTTCAGAGATGAAAAACCCTGAATTAACGTCCTTAAAAGAATTTACCCTAAAGTTAATTATTTCCTACTTTACATCTGCTTGTAGTAACCCCATCCACTTCTTCTATCCAGGGGAAATATTTTTTAAGGTTTCTCCAGCCTTCTTTGTACTTTGGGAAATTTTGGTCTGTGGTGACAGGGCTTTCTCATTCCACATTGCCATCTGGAACTCTTTGTTCAAACCTTGGACAGGAAAAAAAGAAACAAAATTCACTAACTTAGGAAAATAACATTTGGCAGGAACTTGGCAACAATAATCCCTTTGTTGCCAGACTCCTCATTCACAGTGTGGGTGGCTCAGATGTCACTTAATTAAATGCATTTTCCTATAAATTCTCAGTGGTGTGCTCATTTTTACTGATGGCTAATAACTACCCTATCTCTAAGGCAACCAAATTTCACAGCTTGCAGGATAGGGAAATCAGCATGGATAAATGGCATGTTGCTTTTATCAGTACCTGGCCATTCCTCATTATTCACAGAGTGACAGTGGACTTATCCACTTGATGCTTTGCCATTCAGTACTTTCCTTTTACCTGATAGAATAATATGTCTGCATTTTAAAACTAGTACTTTCTATTTTGAGTGTCAACTGTAAGTTATACACTGTACTATGTACTTCACATTCATTGTCCCATTTAATCTTCACAACTCGTTGAGGTAGGTATTAGTATCTCAATTTAAAAGATGGGGAAAACAAGGATCAAAGCAGCTCAAAATAATGTTCAAGGTCATACAGTTGGAGAGTGATGGATTTGAAGAGGGGTCTGAAGGATCTGTTTGATGCCAAACCCCATGATCTTTCCTTTACACTCTGGACTTTCCTACAGAAAAATGCTTATCATGTTTTAGCAGATACAGTCTCAACATACCTCTTTTCAGTCTATATATTTCTATAAATTTATTTATGCATTTATTCAACTCTATTCCTAACCCTTGACATTCTCTGCCCAGCACAGGATTATTGGGAATATAACCTATTGTCGAGGCAAGTTATTTCCCTCCTTTCCTCAGCTGCTCTTCAGTACTAGGTAAAATATTTAGACTTGATTTTCTCATGCTTTTGAATTAGCAAAGTGGCTTACTTGTATAGATATTGTATTCTTAGGCATGACACTATGTATTTGGGCATTCAGCTCGCCTCATGGGCACTGGTTCACCACGCGGGCACTCACACAGGCACTCGACTCTCCATGCGGGCACTCAGCTCACCCCAGGGACACTCAGGTTGGACACCTGGCTCACCGCGTGGACACTGGCTCACCACACAGGCACCCATGTGGGCACTGGGCTCACCACACAGGCGCTCGCGTGACCACTCGGCTTGCCTCATGGATACCCACATGGGCACTCAGCTCGCTGCATGGGCACTCAGCTCATCGCATGGGCACTTGGCTCACCACATGAGCACTGGCTCAATGTGTGGGCACTGCCCTTGCTGTGCAGGCACTCTTTCTCCTCTTTTTCACTAGGAGGCCCCAGGGTTCGAACCTGGGTCCTCCCATATGGTAGGGAGAGGCCTTATCACTTGAGCCACATTCACTTCCTGCATTTCTGTTGTCTATATTTTCCTCTTGGTTTCCATTCATTTGGCTCTATTTACTAACATGCCAGGTAAGTTTTTATTGAATGCTGGATACTGTGTATAAAAAATATATAAGTGCTCTGAATGATAGCTTCCCCCACCCAGAGGGTTTATTTTTCCTTCTGAAAGTTAGATTAAGGACAGATCTCTTGATCCAAGCAGGGATTGAGCTAATTCGATACTTCGTGCAGTCTGTTACTCCCAGGGGTTAGCTATCAAGGGCTCTCTTTCTCTAGCATGATGAGCCTTCCAAAAACTGCTAAGCTTTATAGCTTCTTCGCTGACCATCCCCAGCTGGCTTCTTGGAATCTCATTCTATACCATTTAGGAAATGAAAAATACCGCAAGATGAAATGCAATGCAGAATGTACTTATTTGTCTGTGTTTTATTTTCCTCCTAATTCCTTGGTTTCAAAGTACTAATGATGCCTTGTAGTCCTGGTAGTCATTTTTGTCTCTATTGTCCTGTAAAACCTGTTGAAAACTCTGAGCCTCTGCTTAGAGTTCTGCTTATGAACTAGCAAACACTTCAAGGGGAAGGAAAGGAAGAATATTTGACTCACCTTTTCTTTTTCTGGGACCTTGGCCCTTCAAAGTCCCTGCTGACACGGTTGCTCTCTATGTCTCTCAACAACTTGTTCTGCATTTTATCCAGCTTTTGTAGTTGTTCATAGCAGGATGGTTGGATTGATACATGCTACTCTATTAGAGCCAGAAGTGGAAGTCTATATATCTGTAAATTTGAGTTACAGGTTCCATTTCTTTTCTCTGGTCTCATTTTACCTGTTAACATAATGAAATATACATTATCTAGAGCATAGTACTGAAATTAAAATGAGAAAAATTGGGTTTTCATTCCAGAATCAGCGGGAAAGTGTTTTGTGATCGTGAATCTTCTGGGCCTCAACTTCTCCATCTGGAAAACGGCCATACTGTTTCTTTTATATAATTGCCAGGGTGATTGAAAATATTTAAAGGAAATAGAGAGAGATTGGATTTTCTGATAAAATGCTTTTTAAATTACCCTTCCTCATTCTTTCACAAAGTAGTTGCATGTGGGAATTAAAACGCTTACAGAAAAACCCTCAGCAGCCATCGTTCTTGCACTGTTCCATTCCTGTGCTTACCATATCCACCCACTGAAGAAGCCTGAAAAGAGGGGCAGATGTTAACTCAGTGTGATACTATCGTCGGAGTGCAGCTCATACTGAATCTGTAATATTCTCACAAGCTTGGGTCTTCATAGTATTTAGAATAGATTTCAAGATGCTTCCTTAGAGGAAACAGAAATGAATTTGTCCACAAAAGAAACTCTTACTTTCCCAGATCACCTGTGTCTATTTCACCCCCACTCCCCTTCCCCCCCAATAAAGAGTTATGAGGGCAGATATGTGCCTGTTAATTTGAGCCCTTCTAAGCACATAAATAGGTGAGCCATTAATATATACAATCTTGGTCATCTTAGTAAGCAAAAATTGAACCAACATTTTTCTAGGTTAGCCTAATCTAAAAATAACACCTTCATCTCTTATTAATACGTTAGCTATTATCTAAAGCTTTGCTGTGGATTTAGGGCTCCAGAATTAAGCATGCTTTGATTATAAGGTGGTTTGAGTTGTGCAGACTCATTTAGGACGGGGCTGGGCACAGAGCTGTGGTGTGTCTCCAGGCCTCACCTGGGAGAAGGTTCATCAAATCCTGGGTCCTGTTTCTACCAGGCAGGAGCAGGTACAGAAATTCTTGCATTTGACCTGATGAGAGATAAGGTGTGGCTGGAAGTAACAGGGAAGAAACGATCTGAAAAATGTTTTTTCTTGCTTCTAGTCCTGCTAAGATATTTCACCCCATTCTTAATTCAAGACAAGGGGAGTTAAGAAGTCCTGGATGTGAGCCCCAAGGCAGGTAAGCCCCTTAGGCCTCAAAATCCAACGGTCCTTCTTTCATTTTAAAGTGTCTTCAGGTTCAGGGATTCTACTTCCTTCCCACTTTGACAAGTCTTATAGCTCCTTTATAGGTTTCAAGAGACATTCAGGGTACTAAAGTTACAGTTATTTTATTTTTAAATTATGCAGGTTAGAAGGAAAGAGCAGAAAGCCTTCCCTATGGTGGCCCTCCCAGGCCCCCGGACCACAATGGAGCCAGGGACCTTGTTATCTGCTCAGCAATAGGCTTACATGGGGATTTGACCATTGTTATGGTCAAGAGCTCCCCAGGTTCTGCTTCTACTTTCCCTGCTACTATGGACAAATATCTCCCAATTCTTTAAATCCTTCCTTAAACACACATTTATTGAACAACTACTGATAAGCCAGTGAGGAGCTGGACACTAGGGACTTGCAAGCGTACAGAACAAAGATGTCTTCTTTCTACATCATGCTGCTGCTTGCTGATTCCACCTGCCATTCATGGATTCTATCCACTGCCTTTTGACTGTCTTTTTCTATGCATAGCACAAACATCCCAACCCAAAGGACAGAGTTGCTCCTGCCAGCCTGTCCTTCCTGTCAATAACTCATGTTGAGTGCGGACTTGGCCCAACGGATAGGGCATCCGCCTACCACATGGGAGGTCCACAGTTCAAACCCTGGGCCTCCTTGACCCGTGTGCAGCTGGCCCATGTGCAGTGCTGATGCACGCAAGGAGTGCTCTGCCATGCAGGGGTGTCCCCCACGTAGGGGAGCCCCACGCATAAGGAATGCACTCTGTAAAGAGAGCTGCCCAGCGCAAAAGAAAGTACAGCCTGCCCAAGAATGGTGCTGCATACACGGAGAGCTGACATAGCAAGGTGATGCAACAAAAAGAAATACAGATTCCCGGTGCCGCTGATAAGGATAGAAGCGGTCACAGAAGAACACACCACAAATGGACACAGAGAGAAGACAACTGGGGGAGGGGGGGAGGGGACAGAAATAAAAAACAAATCTTTTAAAAAAAAAAGAACTCATGTTGAATACTACTAATGAACAAACTGAGGAGGAAGTCAGAAAAAAATCCCATTTCAATAATGACTAAAAGATTCAAATATTTAGGAATAAACTTAACCAAGGACATAAAGGACTTGTATTCAGAAAACTATAAACATTGCTAAATGAAAGATCTAATCAAATGGAAAGATATTCCTTGTTCATGGGTTGGAAGACTAAATATCATGGGAACCCACCGGCCAGCTCCCAGCCTCCTCATCCTCATGTAAAGGCAAATTATAAGGAGATAAGACGAAAGCTTCCAAACACCTGCAAGGTGTAGAATGTTGGAGAGGCAGAGCCCATGCCCCTGAAGACCTTATGTATACTGGCAGTGTTCCTTCAGGAACCTTTTATTAATCTATCTAAGGGACACAGAAGACATGAAGTTGTGGAACAGGCAAAGAAAAGCTCAGGGCATCTGGGAATGCATGGCACACACCCATAGATTCCTTTAGAGCAGTCGTTCAATGACAGGAACACTGACATTTGAGGTCAGATAATTTTCTGTTGTTGGAGTTGCCCTGTGCACTGTAGGGTGCTTAGCAGCATCCCTGGCCTCTACCCATCAGATGCCAGGAGTACCTCTCACCCCCGGTTGTGACAATCAAAATGTTTCCGGAGATGAGGATTGTGGGAAGATGGCAGAGTAGGACGCTCCAGGAATCAGTCCTTATTAAATAGTCAGGAGCTGACTGAATCAACTATTTTGAAACTCCAGAGTCCAGCAGAAGATGGTGCAGTATCCAGGGAAGTGAGGGAGAAAGCAGTGGGTAAATGATGATAAAGATAACTGAATTACATTCTTTGCATGGCAGCCCAACCCCACCCTCATGGGAGACAACAGTAAGGTCTGACCCAGCTTGTTGGTGCCAGAGTGGGATATAAAGACCTAGTTCCCCATGATCCATAGGTATGCCACTTAAGTACTGATCACTGCTCTTGATTAGCTACTTCAGATCCACTGGAGGACTGACTCTGGAGGTGGCCATTATTCCAATCTGCCTCCAGACAAATGTGGCAGAGGAGATGTAAAGATTGTATGCTTCCTCACAGTGGCAGAGGACAACTGAAGAGCTGCATTGGCAGGGCAGGTGTTGAGACAAGAAAGCACAGCTCCGGGGAGAAGTGGAAGCACCTCCTGGCATCCATCCTGTCTTCTGTTTCGTCCTCTCTGCAGAGCTATTTGGAGCCTGCAAGCGCTCCTTTTGTGGGTCCCTGGCCTTGTTTCTGCTAGGAAACACTGAGTTGGGAAACTTCTTTCTGGTGTGCACCTCCCCTCAGAGTTTCCCCTCCATGCAAAAGCAGTGTGAGACAGAGAAACAATTGAGCTGAGCACTATGGGCAAAGGATTAACTATTCCCAGTCCTGCAGAGGAAAGATTGGGAAAGGAAGAAGTTCTGTTTCTTGGAAAGTAGAGGGGGTATTCAAACTCCTGTAAACAAAGGAACTTCTAAGGCCAATAGCAAACATAACCCCAGGACAAGACACAGGTCCAGAAAAGACAGGGAGGACCCTATACTTTGCATTTTTCTTGGGCTGACCTTCTTCATAGGAGGGCTGTATGCTGAAGGAGTGCACCAGCCAATGCAAAGCCAATTTACAAAGACTATTAAAGGTGTGCTTTTGCTTATGCTTTCTTGTTTTTTTTTTTAAAGCTCCTGACATTCAAAAAATTCTCCATTATAATATCAGTAGCTGAATACAAACATAAGAAATATACATCTCAGGAAATAAACCAGAATTAACATTTAAAATATTAAATTGTGCAGTGTGCAAGAAGAGATTGCAGTACAAAGAAAAAGGAAACTATGGTCCATCAAAAGGAAGAGGATAAAAATCCAGAAAGCATCAACTAAAAAGACCACATTTTGAACATATTAAGTGAAAACTTATAAAAAAATGATTGTCAATTATACTCAAGGAGATGAAGGAAAACACAGAGAAAGAACCAAAAGATATCAGGAAAACAATGAATGAGCATATGAGAATCTCAAAGAGATAGAAAATTAAAAAGGAATCAAACAGACTACTAAAGTTAAAAATAACAATAACTAGAACGAAAAATGTCCAAGAGGGTTTCAATAGCAGATTGGAATAGGCAGAAGAAAGAATCAGTGAATTCAGAGATAAGACAATTGAAATGAGCTAGGCTGATGGGCAGAAAAAAAATTACTAGAAGAAAAAACTAACTTAAGAGACCTGTGGGACACCATTAAGCATTCTAATATATGTTTTATGGGAGTCTTGGAAGGAGAAGAAAGAGAGAATGGTGCAGAAGTAATAGTCAAATAAATAATGGCAGAAAACTTCCTAAACATAGCAAAAATGTGAATATGCACATTCAAGAAACCAAAAGGACACCGAACAAGAAAAATTTGAAGAGAAATATGCTCCACCAAATACTGATCACTGATAAATACAAAGGACAAGGAGAGAGTTCTGAAATTTACAAGAGAAAAGCAACATGTTATATACAAGGGAGTTCTAATTAGATGAAGTGCCAGTTTCTCATCAGGAACCATGCAGACAAGAAGGCAGTGGGTTGAAATACTTAAATTGCTAAGAGAAAACAATTGCCAGCCAAGACTTTTATACCCAGTGGGACTTCTTTAAAAATTAGGGGAGAGGTAAAGTCATTCCAAGATAAACAAAAGCTGAGAGAGTTCATTACCGCAGACCTGCCCAATGAGCAATGCTAAAGGGAGTTCTTCAGATAGATAGGAAAGAATACTAGACAGTGTTTCAAAGCAGCATAAAGAAATAAAACCTCCAGTAAGGGTAACTGTATGTGTAATTATAAATGTCAGTACTATTGTATTGTTATTTCTTGGTGTATAAATCCACATATTAATTCTTATATGTGTTAAAAATGCAAATGTAGGGAAGCAAATATGGCTCGAGCTATTGAGCTCCCAACTACCACATGTGAGGTGCCTGGTTTTGTTCCTGGTGCTTCCTAAAGAAGACAGCAAGCTGGCATGATGGACAGGTGCAGTAAACTGATGCAACAAGAGACACAAGAAGAAAAGCCTAATGAGAGACACAACAAAAGCAGGGAGCAGAGGTTCCCAGTGCCTCCTAAAGAAGATGAGCTGATGCATCAGGCAGGTGCAGCAAGCTGACGTAACGAGATGATGCAACCAAAAACACAAGAAGAAAAACATAATGAGACACAACAAAGCAGGGAATGGAGGTGGCTCAATGATTAGGCACCTCCCCTCACACATTGGAGGTCCTGGGTTCAGTTTCCAGTACCTCCTAAAGAAACAAGGAAGTCAGACATAAGTGCAAACAATGAGAGGGTAGGGAGAAATAAATAAATCTTTTAAAAAATGCAAATGTATAAGAAGGCGGAATGTACATATATGCTATTGAAGTCAAGTTGGTATAACATCAGATATGATTGGTATACACTTAGGATGTTACATTTTAACCCCATATTAACCATAAGGAATCTATATGAAAAATATATCAGATACAAATGAGAAGGGATTAATATGGTACAATACAAAAAATCAAATAAATATGAAAGTAGGCTTTAATGGAAGAATTGAGGGCCAAAAGGTATAAGATTTACAAGGATTAAATGGCAGAAGAAAGCCCTGCTTTTAAAGTAGTTACCTTAAATATAAATGGGTTAAGCTCTCCAGTCAAAAAACCAGAGATTGTTGGAATGGATATAAAAATCATGACCCAACTATATGTTGTTTACAGGAGATTCATCAAAAATTCAAACATAAGTAAGTTGAAAATGAAAGGGTGGAAAAACTATACCATGGAAATAGTAACAAAAAGAGATCTGGGTAGCCTTACTAATAATATCTAATAAAATAGACTTTTAGTCAAAACTGTTGAGGGACAAAAAAGGTCATCATATGCTGATAAAGTGGTCAATTGAATAAGAAGACAACATAATTATAAATATATATGTACCTAACAGCAAATGCCCAAAATATATGTAGCATATATTGACAGATTTGAAGTGAGAAATTTTTGGTTCTGCATTAGTAGTAGGATTCTTTAATACACCTCTTTTCAATTTTGGGTAGAACACCTAGACAGAAGATCAAAAAGAAAATAAGAGACTAAAGTGATATTCTAAACCAACTAGACCTAACAGACATGTATATATAACATTTCATTCAATAGTAATAGAATACACATTTATCTCTTGAATGGACCATTCTCCAGGATAGAACATCTTTTAGGTCACAAAGCAAGTTTCAGTAAGTTAAAAAAGATTGAAATAATATAATGCATCTCCTCCAACCACAAAGAAATGAGGTTGGAAATCAATAACAGAGGGAGAAATGGAAAATTCACAAATATGTGGAAAATAAACAATGTACTCTTAAATAACCACTGGATTAAGGAAGAAATCAGAAGGGAAATTAGGAAAGAACTTGAGGTGAATGAAAATGAAAATGCAAAATACCAAACCTTATGAAATGGTGCAAAGGCAGTACTGAAAGGGAAATTTATAGCTCTAACTGCTTACATTAAAAAAGAAGGAAGAGTTCAAATTGGATACTTGATCTCAAAACTGGAAGAACTAGAAATAGAAGAACAATCTAAACCGAAAGCAAGTAGAAGGAAGGAAATAAGAAATATCGAAGTGGAGATAAATGAAATAGAGAATTAACAAAAATAGAGAGATCAAAGAAACTAAAGTGATAAGATCAATAAAATTGACAACCCTTTAACTACAGTAACAAAGAAAGCAAGAAAGAGAACACAAAAAACTAAAGTAAGGAATGAAAAAGGGGACATTACTAATGACCCCACAGAAACAAAAAGGATAAGAGGATACTAAGAACAACTAAATCCCAACAAACTAGATAGCATTGATGAAATGAAAATATTTTTAGAAACAGACTATCTACAGAGATTCATGAAAAAACAGAAGATCTCAACAAACCAATAACTAATAAAAAGATTGAATCAGTAATCAAATACCTCCCACCAACAACCAAAAAGCACAGGACAGAGGAATGTTTCCAAAAATTCCACGAAGAACTAATATCAATCCTGTTCAAATTTTCTCAGAAATTTAGAGGAGGGAATGCTATCCAATTCATTCCATGAGGCCAACATCACTCTTATACCAAAGCCATATAAAGATGCCACAAGAAAAGAGAATTACAGACCAATATCTCTTATGAATATAACTGCAAAAATTCTTAACAACGTACTAGCAAACTGTATCCAATAGCACATTTAAAGAATAATACACCATAATCAAGTGGGATTCATTCTACTTATGCAAGGGAGCTTCAACACAAAAAGTCAGTGCAAGCAATATACCACATTATTAGAATGAAGGGCAAAAATGCATGATCATCTCAACTGATACAAAAAAGCATCTGATACAACCCCCAGGTATTGGTTCCTTTGAGGGCTAAAGAGACCCATGGGAGTTATGGTCATGGCTGATGGGGTTAACTACCAGGTCAGATGGCCCCTCTTTGGAAATGGTGTTTATGTGTGATGAATCTGGACTCAGATGGGATCTCTCTTCATAAGACTTTCATGCTAATGTGCTGGAATTGCAGTTAGTGTTGGGGTTAAAGATATATTTAGGGGATTTGAATCTCTGGACTAATAATGTGATAGCCAGGTCCTGAGCCTCAACAGACTCCAGCACCTACAATCTGATTTATTGGACTCACCACACTCAGCTAAGATGGAGTTGAAGAAGGACAACCACCACACCATGGAGCCTAGAGTGATTACAACTGAAAGTGGGAGGATTGCATCCAGCATCCATGTGGAATCTGAGCCTCCTCTTGACATAGAGGTGCAATGGACACAACCAATCCAATGTCCACATAGAAAAGGTAGCATTGGATTGGGAAAAGTGGACATGGTGGCTGATGGGTATGGGGAAAGGCAGGAAGAGATGAGAGGTGGAGGCGTCTTTGGGACATGGAGCTGCCCTGGATGGTGCTTCAGGGGCAATCACCGGACATTGTAAATCCTCACAAGGCCCACTGGATGGAATGGGGGAGAGTATGGGCCATGATGTGGACCATTGACCATGAGGTGCAGAGGTGCCCAAAGATGTACTTACCAAATGCAATGGATGTGTCATGATGATGGGAATGAGTGTTGCTGGGGAAGGGAGAGGTGGGGTGGGGGTGGTGGGGTTGAATGGGACCTCATGTATATATATTTTTAATGTAATATTATTACAAAGTCAATTAAAAAATTAAAAAATTTAAAAAAAAAGCATCTGAAAAAAATCCAGCACCACTTCTTGATAAAAACCATTGTTACCACTGTTATTCAACATCATACTGAAAGTTTTAGAGAGAGCGATTAGGTAAGAAACAGAAATAAAATGCATATAAATTGGAAAAGAAGAACTATAATTTCTCTTTTTGCAGATGACATAATCCTATATACAAAAAAATCCTGAAAATGACTTCAGCAAATTATCAGGGTATAAGATCAATACTTAATAACAATTTGTGTTTCTATACACTGGTTACAAACAATCAGAGGAAGAGATTAAAAAAATTTCTTTCATTGCAATAGCAACTAAAAGTATCAAATATCTAGAATAAATCTAACTCAGGATGAAAAGAACCTGTACAAAGAAATCTACAAAACATTGCTAAAAGAAAATTTAACAATACCTAAATAAATAGAAGGACATTCTATGTTCATGGATTGAAAGACTAAATATATTTAGATGTCAATTTTACCCAGAGTGATTTCCATTTTCAACACAACCCCAATCAAAATATACCAACAACTTTCTTTGTAGAGATGGGAAAGTCAATCATCAAATTAATATTGAAGGTTAAGGGGCCCTGAATAGCCAATGGAATTGAATTAGGAGCTCAGAAATCCACCCTCATGTTTATGGCCAACTGACTTTTGCCAAGTGGGAAACTACCATTCAATTGGGGAAGAATAGTTTCTTTAACAAATGGTGCTGGGAAAACTTGATCTTCATTTGGAAAAGAATGAAGGACCTCTATCTCATACATTATATAAAAAATCAACTCAAAGTCGATCAAAGATATAAATATAAGAGTCAGAACTAACAAATTCCCATAAGGTGGGAAAGAATTTTTAGGAATCTGTGCTAGGCAATTGTTTCAGACTTTACACCCAAAGCTCAAGCAACAAGTGAAAAAATAGATAAATGGAACCTCATCAAAATATAACTTTTGCACGTCCAAGGACCTCATTGTGAAAGTAAAAAGACAGCCTACTTAATGGGAGAAAATATTTGGAAACCGCATAAATGATAAAGGTTTAATATCCAGAATTACATAAAGAAATTCTTCAACGTAGTAACAGAAGGATAAACAACCCAATTAAAAAATGGACAAAAGTCTTGAGCAGACATCTATCGAAAGAAGATTTACAAATTGCCAAAAAGCACATGGAAAATGCTCGACATCATTATCCATTAGAGATATGTTGATCAAAATCACAATGAGAGACCATTTCATACCCACCAGAATGGCTACTATTAAAAAAACCCAGGATATTTTAAGTGTTGGATAGATCGCAGAGAATAGAAATATTCATTGCTGTTGTCAATGTAAAGTGATGCAGTTGCTGTGGAAGACTGTTTGACAGGTCCTCAGAAAGTTAAGTGTAGAATTTCCATATGATCCACCATTCCCACATCTAAATATGTCTTAGTTTATCAAAGGCTGCCAATACAAAAATATCAGAAATGGATTGACTTTTACAATAGAGATTTATTAGGGGACAATCTTAGAGTTGATGCTTTCTCACTAAGGTAGTCTGCTGGCAGACCTGCAGTTCTACCATATGGCAAGGCAAGAGGGCAACTGATCTCCACTGAGGTCTCTGCCTTCCTCTCAGGAACACTACCTCCACGGAGCTCAGCTGTGGGTCATCAGGCATAGGGCTTGCCTCTTTCTGGGCATCTTCTCTCAGCCTAATCAAGTGATCTAATCAAGGTCCCTCAATGGAGCATAATCAAAGGCCCCATCTACACTGTGTTTATAGGCACAGGACTGGATTACCTAAAGAACCTAATGTTCTGGGGTCCACAAAAGACAGGACAAGGTATATATTGAAAATTACTGAAAGCAGGATCTCAAACAGGCATTTGCACATCAAAGTTCATAGCAGCATTGTCCACAATTGCTAAAAGGTAGTAGCATTCCAGGTGTCCAACAACTGATGAATGAGTAAACAATTCGGTATATACACACAATTGAATATTATTCAGTCATAAAAAGGAATGTGGTTCTGAAACATGTAACAACATTGATGAACCTTGATGACATCATGTTGAGTGAAATAAGCCAGGCACAAAATGACAAGTACTGTATGCTGTCATTGATGTGAAATAATTAGAATAAGAAAACTCAGTAAAAATCTACATTATAGTTTACCAGGGAAGGGGATGGGTATAGGGAATAGGGAGTTAATGTTTATATAATAACTGAGTTTCTATGTGGGATGATGAAAAAGTTTTGGTAATGGATGGTGGTGATGGTAGCACAACATTGTGAATGTAATTAACAGCCCTGAATTATACATTTGAATGTGGTTAAAAGGGAAATTTTAGGTTGTTTACATGTTCTAGAATAAAAATGTGAAAGAAAAAAATTCCGTGGGACTGTGCAACATAAACTGCCAACCCTATTGTAAACCACAGACTATAGTTAATAGCCCAATTATGAAAATATACTTTCATCAATTGTAACTAATGTACCACCCTAATGCATAGTGTTCTTAATGGGGGGGTACATGGAGTCCCTATATTTTATGCATGATTTTTCTGTAAACCCACAACTTCTCCAATTAAGAAAACAACATAAAAAGTAAAATGATTCTAGAGATTGCCAAATGTTCCCTGGAGGACAAAACCACTTTCAGTCAGAGGGAAGTAATTTGAATGAGAAGCTAGAGTCCTAAGACATCAAATTCCAGGTTAATGAAATGCAACCCAGTTTTAGTTTGCTAACGGCTGTCCAGGCTATATACCAGCTTGTACAATGGGGATTTATTAATTTATCAGCTTACAGTTCTGAGGCTGTGAAGGCGTCCAGATCCAGGCATCATTGGAGATGCCTTCACCCCAGGCTCAGCGGTGGCCATCAGGCACATGGCAGGGTACATATGCTCCTGCCAGTCTCTGCCTTCTCCTCCAGGCTCCCTTGCTTTCAGCTCTAGGCTGCCTTCAGCTTTATCTCTGCTCCTGTGGCTTTCTTTCCCCCTGGTTCCATTGATTCAGCTTCTGGCTTCCACGGCTTCCTCTCAGGGTTTCTAGGAGTTTTTCTCTATGTCTGCAGCCTTTTCAATTTTAGTTTTTCAAGGACTCCAGAAGGGGATTAAGGCTGACCCTTACTAGAGTAATCTAATCTAATGGCCCTTAACTGAATTTAATCTAATCAAAGATTCATGATAGGTTCATATCCACAGGAATGGATCAATTTAAGAACACAATTTTCTAGGGTCCACACAAGATTCAAACTACCACGAACCCCAACTGGTGCAAATTCACTACCAAACAACCAACCAACAATCAACAACCAACTACCACCACAAAGAACAATCATAAAGACCCCATACAGGTGCAAAGACTTTCCTTTATTACCTACCTGTGTTAAGCTTCCTATGGTTCTCAACTTTAGGGTGATTACAAGTGCGACGGCTTGCTCGGTCGGTAGAGGTGGGGTCTGGCTGCGGACGAGGGGTCGGTCCAGCTTTGGACGAGGGGTCGGTCCTGCTTGGGACGAGGGGTCGGTCCGGCAGCAGACGAGGGGTCGGTCTCACGGGGGTTGCACGGTTCGGCTGACGGGGTCGCCCGGCAAAGCCGGCGACAAAGGGGTCGCCCGGAGAAGCAGGCAACGAACTGGGGACAAGGGAGGCCAGGCCCTTGTCGGGGCTCTCAGGACTGGAGGGCGCACGGCAGAAAAACTACCGTGGAGACAAGGTAAACACGCAAATCCACTTTATTGAGGGAGAGGCAACAGTTTTATAGGGGCTGGGGAAGGCTGATTGGTCGAAGCCACGCCCTGTTCTGATTGGTTGCTGGCGAAAGGTCAGTGGGCGGTACCGGACGGGGGAGGGGTGGTGGTTAGGGATTGGCTGTCGCTGTTGCTGGGGGAAGGGGCAGGGTTTAGGGATTGGTGGCTGCTGTTGCTGGGGTGGAGGGCAGACTGGAGTTTCCCGCCCACGCCTGGCTGTTGCTGCTGTGGGGGGAGGGAAAAGGGCAGACTGGATTTTTCCAGCCACACCTGGCTGTTGCTGCTGTCGGGGGAGGGGAAAAGGGCAGACTGGAATTTTCCGCCCTGCGCCTGCACAGGGAGAAAGAAGAAGAAGGGTGCCGCCCCACAGGCATCGTGTGGCGCCATCCGGGAGGAGGGGCGGCCGCGGAAGCATGGCTGCCAAGAAGGGGAGACCCGAGGGCACTCTGCGCCCATGCCGAGCTCCCTTCAGGGGTGGCGGTGGGCCCGACCAGCCACCCTATTATGGGGGCAGCGGCTTGGCCTGCCGCGGCTGCTCCCCCGCCAGGCCAGCAAACCACACTTCAGCCCGAGGGGTGACCGCAACAAGAGTTGAATAAAATTTGTCATCAACTGATTGAATTTATTTTAGCAAGACTGATGAACCACTCT
This sequence comes from Dasypus novemcinctus, assembly GCF_030445035.2. Classification (NCBI taxonomy): domain Eukaryota; kingdom Metazoa; phylum Chordata; class Mammalia; order Cingulata; family Dasypodidae; genus Dasypus; species Dasypus novemcinctus. Next base: position 32,302,855 of record NC_080694.1, on the reverse strand, counting down.
TTGGGGGGATTTTTCCTGCCATTGCTTCCTCCTTCACTGTTTTATTTTAATTTGCTTCATCTCATTCAGTCAACTCATGTGTCTTTCCTAGTAAATTACATGTAACTGGTGAATTATTGGTACCGCATTTAAAACCCTGACTAAATAGTATCTAACATGTTTGGAAGTTGGGTGTCCCTCATTAATGTGTGTTCAGGAAATGTAAACAGATTTGTCTTTTTGTACTGACCAGAGTAGGACAAAATTAGAGAAGAAAACCTGCTATCAGAAATCCATCCCAGGTAATAGAAGCACGAGGATGTTGGGGAAGCAAACCCAGGGAAAACAGATTCTGGGTTCCTGATGGGGGCAGAGGTAGGAGGAAGATAGTCTTCGGTTTGGATAGGGACCTATGAACTCTGGAGAAAGTTAGAGGCAGATAGAGCTGCTCTTGGACTGGAGTATATTTGGGCTGCTGCTGGGAAGGGGCAGAAGAAGCTTGTGATAGAGGCTCCTGTGCCTTACTCAATTTTCATCCCAGGTCCCAGCACCACATCCAGCATGTAGGAGGCTCAACAGATGCTAAATAGAGCAACAGACTTCATTCAAAGGTCACTGGAAGGCTCCCCTTTCCCTTCCTTACCCATTGACCTGCTCCATCCCAGGACAGACAGAGCCATTTCTTTAGTACCTTACTGTGGTGATGTTGGTAAAGCAATAACATGACTAAATTTTTTTCACGTTACAGAGTAATTTATTGACATCAGCCGCAGCCTTTGATCTCACGGAGATGCAAGAGGAGAGATGAAGCGAACGAGGCGTACGTGGTACGGCAGGGATGGCGGAGAGGAACGGGCTGAGGTTCATGATTTAACTCTGCCTTTTCCAGCTTACACTCTTCAGCTCTTGGCCAGCAGATGAACCCCGCGGGGAGTTTTGAGGCTTAGTCTTGCCAGAATGGTCTGTGTTTCATTCAAGCTCGTAAATGGAATTCTCTGCTGGAGATCACAGGCTCTTTGAAAAGTAAGTCTGAGCCTTTCTCTATTTTTGCCCTAGGTTTGGATACTTTCCAGACTGCATTCAGATGACCCTGAATGGTGGGCTGTCTTTGGTGGTCTACCTTCCTGGCAGTGAGTGCCAAGAGGTGACTATTCCCGAAGGTGTTTGTTTTGTTTGATTAATGAGGACGTGGACTTTTCTTGTTGTTCTTTACTGTCGCTGCCTCTAAAGCTTTCATCAAAGGCTGTTTGGAAATCATGCCAGCTCATTAACTGTTTATGATGCAACAAAGGTGACTCTCTTGGAGCGCCTTAAACCTTTCACCTGAAAAACAAACATGCCACACTTGAGCTTTAATTGTCAAGGAAGATTAAAAGTGTCCCAGGCTGGCTTGCTGGGTAAAGGCTTTGCTGTTGACATAGGCACCAGGAGCCCACAGGTTTGGGCAACGCGGGCTTGTGGTTGCGGCTTCATCCTGCTCCAAGCCTGCCCTCGTGTTGAAAAGTGGATGAATGTTGTGTCTGATCCTTAGCAAGCTCGTAAATGTGAGCACTAAAATCTTGGCTCGGGTGGCTTTTTCTCGCTGTTGTTTTCGTGGAAAGCACCTACTAGAATCAGATTAGATGGAGCTCCTTTCTTGAACCAGAACTTCCAATGAGAAAGATGAAATGGGATTCAAGTGCATGTCTTGTTTCCCACGTTTCTATTTGTTAGTGGTTTTATAAGGGTCCCGAGTCCTTCATTCATTCGACATTTATTTAGCCTCTACCTTGTGCCAGATACTGAAGCTACAAGGGCACAGAGCCTGCTGAGAGGGGGCTCGTGGTCCAAAAATGTGGAAAATAGAAGATGATTACAAAACATCCCTGAAAGTGCCTTGATTGGGGCACACGTGAAGTTCTGTAAGCAACTTTGGAGAGGGGTTGAACTTACACTGAGGGGGCAGGGTGAGGAGGAAGAATCAAGGACAGCTTATACCCGAGAGGACACCTAAGGGAAGAAGCAATATGCAGGCACTGAAAACTATTACTTTAAATCTGAAAAATGGCTCATATCAAGCTTATTAGGCTAATATTAGTGCCAACCATATTCATTTAATAATAACCTGAGTGTGTTTGGGCCATAGTTAGTTCCGCTCTACCATGCTGCTGTTGCTTGGCTAACAACGGTGTCTGTCTAATCTTTAAATTGCATCTTTTTCCCTTATCGATTTTCTTGGTGATGAGATTAGCCAATTGTAGATGCACTGTGAACTAGTTTCAACATTAGCCATTATCTAGTTTTTTACATGAGCTTCTAGTTAACTATCTGCATTTGTGCAACATGAGCCAGTTGATTTGAAGTCTTATAGTTGGCATTTATAGCAATTTAGACTGAAGTTGGGGGACTTGCCTTGACTTATCAGTAAGATAAAAAATTTGGTAAGTAAATTAAGAGTTTAAGAAAATTGCAGGGATTTAAGACTTTTAAAGAGAATCAATTGTTCTCAAGCCTCTTTAAGCTTGGCAAGTATCCATGTACTTTCAAAAGAATAATACTTTTATTTAATAGTTTTTCCAAAAGAGCTAGACATAAAAGCTTCTGTTACTTGAATTTCTTGAATATAGTTTAATCAAATTTCTTAAAACACTTCTATAATTATGATGTTTTATAGAATTCTCTCACATGGTACATTTTAGGGTCATTGTGACCTTTTTTTCAGATATCAATATCAACAAATGGTGCAGATGAAGCTCTTGATAGAGTTGATAAAAGAGAGTGGCTCTTAACCTTTCTAAGGACATGGACTCCTTTGAGAATCTGATGAAGACATGGGTCGATGTCTCAGAGAAATGCATTTTGCATTTTATTTAAGAGTGCTTCTAATTCCCAGGAGCTCCTCTATGGGAGCAGTACACTATGGAAGCGATAGTGGAGGTGGTCACTTCAGATGAGTTTCTCATCCTATGTAGTTAGGAGAATTGTTCTAGGCATGGCTGGGCTAGGAGCCAGTTGAACAACCACCCAACAAAGTAATTTTTAAAACTTTTAAAAGTTTGAAAATAAGTCCAATTAATGGGCTCAAGAGAATTTTTGCTCTATCAGCTATTTTGTCACAATCAGTCCATTCTTGCTATTTGCAGCAGTTATGTTCTATAAAGTTGCCACATATACTGAAGTAGTAAATACTGAATCGTTGCCCTTAGGTAAGGTTCAGAGTTAGATTCCTGTGAGTTTCTGGTCACAACATTTCCTCAATTATTAGTATGTGTGTCTCTGTTTAAAGACACCTTATATCTTCTGCTTCCTCCTTAAATGTATATGCAGTAATACCCCAGGATGTTCTTGGTTTCATTAGTGTTTTAGAAACTGCCCCCACGAAACCCCATCTAGAAATAGTACCTTTGCTTTCAGGACATTTTAGAGCAACATTTAAACAAAATCTCTGACCATAAATCTAAGCAAGTTTAATCATAAATCCCATTGGAGGGCAGGTAATTAGAGCTCATTAAACAAGATGTCTATTCATTAACAGTGAACTCACAGTCAGCAGCATCATAGCTCATGCCTGAACAAAGCTTACCTAACCCATATTTTCTCCATAAGGTACATCGCAGCCCTCTTACCCCTATGAACACTAGACAGCATTTCAGTACTACACTGAGGGGCCATTTTAAACGGTGAAATTACCAACAAAAAGCTCAAAAATGTGAAAAACATGAAACTAAATATATACGCTTGTTTACAGAATGAGAGCTGAAACAGGAAGGCAGAATGTCACTTTGTTCAAGGTCAGTCAGGGACATGCCCATAGAGTGACTAGAATTTTTTGCGGCTCTGTGCATGTCCATGAATGACCCTGAAAGAAATGCAAATATGGAATACCCGAATCATGAGGACTGCACATATATTTTCAGTGTGTTTCAAGTTTTATTGTGCTCTCATAATCACATAGTTTGAAAACTGCATGCCTTATCAAATATACAGAAATTTTAAAAATCTCCAAGCAATACATTTGTAGGCACAGTTTTAATCCATCTCAGTATAGTTCCCATTCATGCTTAAGGAGTTGGTTTTCACATTCCACATTGACATCTTTATAGGCTTTTTTTTTCTTTAAGAGAAGCTCAAATATGTGTGGGCAGACTCAAAAGAAAACCTCAAAATGTAACCAATTACATCGCAAGTCAGCGTTCTCTTGAAGCTAAATAGGCTAAACATTAAAAGTGCTTTGGTGGATTTCTGTTCCCTGGTTATTGTATCAGGTGCTAATCAATTGTGGGATCTTTTCCTTTAGAAAGTTGTAAAGCTTAGAGTGGGGCCATTAATGCAGAAGACAATGAATGGAAGCAAGGGGTGCATTTTCCCCTGTTCCTTGGTGCCTATAATGCATTGTTAGGAAAGATGTGGCCTCATCAGGACACTGAAACTGGAAAGACCTCTACAGTAAAATACGCTGATCAAGGACCGATCACCTAAAGCCACCTGGCATCCTCAGTGTGAGGCCAGGGTTTCCCACTGGAAATGACTTCAGAAGATTCCAAAATGGCGCCACTCCGCATCTCTAGCCAACAGTTTGCAACGTTCTCTTACCTAAACTGCTGGCAGAAGTATCATATGAGGAGTAAATCTTTAGGCCAGAAGGGGAAATGTGAGAGACCCCAATACTGTAATGTTCCCAAACTGGAGTCAGCAGCCCTTAGGAAATCACTCTGGGGCTGTACTCCTTTCCCCTTACAGCGAGACGGTTTCCTGGCATTTGAAGATGCCAGTTCAACTGATAGCCCTGTAGGTGTGACTGAGAAACCACGCAGACACAGCCCCGTCCTTCTTCCCCATGCTGCAAAGTCTGTCCTGGGGCTCGTGCCCTTGTCTCAGCAGAGGACCCGGCCCACTGGGAAGCCCTGTCTTTTTGCTCCTTGGGCTGCTTGGTGCCTTTGAAAGGGACACAGGGGGACTGTGAGGTGCCTGGGATCCTCCCTGACTTGCTTTACTCATGCTCTGCCTGCCTCACAATGGATGGAGTTCCCTTACAATAAAAGCAGAGACCCAATAAGTACAAACTTTGCTAACGCAGGTTAAGAGACAAAAACCAAAAGGCAAAGTGATGGGTGGGGGTTCTCCCTATAGACCAGGGGTTCTTATCCAGGGTTCTGTGAGCTTGAATTGAAATTTTAAAAAACCTTGGTTCTTGTGGGGACTTGCTGGTGCGGTGTGATATAGTTATTAAATAATACACAGTGTAGTGTGGACTTAGTAAGGGGTCTGCGGTTTTCTCCTGACTGGCAAAGGGGTCCGTGGAACAAAAAAGGTTGAGAACCCCTGTTCTAGACAGAGAGACTCACATCAAGCTGAAAGGAAAAGAGTTATGTGTGGGATACAAGGGTTTCTCTTTTTTTTTTTTTTTCTTATGCTGTATTCACCTCTCCTTTCCTTTCTTTTGCTTTTCCTTTTTTTTTTTTTTTTTTTTTTTAAATCACATGCATTATAATTGGAAGGGTTCAGAGCTGATCTTATTTGACGTCTCCCACAAGTCAAACGAAGATTCAAAGGCCCAAGAAAAGGTAGCTGGCTCAGGTCTCCTGAGTGGGGCTGTTCCTGAAATTATATGGAATTCTGCAGAGAGGGCTTTGAACTGGTAAAGTGATCTGTAGCTCTGGATGCTCCCTTTATTTTCAATTTAGCAACCTCAGGGCAAGTTAGATACACAGAGGCCAATTCTTAGCCACTTTGTGTATCTGTTCTCTCATCTGTGCAATGGAAATAATGATAATACTTATCTCATGGGATTGGTTTCAGGATTAAATGAGCAAGCAGTCAATAAACATAAGCTATTTTCTTTGCATCCAAGTGTGCCTCTGATTGTGCTTCTTGGGAGAGTTTGTCCGTGAATTTGTTATGGAAAGTTATTTAATCTCTGTTGACCTCAGTTTCCTCATCTGTAAAGTGGGAATCAAAACTCTTCTTTCTTCATATGTTATTAAATAACATTTCGCATTAAACACTGAGAACAGGCCCTGGCTCACAGAGTTCAATAGATGTTGGCTAGTATCATTGTGGTTATAATTTCCTATTAATTACGATTAGAATCCTAGCCTCTTGTGTCTGTAGGGCTTTCTTTCTCATATGAAATTCATGGGTGCAAATGGATTAAAGGGCCGAGAGTATCCCAACTTTACCTTGCAGTGTCTAAGGGCCAAATGCAAAAGGATATATTTCTGGGAAGACTGAAGCTTAACTCCAGGATGGAATCCAGGCCCAGTTTCATTCAGAGCAGTGTATTTTATTATTATGATGATGGGAAGTGTATTAGTTTCCCATGGCTGCTATAACAAATTACCACCAATTTAGGGGCTTACAACACCAAAAATTTATTCTCTCCTTGTCCTGGAGGTCAGAAGTTTGAAATCAATTTCACTGGGTTAAAATCAAGGTGTCTATAGGTTGTGTTCTTTCTGGAGGTTCTAGGAGAGAATCTTTCCTTGCTCTTTCCAGTGTCAAGGGTCCACCTGCATTCCTTGGCTCGTGGCCACAGCATGCTGACTTCTGCTTCTGCCATTCCACGTCTTCCTCTGATTCTGACTCCTCCCACCTCCCTCCTATGAGGACCCTTCTTACTACACTGGGCTCACTGGGCAATCTCAAGATCCTTACCTCAATTGCATTTGCAGAGTCCCTTTTGCCATCTAGTGTAATATCCACAGGTTCTGAAGATTAGGATGTAGCATATTTGAGGGGCCACAAATACAGGGAACATAGCTTGGATATGTCTCTTCTAGATTAATTTCATCATCTTGCCTTAAAATGCAAAATACTCCTGGGATGGGTCAAGCTTTGAGGTTCCTTGTTAGACAACCACTATCCAGTCCCCAGTTATGCCTGTCATGCTGGTGTGATTATTGTAGCATCCTCCCTGCCCCCTATTCTCTCCTAAAAATGTTCCAGGTTTGACAATAATTATAGGGCCTTCCTATGTATAAATATTTAAAGAAGGGAAACTCAGAGGACATCCTTCATAGTGTTTGGTGAGAGAGAACCCTGTTGAGAGAATGTTGCGCTCACACACACCCTTGAACTCCTTTGGACTGTAGAGAAGTCCTTATTTGTAAGGTCATCTTGCTTGACTTGACCATTTCCTTTCCAGCAGGGGGCTGAAGGGGCTGAGGAGAGGGCTCTGGGTCCCCCTTAGCTTCACCCATCGCAGTTCTGCCTTTTGACTGTCGTACACGTTGGAATGCCCTGTGAGAATACATTTGAGAAAAGGTTCTGCTGCCAAAATTAACCTGAAAACTCACCAGTCTGATGGTAACCAGGGAGCCCTTTAAACGCTCACATTTTTTTTCTATTATATTGTTCTAGAAGAGGGTACATCTTGGACGTTGCCTTGAACAAGCCACCAAGTGTAACTAATTCCTTCACCTTTAAATTGGGGATGAAGAGTAATCATTTGGCAGTGTTTTGGTGAAGACCGGAGGTAGTGCCTCTATATTAAAAAAAAAAATGTATATATATATATATATACATATATATACATACATATATATAACTATATATATAGTTACTGGGACATAGACAGGTACTCAACAAATGATTGTTACTATAAGTAGTCTTTTCCTGAAATCATAGGGCTCGGTAACTTATTTTAATGTTATTTTCTCTGCTGTTGAGGAAAACAACAAATATTGTCAAAGATCAGTTAGTAATCAGATGGAATGAATACTATATTAAGATCTGTTTTGTTTTGTGTCTCAGAGTCCCAAAACAAACCTCCTTCTGAGTCCCTGCCCTGAGGCTTAAGGGGCTAGAATCTGAACTCAAACAGAATTCCCAGTAGTGCTTCAGGAAATTCCAGGTGCTGCTGTTACCTGGATCTGTGAGAAACAAAGGAAAGCCATGGGTTCTGTTTTGGAATCCTAAAAGACCCCTGTCTCCCTCCTGCATCTCCCTACCCTCATCACCCCTCTTGGTTGCTCTGTAGACTTCAGCTATATGGATCTCTTTTCTCACCTCTTTCTGCTCTTCTTTGCACATGCATGTGACCATTTGTGCACAGAACCCTTTGTGTCAGCCTTTGTAAGGGGTACCTTTTGCCTTGAAATGGGTATATCACCTCAACTCCCCATCAGAGAGATTTTAATTCTGTCTATCTGCTCATCTGGTGCAGCTGTGTGCCCAATGCTTTCTTGCCATCATGCAGTTGTTGGGATTAATTCTCTTTTTTGGCTTAACTTTTTCTAGTCAGAGTTGTCTTTCCTGAATTTCCAAAACCGAGTTGCCATTTCCCAAGATGAATTCATTGAAGACTTTCATGAGAAACCAAAGATACCCAGGCCCTGGTTTTGAAGGTAGGTAGGGAGAGCTTGGGATGGCTTCAGCATCATACAAATGGAAAATAAATACATTTTATGGTTAGTGTGAAATGGAGACCATAATTCCTGAAGTACTTTTAGATATTTACCACACTACCTTTAGAGTTTGCTACATCTAAGATTTGTGATTTGTCAGAGATGTCAACTCAAAATGGAAAAAGAGCGTGAGGTAGAGCATCTCCAAGGGTGGCCACCACCAAAGTCTTCCCTCCTTGTAACTGAACCTTGCTCCTCCCATCAAGAAGTAGAGCCTAATTCCCCTCCCCTTGATTCTGGCCTGGAATTTAGTAACTTACTCAGCTAATGGAAAGTCCTCCAGCTGAATTCTCAGCCAACAGTCAGCATCAGCCTCCACCTAGTGAATGAGCCATCATGGACATCTATTCAGACTTGAGATGACCATCTCCCCCACTGACCTCTGATGACATCCACATGAGAGATCCCAAGCAAGCGAAGTCCAGCTGAGCTCAGTCAACCCTGAGAATAATGATAGATTATGCTGGGTTGACAGATGGACCCCAGTTCCAACACTTTGATGAGTCCATTCCCAGACAGAATACAGTCAGAAGAGGGAGTGGCGGTGATGATGGTGGTGGTGGGGATTGTCTTCGTAGGCCAAGTTCACTGTAGAAACCTCCTGGTGCCTGAAACACAGTGTTCGGGAAGGACTGTCTTCTTAGCTGCCCTGTCCTATATGCTTTCCTGAATTCCAAGTTCTTGTTGTTTTTTTTTCTGAATTCTTGTAATGAAGAAGAGAAGGCCTTGGATATAGCACCTGGCTTAGAGGAAAGGTGTTTGTAGTCCTACAGCCAGATACAGAGAGGATATTGGCTCAAGAAACTTGGGAGGCTTTAGAAATGATATGCTGGCAATATAATCCCAACTGATCTCAGCAGAAAGTGTGTGTGTGGGACATTTGAGGAATCTGTATTAGGACACATGGAACTTATAGATACACCAGCTTTAAAAGGGTACCTATAAAAGATAAAAGGAAAGGTCCTCCACAGGCATGAACACATAGCCGGGAGTAAAGGATCATTGAAGTGCTCAGAAAGCAAAGGCAGAGGATAAACTGGTTTATGGAAAATGCTGAGAATGCAACAAAAAGTTGTTAGAAAGTGATGTGCCAAGTAAGTGCCACATGGTGATATAAGACAAATGGTATGATAATCTGAGAGAGGAAAGTGTACGCATGGAGCCATTTAATCCTAAAATTCTGGCTGCATCTTCCTTTAAGGAGAGTGATGTTAAAACTCAAAGGAATAAAACAAATAGGAGATCATTAAGAGGGTTTTGAAATTTCAACTAGATGAGCAATAGTTTGCTTAATTGTACCACATGAACTCTAAGTTTTAGCATGGAATTTGACAGTATCTTGGGGGGAAATATGAGGTTAAGGGGACTGAATTACACTACATTTTGATGGATTCATATTGATTGGTATGCCAGGGTTTGGGCTGCTCTGGGGTGGGGAAGCTGGAGGTTTCAGCACTCAGCCGGCAAGTCGCCCTACCCCATCCCAACTTGCTCTTTCTGCAGGAATGATACCCACTACCAGGCCTGGAATGCCCAGTCAGGGAACCAGCTCTTTCATCTCTCAGTCTTTGGCTGGAGTGGGTGAGGGCCATTTATCTAGTGTCAGTATTGTGGGGATAGGGCAGAGGCCCTCAATGACTGCTTCTCAAAGAGCTGGTGTCCAGTGTTCCTTATTTTAGCTTCTTTTTCACCCCTAGTTCCAGAAGGACATGCTGTGACAATTCTTGAACCTTTGGTGATTTCACAATGTATATAGATTGATTTTTAGCTTTTTTTCCACTTGCTGTTGGCTAGAAGATTGGCTTTCTTGGGTCTGATAATTATTTATCGCTTTAACATCTGCTTTCCAGCTTCCAAAACTGTGGGTATTCTATGTTCTCCTATTTTCCCCATCCTTGTGGGTTTATGTCTTTTTAAAAAAATTCTTTTACTAGTTTTGCTGAAAATTGTGGAGGGATTCAAGTGGCTTTCTTAGTCTGGAAGCCGGTGTTTTATATCTCCCCAAATAAAATCACGATATAACTCATCAAGTGTGTCAGAGTGGAAGGCATTGTGTGGTTTTTCCCTATGGGAGCATGGATAATCAAAGTGGCACTGTGGATCTTCTAGACAAAATCAAAGCCTGCAAAGCATGCCTCTTACTGGGAGATTTGTGGATGTTTTATATAAACTTACCAGTTTAAGATCTCAGGTCATAAGGACCTCAGGCAACAAAAAGACTTTCAAAGTAATTCCAGAACTACAGGATCTGTAACACCAAGAGGATATGTGATTCTAGATGTTCAACCACAGGACTCACAGTTTTGACTTTCACTTCTGAGACAGTTCGCTATTTCTCTCTAATTATTCCCTCTTTTTCCTGTTCCAGCCTCCCAAACTTACCTATTAGTAGACACTCTATAAATATCCCTTCAGGTTATTAAGTAACAGAGATTGCAAACACCTAGGCAGAGTGATGATAGTCTTTGCATGCATAATATTTACATACAGTTTTTGAGGAATTTCAACAGAGAAAACTAATCTTAACAGTTCAAGCATTTATTTCAAAAGTTTCATTCTACATGGTTTAATTGATTCCATTAGTGATTGAGTTGAAAACCTTAGTTCCAACCTCCTCATGAATGAAAGGTATTTTTAACTTAAAAGGGAAATTGACCCAGCAGTTACTGAAGTAAGACTTGCAGTGTAAATTATTCAAGACATAGCAGCAGTCAGTCAATGAAAAGAAAAGAAGAGTACATGAAGTCCTATTAGAGCCTGGTAGGATATTCTTGTTAGTGGAGCAGAGCCTCATGGAAAAGTGTGCCTCCTGTGCTGGTTCTATCTGTATCAGGCACACAGGAATCCTGGCTGTGGGGAGAGTACGTTAGTGCTGGATGCTCCCACGGAACTTTCTTCAGTTACAGTCATGGCGCTACGGGTCCCTTGATTTCACTGGAGCTATTTCTGAATGTGGAGTGTGGCTCTTTGTTTCTGCCTCTTCTTCCCCTGAAGTCAGAATGCAAAATGTTCTAAATGGGACCCATTGCCTCACTCCACACTTAGAACCCAGATGTAACTTCACAGATGTCAGGTGAATGTGCAATTGACACCCCATCATGGGCTTGCATCTTGAGTTCCATTTTGTCAGCCAACCTGAGTTGGTAATTTGTGCCCAAAGAGCACACTGGAAACTCAATGTTGTAAGCAGACCTTTGGAAGATCATATATGCATAAAACAAAATAGTCTGAATTGAGTAACCACAGTGAGTGACCATGCTACAAGCATTCTTAGCATTTCTGTCTCTCGACATCCAACCTCTGTGAGTTTACTTGTCCCCATGAATCACTATTTTGGGTCAACAGGAAATTTACTCTGTTCAGTTCTCATGCTCTCTCTTTGAGGTTCACTTCCTGTGTTCATCTATCCATAGTCTAAATGGACAATGCACTTATATCTTGGGTTTTATTCATGGTTCTGCCCCTATTTTAACTTCTCTACATCTCAGTTTCATCATTTGCAAAATGAATGGTTTTTACTAGATAAGCTCTACATTCTTCCAGCTCTGATATTCTGTTATCATTTTCCCACTTCATCTATTCTCTCTGTCACCTTTTCTTTTTATTTTACTTACTGATTTTATGAGGGACATCATATTACTCACTTTCTTCATGTGCTGTTTTATTCATCCCTCTTCTTCCTCTATCCCCCTCCCTGTTTTCACAAGTCAGATGATCTACTCATGGGGTTTTCTGCTGTTTCTTTACCCTTTCTCTTTACCCTTCATAAACCCAAGTTGGAGCAGCTGAGGCTTGAACCTCTTCTCTTAACCCCAGGGTGATGGTGCACATCTTGGAGTTTCCACTATTTATTCTAATACTCTTTGAAGAGATGACTCTCCATCCTTCATTTTGGAAAATTAGTTTAAGCTTTATTGAAGTTTGCAGATACTTAAGAGCACACAACGTGCTTGTTTGCATTTCATGAGGCTTCTGAGAAGGCTGGGGAAGTACTTGCCTTTTGCCCCAGGCACTGTTGAAACATTTAGTCATGATGAATTCTAAGAAATGCAATGTTTTGTCACCTGTCTTGCCAAAAATTTTACAGAACTTGGGCCCTAAATAAGTGATATCTACTGAGTTTACCTGAAAACAAATAGAGCCTTCAAAATAGAAGGGTAGTCAGGCAAAATGAGGATTGAGACAGGCCTGGGTTTGATTTCATAAAAGGTTTGCCATATGATGAGTTTCAGAGACTCAGTTGCCCTCAGATGTTTCTTTTTTAGTCAAACAGGGAAAACAAGCACAAATGCATGAATGGAAATCCAACACCATTTTTAACCCTTCATTTATTTTGCCACAAAAGCCTCAGCATTTCTAACTAAGAGAAAAAGTGACTGGTGCCAGTTTTACTTTTCTTTGTTTTTGCCTATCCCTTGCCAATAAGAAAGTAACAGGAACCCTCCAGGAGAAGAAAATTATAATCCAGGTGCCTGGAGAGTAATAAGGTTTTATTGCAGCCAATTCCTGAAAAGATGAACAACCTAAGGAACTGGGAACTATTCAAAATAATTTCACCATCAGTTTTGGTAGCTATGTGTAATGAATATAAATGTATTTCATGGTGGAAATCCTACAAAGTTCACTTGGAAATCTGTGCCAGAAGCTGCTAGTTGCCTACTCAGTACTTTTCCCACTTTCATTCCTAAAAGAACTTTGATAATTTAGGGGGAAATAGAGGGGAATAAATCCAGCTTATCATTTTACTAGGTGCCCTTGGAGATCATGTCACAGTTCAAGCCAATTACACACAACATCAAGCTGCTATGGTTTTCTGGGAATGCTTCCTCTTTACTGATAAAAGGAGATGTGGCTGGTGTATTTTTTCCTTTTTCCTCCTGACTTGAATATGAATGCAATGGTTGGAGCTGCAGCACCTGTCTTGCAAACTTGAGGGAAAGACCAAGAGAAATGCAGAGATGCAATGATGGGCATTATTGAGGTGCTGAACCAACTCTAGAAACTGCTTGCTTTGAAACTTTATATTATGTTGAAAAATGAACCCCTCTTTTTAAACCACTATAGTTGGATTTTCTGCTACTTGGAGCTAAATGGTTCCTTACTGGATAATCTCTCAAATGTTTTATTACAGATGTATAGACTTCTACCTGCTGCCCTTCCTCCAGTTATAGACACAAACACACACTTGCATTCACTTGTTATGAATGCAATTTCTGAAACCCTTGGTATCTGGCAACAGCCCACCCAAAACTCACGGGTTAGAACATGCTTAGAGGATTTGATGGGGCAATCTGCTCAGGAGCCTGGAGAGGAACTGATGCTGCAGATAAGAAGTAGGCTGGTCATAGGAAAGGGGGCAAATATGTAAGGAGGGCTTGTGTGTAGAAAAAGATTCAGGCATGAATTGTACATTAACACCATGAGAAAACCACTCAGTGCTCCCTGCTCATTCAAGCCCTTCTTCTCCTTCCTGCTCTCTGCATGGTGTTTTGGAAATTATCATTAGTTTTGCCCACTTAACCATCCATAGTCTGACATGGTTAGACTTGAAAATCATGCTTTTTTCCCCATGTCCCAGAAATGAACCAATCAACCTTGATCCTTGATCTGCCACTCCTTCTAATAAATTAGCAGAGTTTACATAACCCACAGCCTGATAGTTTATCCAGGGCAACATTAAAATACTATTACGCTATTCTGTTTCTTGGCATCAGCACATGTTTTTCCAGGTGGAATTTTCCTTCTGTTTGTTACTGTGTGGAGCCATAAAAATTAGAGGTTCTCTTTTGTATGACATTTAAAAAATATAAAAAGTTGTTTAAATTCCTCTTTAACAAATGTCCTAGTAATAGCTAAAACTGAGAGACTGCTTATCAAGTTCCTGACATTGTACTAAGCACTTAAGATGCATTATCTCATTTCATTTTATAATATCCCTAGGAGGTAGGTACTATTACTTTTCCACTTTACTGATGGGATAAAAGCAGCTATGAAGGATTGGATTGATCCCAGATGGACTGCTGTAAACAGAAACTATGCTGCAAAATGTCAAGCAGAAGGTAGAGCACAGTCAAGATTCTCAACTTTCTTAGTTCTTGGGAGGTTTCTAACCTACGTGGGGCAGAACTACCGACCTACGTACTTGAGCTTGAAGATCATCAAATCACTGAATTTTCAACATGGTGATTGGGAGGGCAATGGCATATGGCCTGCATGATTTTTGTTACAAATTTTCTCCATTTTATGAAAGAGAATATGAGTCTTAAGTGACTTAGTGATTTATCCAAACGTAACTCCCAACCATAGCTCAAGCCTTCTACCTTCCAGTTCAGCATGGGTGCTTCCAGAGGGCATGACGTTTCTCTCGTGTCTGCTTTCTCACCAGGCCACTCCTGGCTTTCTCTACAGCAGTGGTCTTCAAGATGGGGTCCCCAAGGTACTCTTTTTCAGTGTTGTATTGGCAGTGTCAGATCACAGGTGGGTAAAATGACCATTCCTTAACATGAGCCAGGCCAGGAGCCCCAAATGGTACTAGTTTTACTACCATCCCCCACTCACAGTAAAAAAAACAAACGAGCAGATACAAAACTGATCTCTCTTAAGAATGTCCCTGAGGAAGCAGTAAAAGTGATAAATTTCCTTTAATCTTGGCCCCAAGGACAGGTCTTTTCACATTCTGTGGGATGAAATGGGAAGCCAGCCTAAGGCACTTCTGCTGCATACCCCATATGATGGTGGTACCAAGGAAACATACTGCTGTGATCAAAATGCCAGCTGACTGGCTGCTTTTTCCATGGAACAGGTTTTATTTTTAAAGACTTATTTTTTATTTATTTCTTCCCCCCCACATTTCTGCCCTTGTCTCCTCTCTTATCCACTCACTGTGTGTCCTTCTGTGTCTGCTTGTCTTCTCATTAGGCAGCTCTGGGAACTGACCCTGGGACCTTCTGGAGTGGAGGAGAGGTGATTATTCTCTTGCGCCAACTCAGCTCCCTGTTCTGCTACGTCTTCTTATTTTCTTTCCTCTGTGTCTCTTGTTGTGTTGCATCATCTTGCTGTGCTAGCTCCCCACGTTGGCCGCATGGGGCCGCATTCCCACGTGGGCTGGCATTCCACGTGGGCCAGCTCAACATGTGAGCCAGCTTGCCCTCACAAGGAGGCCCTGGGCATTGAATCCTGGACATCCTATGTGGTAGATGGAGCCCAACTGATTGAGCCACATCCGTTTCCAGAACAGGATTTTTATGTGAAGGAACAACTGACAGAAAAATTGTTATTATTTAGACATGGGCATTCAACAGACATTTTATGAGCCTGTCACTTCAAAGAAAAGAACTAACTGTATTAGTTGGCAATAACAAGTTTTGAGTTTTGAATTGAAAACTAGAATTTTGGAAAATTTTATCCATCACTATAACCTTTACATCTTTCCAATATTTAAAGACTTTTTGGATGCAATCAGTTATAATATTAATGAAAGTAATTTTTATATTACATACTGCAATGTATCAACATTTAGAAGATCTGTATAGCTCAGTGGGTGCATATTTTTCAAATGACCAATGTAGGAATATTACAAAATAATGCAAGAGTAAAAGATACATTCAAAGTGTAAGAGATACCAATGGATTTTAAGGTATGAAAAGTTCATCAATATGGTTTCAGATTCCACATAACAACTAATCTTTAAGAAACTACTACTTGTCAAGTTTGAAGTAACCTCAAAGAAGAGTATCTTCAATTACCTGAAAAAGAAAATAAAGTATTCTCCCCTTTTCCAATTGTAATCACTGTGTGAGTTCAGATTTTCTTCATACACTTGAACCAAAAGGATATATCAAAAACAGATTGAATGCAAAAAAAGATACGAGACTTCTGTTAAGCCAGACATTAAAGATTTGCAGAAATGTAGAATTATCCCACTTCTCTTATTAACTTTTAAAAAAATATATAGTTATTCTTCATAAAGATGTTATTTGTGTTATAAATTTATTATTTTATTTTAGATGAATTATTTTAAAAATTTATCAACTTTAACTTCTACTATGAAATATAGGTACCTATATCTAATAGGATGTATTCACATAGACACAAAAGCTCTTTGAGGTCCTTCATACTTTTTAAGAGTGTAAAGGGATCCTAAGTATGAGTAGTTTGAGAAGGACCATCCTTGGTCGAGGACCCTAAGGGAGTTTCTGTTCCCTTTCTGCCTCTGGTAGCTTGGATGGGGAGGGATGGCTAGATTCGATGATTTCACTATGTCATGTAGGTAGCACTTCAATATTCCTTTGATCACTAGTTTTACAGTTTTTGCTTCCTCTTGGGGTCTAAATTCTCTGCATTGGCGTTGACTACAACTGGCTCAGCCAATAGTATTCACACATGCCCTCAGTCCTGGTTCTCTTTGTCCCTACCTCATGTGGTAGCCACCTCCCAACTCTGCCCTTAGCAGAGTCATTTACCTCGAGGGATCATCAGATCCATCAGCACAGCCGGTAGAGTCAAAATATTCATGCCCAAGTTTTTTTCCCTGGAGAATTCTAATTCCGAAAGTCTGAGACTTCTTCTGTCTCTGTTTCTTTATCGGAAAAATGGAAATAAGACAGTCAGTTGTGGGCTTCTTTTTCCTACTTGGGTGCAGTGATACCATGTTGGTAGTTTGAAATCTGCCATGGTGGAAATATTTACAACATCAAAAAGGTGAGTGCTCTAAATCAGGGCTTTGGTGTTTTCCGCAAGCTGGTTATTAAATATTTACCAGCACACCACTGCTTCGCTCTCATTATAAAGTCGTGAAATAAAAAGAAAGCACTGAAAAACTGTGCCTGTCAGTAGATTAAGTGCTCAATGAAAGTGAGTTGCTGTTAAAACTAATATTTTGTAGGTGCATGAGTAATTTGATGCATACCACAGTTCGAGGACCATTGTCTGGCAGAGAAGAATCTCTGTGTTTTTGTTGAAAACAAAACTCGCCTTGCATCACTGGAAAAGCATCCTCAGTTAGCCTGCTTCACACCTCTGGGCTGCTGAGGTTGGGAAGAGTCACATGCATATAGGACTGGGGTATGGAGACCCAAGCTGCTTTCCTTATGGAAGGCAGGCGCCCCAGCCCCACAAAAACACAGATAACATGTATGGTAACCGTGCTGCTGTGCAATGTGCAGCATGGCCCCTGCTTCTCTTCCTTGTACACATTGAATTAAAATGACCCTTCCTCCTTCTCTTTTCAGCTGTGGGCATGGGTTGGATAACAAAGGCTTCTCTTCTGGGTGGGGGTATGGGAGGTGTTAGGAGAAGGCGTAGATTTTGCGGAGGGAGAAGAATGCTTCCCAGAGAAAGACTCTCACCTCTGTGGGGCTTTCATGCCCAAGGGCCCATTTTGGCTCCCTTTTGTCACTAGGGGATATGCTCATGATTAGACCTGGAAAAGGACAGAAAAACTCCCCAAATCCATTCCCAGCAATAGGTCAATGCTAGTTTATTTTTTTCCCCAGGGATTTATACAATTTTGCTAGAAATGTCACAAGCAGTGAAGCTCCCACTACTTCCTTCTTAGCCAATTCCAGTATCCTCAGAGCAGCAGGATTAAAAAGCTTGGCTTGAAATCAGCCTAGATATTTTCTTTCTATATTGCTTCATGAGTCAGAAGAATTGGTCTTATAGAAATCTGTTTACATACCTGGGTTTTGCATATAATATTACAATAAATTAACAAGGCCTAAATTTTTCTCAATAACAAGATGAACATTTTCTGGAATCCACATGGGTACATGGCTGGTTCAAAGGTCTTCGGACATTCCTCTGGGCTTAAGAACTTACAGAGCCAGAGAGCTGCAAGCACTTCTAGGTTTTATCTGGGTCAGAGCTTTGCCTCCAAGCCTAAGAAGTTTCTGAGACAAATGGTTATCTTATCGCTCAGGATTTCTTAGGAAACATGCATTTCTCTAAAAAGTTTATTGCCAAGTTTTACAGCCTTGGTTAAATTTTGCTTATGATTGAGCTTACATAGTTTTGATATAAACCCTTTTGAATCAGTTAAATTAATATTCTTTCTAATAAAAAGAAGGAAAAGAAGAAGGCACACACCATACATTTAAAAATAGTGCTTTATCTCCTGACTTTTTCCAAATTAATTTTGCTGCTAAATGAGAAAGCATGATATTAATTTGGTTTATGTATTTATGGTTACTAATTGAGGTGGATACTTGTCAAGTATAAGGCGAACTGCCTCTAATTAAACATATTAATCATGGATGTGGAGAGAGTGTTTTTACACACTGTACTTATTATGAGGACAGGCCCTGTCATAATTAAACAACACACATTTAAATTATTTTACTCAACCTGGGAGGGGGGGAACCAAACAAACCAGACTTGCTGTCTGTATATTTTCTTTATGTTTATTTTTATAAAACAGCATATGGGTTTTTAATCTGCTTCAAATTTCTAAATGTTAAATAGGATCCTTTCAAAGAAAAATCAAACAAACTTTCTTCTTTCTTCCAGGTCAACCTAGAAAAAGCTAATGAGAAATTATGTAGTTAATGCAGGCTTCTCCTTTCCCTTTCATTTCTTTCTTATCTTTTGACCAGAGAAGAAAAACAAATTTACTTATTTTTCAAACCATCAAATGATATTTTTCAATGTTCAACAGAAGAAAATGTGGTTTCAACAGCAGTAGAAGTTTCTCATGTTAAAAATTGTTATTACTTTAAGAAGTTACTGATGAATGTAGACGCTTTAAAATCTTTCAGTAGTTCACTTGGGACTTGGTTTAATAACCCAAAAGCCCAACTATAATTTTTTAAAATATATTTTTAAATTTAAAAAAAGACATTTAAATTACATAAATCTTACCTAAAAAATAGAGGGGATTCCCATATACTGCGCTCCCTATACCTCCCACATTTTCCCACATTTACAACGTCCTTCATTAGTTTGGTGCATTTGTTAGAGTTGATGAACACATTTTGGACCATTGCCACTAAGCATGGATTATAGTTTACATCATAGTTTACACTCTTTCCCACACAGTTTTGTAAGTTATGGCAAGATATACAATGGCCTGGTATTATATACATATATATATCTGTCATTGCAATGTCATTCAGGACAATTTCCAAATTCCAAAAATGCCCCCCATATTATACCTGTTTTTCCCTCTCCCTTTACTCAGAACCCCCAGTGGCCACTGCCTCCACATCAGCAATTAAAGTTCTTACATTGCTAGAATCACAATAAGTCTATAGTGGAATACCAATAAGTCTACTTTAGTCCATATTCATTCCCCAATCCTGAGGATTCTGGGATGGTGATGCCCACTCCACCCCTAATTGAGAGGGGGACTTCAATTCTATAGGGCAGGTGGATGGGATTCTTTTGCTTGCAGTTGTAGACCCTCTCAGTTCCTTGGGATGTATGGTGGTCATTGTCCATCATCATCTCCTTGTTAGTTGTCCTTGGGTAAGTCCAGTGAACTGGAGAGTAGAGTTGCAACTCCATTGAGACTCAGTGCCCAGCTGGTACATGGAAACCCAAAGATTTAAGTCTCTTTGATGCATATCTATCAACTCTGGTACTAATTATAGGTTCAAATAGAAGGGGCAGAAGAACCATGTGTAGGGAAACCATAACTGAGTCCAACTCTGTCACACTGGGAAGCATAAATTCCAAAGAAGTGCCTACTGGCTTGACACCAAACTCCTGAATTGTCTGCCCCAACTGTAGTGTCTGGATGTCTCCAAAGCCCTCAGGAGACCCACTGTTTGAGACAATATTTACTGTGGCAGTCAATGAAATCCAGTTGAGACTTGCATAAGGGTAACCTCTGGAATGACCTCCCGACTCACTTTGAAGTCTCTTAGCTATATGAACTCATTTGTCTTTACCTTTTCCTCCTTTTGGTCAAGGTCTTCCTCCAGTTGCATTTCTTGTGGGTGCTTGGTATAATCCCTCTGTGCCGGGAAAGCTCATCCCTGGGAGTCATGTCCCATGCTGGGGGGAGGAAGGTAATGCATTTACATGCTGAGTTCGGTTTACAGAGAGGCACATTTGAGCAACAAGGAAGCTGTCAGGAGGTGACTCTTAGGCACCCTTTAATACTAGGCTAAGTTTCAATTTCAAAAGTAAATGTTCCATAATGACAGTCATCAATGACAGTAGCCCATCAATGAACCATCCTCCTTCAGTAGTCATTGCCCCTGTCCTCAGGGGATTCTTGATATTCCATTAGAGAATGTGGCAGAACTCCCTAGGATGGGAATTCAGTATTCTCTTGGTTATTGTGTGAATCTCCACCCACCATGACAATGCCCCATGAACACTTGAACACATTTATATGCCTTGCAGTTATGCCCTAGGTGAGCCTCCTCCCATGCATCCTCCATCACTGACAACCTGAACCAATGATCTTCCCCTGTCATAGGTGTAACCTTTCTATGATACAAAACTTCTTCAAAAATTAAGCCAACAAAATAACCAAATGCAATTAATGAGAGAATGAAATAACAATGACAGTTTTAATAATAAGAAATAAAATATTAAAAATTTTTTAAATTAAACAATTTGGAATAACAAAATACAATGAAAAATATTTAAAAATTTTTTGACATTATGTCTTTCATAGCTATAAGATCTGTTGCCTTGTATGTACAGTGATGTATTCTTCTATTTATTCCCCCAGTGTCTTACTTTTTCCATTTTGTCTTCAAAGAAGTTTTAGTTTACAGAAAAGTCACATACAGAGTATAGGGGATTCCCATATACCCAACACCCTCTCCCTTTCCCCCTTTCTCCTATTAATAACATTTTGTATGTGGATGGTACATTTGTTATAATTGGTATACAAATATTGAAACATAGCTACTAACCATTGTCATTGGTTTACATTATGGTTTACATTTTGAAACAGCTATAATTTATATGATTTTCCTATGGTGCTAAATCTTTTTAAACCTGTGTACCACAAGAGCCCTCAACATCACCTTTCCAGTATAACCACTTTTTTCCTTGGCAAATAAGGACATTGACACTAGAACTAAATATTTAGAAGATGTACAAGAAAGTGATCTGGGAATATGACACGTTGAGACATTCAATATTTGTTAAACTTTAAGAGACCACATGCCTGTATCATGTTCTATTAAAGACAAAAATCCCAGTGTGGTGATGAAGAATTTCAGCTTAACATATCCTAAGCAAAAACTGTCTTTGAATACATTTGTTGAAAATAACATTTTGGTTTTGTATTAAAATTTTTTTGTATCCTTTGACTTATTGTGAATTTCAGGTCATATGATTTTGTTTTGCACCTATAGGCAATATTTTCCTAGCTTAAGCCAATAGCAAGTTTTCCTACGGCAGGGGTCCTTAACTAGGGCTTATGGACCCCCAAGGAGTCTGTGGAAAGATTTCAGGGAATCCATGAGCTTGAATTGAAAAAAGTCAACCTTTTATCTTCATTTTCTCTGACCTCTGAAATTGAGTGTGGTGAAACTATCTGTCGCTGCCTTCTGAGAAGGGGTCCATGGTTTTCACCTGACTGGTAAAGGGGTCCGTGGAACAAAAAAAGGTTGAGAGCCCCTGTCCTGGGAGTTCTTTCCAAGTCATTCTTTTTTCCTACTCAGTATTGTACACTGTACTTAACGTATTTTTCTTCTACTTAAATAGTTTTAATGAATCTTTCCTTTTAGAGCACATTCAATCCTTTTAAGCTTCCATGGCCTTCTGCAATCCCAGCCCTTGCTACCTGTTTGGTCTCACTCTCTGCCATTCTTTAAAAGGCACTGCTTGGGGCCAGCTGGTTTCCCCACTGTCCTTCACACACACGTGACTTACCTTCTCTTACCACTTCTCCCCTCGTTTCCCTAACCTGTCATCTTCTCTTCCCTACTAAACCTGTACCCTGTATGTGTGTGTGTGTGTGTAGGGATAAATCTGGCACCTCTAAGAATTTGATGGATGCCATTGACTCATTGACTGCCCTCTCACATCATGGTCACACAAACAAAAATTTCTCATGTTCAGAGGGGCTCCCAGCTAGACTGAGGGTCCCTGGATTCAGGTTCCACCCCCCTGCTCAAGGCTTCATGAAACAGCTGGTTTCAACCCAGGCATTGAAGGACTGTCCAGCGGTACACATTTCTCATTTTACCCTCGACCTTACTGCTAAAATATTCAGTTTCCTACATGGTTTGTGTTATTTTGTCTCTTCAGTTAGATGGTAAGCTCCCTGAAGGAAGGGACAAAGGACCTTAAATGACAACATGAATATCTTGGATTGTACAAGACAGACACATTGATCTGAGGCATTAAAATGGTTAAGGCAGGAAATGTCGGGAAATAGACTTGGCCCAGTGGTTAGGGCGTCCGTCTACCACATGGGAGGTCCGCGGTTCAAACCCCAGGCCTCCTTGACCCGTGTGGAGCTGGCCCATGCGCAGTGCTGATGCGCGCAAGGAGTGCCGCCCCATGCAGGGGTGTCCCCCGTGTAGGGGAGCCCCACGCGCAAGGAGTGCACCCGTAAGGAGAGCTGCCCAGCACGAAAGAAAGCGCAGCCTGCCCAGGAATGGCGCCACCCACACTTCCCGTGCCACTGATGACAACAGAAGCAGACAAAGAAACAAGACACAAGACACAGCAAATAGACACAGAGAAAAGACAACCGGGGGAGGAGGGGAATTAAATAAATTTAAAAAAAAAAGGCAGGAAATGTCTTGTTGCCTAAGAGACAAGTTTTAAGTATCAGAGAACACCTGTACCTGGCTGTAACCAGATAAATGTGGTTGTTTTATCATACTCTGCTATTTCAGTGAAGACCAAATAGGGTCCCTGCATCTGGTCACTCAGGACTCCTTGGTTGCACCACTGGTTTTCCGAGCTGATGGAAAACTGACTGACAGTTTAAAAGAAGACACAGAAAGACAGAAAAAAAGTAAGAGAAATAAGGAAAAAAGGAGATGAGGGAAAGCTGGGAGGACAGAGCAGGTGAAGGAGGGAATCAAGTTACAAAAAGAGGCCACACTGGTGCCTTGTCTTTCCAAATCCAAGGTTCTTCAAAATGAACAATTATTCACTTATATCTTTTGATAATTTACTCTTTTTCACCTCTTCTGTCATCAACAGACATGAGAAATGCAGAGGTAGAAGAAAACCACTTACCACTTAGGGCTGAAGGGCATCTCATTTGCATCTGCTACCCAAAACTCCTTGTGATTTTGCATGCTCAGCTTCAGGACTGGTCAGGTTTGCTTCTTGCTTTCCGTCCCCCTTTATATTGTGTTATTGCACCAGTTCCAAATAATACCTGCATATACATTTCATTTCACCATTAAATGAACATTTTCATATCCAATTATTCTTTCTTTTTAGCCAGTTCACAATGATTTCATGTTTGTTGGCTTCTTCTGAAGAGTCCTATTCTTAAAAAAAAAAAAAGACTATCTGATAGATTTTCCAAGGTCATGGGATGAAAAATTTCCTAGCATTTGAGTAATATTTGCATGTGCATTTAATTTCTTTGGGAAGAGATAAAGGATAGCTATTATCAAAGCAAATATAATAATTGTTCTAACTAGTGATAAAGCTGGAGTAGGTATTTCAGCAGAGTTAGAGTCAATATGCCAAGCAAATATTTATATAAAATGTAGCTATTGATGAGTAACTTCTTGAATTGTTTTAATTGACTTAATTTTAAATGAATTTATTTTATTTTAATAAATACACAAATAATGACCCTTTGTTATAAAGATACAGGACCATCAGCAACCATGTTTTAGGACATGGTTTCCAAAGTCAACCTTGGGAGGATATTCTTTTTTTTAATTTTTTTTATTGATTTTGTAAAAATATTACATTAAAAAAACAATATGAGGTCCCATTCAACCCCACCACCCCCACCCCACCACTCCCCCCCCCACCAACACTCACTCCCATCATCATGATACATCCATTGCATTTGGTAAGTACATCTCTGGGCATCTCTGCACCTCATGGTCAATGGTCCACATCATGGCGCATACTCTCCCACATTCCATCCAGTGGGCCCTGTGAGGATTTACAATGTCCGGTGATTGCCCCTGCAGCACCATCCAGGGCAACTCTAAGTCCCAAAGGCGCCTCCACATCTCATCTCTTCCTGCCATTCCCCATACCCATTTCAGCCACCATGTCCACTTTTCCCACTCCACTCCAATGCCACCTTTTTTCTGTGGACCTTGGATTGGTTATGTCCGTGGCATCTCTATGTCAAGAGGAGGCTCAGATTCCACATGGATACTGGATGCAATCCTCCTGCTTTCAGTTGTAGGCACTCTAGGCTCCATGGTGTGGTGGTTGTCCTTCTTCAACTCCATCTTACCTGAGTGAGGTGAGTCCAATAAATCAGATTGTAGGAGCTGAAGTCTGTTGAGGCTCAGGGCCTGGCTATCATATTGTCAGTCCAGAGATTCAAATCCCCTAAATATATCTTAAACTTGGGAGGATATTCTAAGGCAGGGGTGGGCAAACGTTTTCTCCAAAGGGTCACAAAGGGTTGTGCAGGGAGGACAGATGACTGGGAGGTTCCCACACCTCTCTCTGTGTCTAAGGGACCAGTGTGGGACAAACCCTTGCTTGTTCCCTACCTCAACCCCCTTTGCCCAAAGTGGAAGGGGGTTTAATTACATTAATACATTGACACATCCTTTTCCTATGCCTCCAGGGAGAGGGAGCTAGTCCCACTCCTAATCCCAGTTCCTATTTTATTCAACCGCTGCCTCCTGGCAATGCAGCCAGGGCAATTCTGGAAGTGGTGAGCTGAAGGGGATCCATTTTGCACATATTTGCCAGAATTTAAAACTTCTCAGATGGAATTGCCTTCCAGCATTAGTGGAAAGCAGGATTCTCAGCAGAAAAGATGGCGTTTTGCCATCAGCAGTTGGGCTATCATTGATCTTGGACTTGCTACACGAAGGCTGAGGTTTTGCTAGGTTCCAGGCAATTGAACTTCTAGTCAATAGCTTTATTTTTGCTCTCAGGGGGATGTGTGATGGGCATTTCTGGGAGGTAATGTGCACTCAGGCAGGAGATGGGACAGAACAACGTGAATGCATCTGTTATCTTTCCAAAGTTGCAAAGATGAGTGAGCTGTTGGTCTGTAATTCAAATTGAGGGTGATTGCGCTTGAATTTACATTGCACATTCATCTCCACATGAGCTCTTCCCAACCTGGGGCAGAGTGGGCAGCAGGAAATGCCAGAGTGGTTCTAACAGAGGATGGGGGTTTCAGATTTGCTGGTGAGGAGCAATAAAATGGTAGACTTTTGGAAAACTTTATGACCTGCACCACAGCTACCTCCTGGACCTAAAGAGGCCATCGACCCTGGTTATATTAGAAACCTCTTTTTTAAAAAATATTTTTTCTTTAGTAGAGAAGATGTGGGTTTGCAGAACAATCATGAGTATATACAAGATTCCCATATACCACGCTATTATTAACGCCTTGCATTGATGTGGAATATGTGTCACATCGATGAAAGTACATCCTATAGTTGTACTAGTAACCATAGTCCCTGGCTTAATTTAGGGTTAACTTTTTCTGTAATGCAGTTTCCTCGGATTTTAAAAAAATTTAAATTCTTTTACCATGTGCACAAACTAACATTTTCCTCTTTTAACCACATTCAGATATATATAAATATATTTCAGTGTTTTTAATTATAATCGCTTTCACATCTATTACGAAAATATTTCCATCATTCTGAATAGGAACCTTGTACGTTTTTTACAAAACAGTTTCAATCACACATCATATAATCCATTCAAAGTGTACAATCAAGAGTTGTGCATCACCACAATCAATCTGAGAACATTCTCATTACTCCAAAAAGCAAATTCCATACCATTGATATCTGCCTATTATTGACACTTAGCATTGGTATGGTACCTTTGTTACAACTGGTGAAAGAATATTACAATATTACTGTTAACTATAGTCCCCAGTTTGCATTAGTTATATTTTTCCCATTCTATTATTATTTCCCACTCTATTATTAACACCTCATAATAGTGATGTGCATTTGTTTCAGTTCATGGAAGAACATGATTATATTTGTAATATTAAGCACAGTCTTTTTTAAAAAAATTAACTTATTGAAATATATCACCCACACACAAACATACATAAACAATAAGTGTATAGTAATAGTTGTGAACTTACAAAACAAACATACATAACATCATACTGGACTCTCATAACTCACTCTACCACCAACACCTTACATTGTTGATAAACCTTTTTAACTAATGATTAAAGTGCACTGTCAAAATATTACTACCAACCAAAGTATTTTCCCCCAACCCTCCCTATTATTATTATCTTTATGTCATTTATATATGAACATACATAAACAATTAAGTGTATAATAATAGTTGTGAACTTACAGAGCAAACATGCATAACATCATACAGGGGTCCCCGACATCAACCCTCCACCAACACCTTGCACTGTCATGAGATATTTGTTATACATTATGAAAGTCATCAGAGAAGTGTGAAGGCTGAATTGCTTATGTAGTCCCATAGAAACCATTCTTTTTCTTCCCCAGGATCATCTGGGAGGGAGGGTCGACTTTGCTGGCTGCCTAATTTCCACGGTTGCATCTTGGTGTCAGGAAAGGAATTATGAGTTTTGTTTGGGGGCTGTCTTGGATTTCCTTTGGGAACTTGCAAAAAAAAACAAATGTGGAGGCACCAAAAGGTCCCATGGACTTCCCTGCCCTGCCACAGTGGGGCGTTGGCCCAGAGGGCAGCGGCTAACGCCACAGAGGAGCGCTGGGCTAGGATGGCCTGGGGCACGAAGAACACAGGCTTGGAAGTAGCTGTTTCTTCCTTCTGTCTATAAATTGGTAGTTTAACAATAGCTTCCCTCGAATGCTTGCCTGAGGTCCTCTGTTAGGATCCTACTATATTTGCCTTTGGGGCAGTGAGTGCCTCCAAAGACCCTTGGGACTTGTTTCCTGCAATGTCACTAGGGATCCGGTCTTCTTTGGGAGTTGATGGTCCTCTCGAGTATTTCCCTAAAGGATAGTTTTGAAATAATGGAAGTTAGTGGTTTACAGAGTGAGCTGTCCTTTTGCTACTAAGTTTTAGCCATTTAAAAACTCTTTGGTCTTTTGCATGTAAATAGCCGTCTGTCTTTGCTTCTCTTATTACTTTGCCTGGCAGAGAAATGTGAGGGCTGAGGATGATTGTGTTGAAACACAAAACAAAACAAAAACCTGAAGTTCAGTGATTCTTTGGGCAGGAGCTATTTGGGCTAGTACTGTATAGTTTGCTACATGTGGGGGTTTAATTTTAATATTTAAAAATTTCTCACAGAATAAAAAATACTGTTTTTATTCTCCCTTCTTAAAGTTAATTTACAGTAGGAGGAATCCATTATATGGTAGGAAACATAATGAGGGAGTTTATGCTTTTTGAGTAAAAAAGGTTAGGGAACATCTGGTTTAATGGTCTTCAAAATTTACTTAATCGATGGACCTCAAATAAAACAGGCGGCATTGGTTGAGGCAGAGAGACCCTCAGGAGCCCCTGTCCACCTGGTCACCGTCCACCTTCCAATCAACCCACTGTGGGGTTTGCTCTTGAACCTGAATCTGCAAAGTGTCAGCACAGATGATCCATGGGCACATGGGAAGGAAATGGGATGACCTCTATTTGTTTATATCTTACTTTAAGGAAATTATTTTGGTGACTTTTAAAAATGTATATAATACATTGGTACAGTAGAACATACATACACACTCATAATTATATATAATTTTAAAAATTTGCACCTACTAGGTGTGGATATGCAAAAAGTCTATGGAAGGGTATGAATATAATTTAAAAAGTTTGAGGACCCTTGTGTTAAGGGAGATCTTGGTAAAGGGTGAATGAGGTGTATTCCTTCTCCTCCAGCCATGAGGAAGCTGCGTTTCTGGGAGATGAAGAGTTTTGTTCAAGTGCAGAAAGTAGTCAATGTCAGCAAGAGATTGGGGGGCCAGAAAAACAGGGAGACAGGATGGGGGCCCAGGGGATCAGGATGGGGATCCAGGGACACAGGTAGCCAGGATTGGGGTCCAGAGAGATAGGGAGTGAGGATGCGAGTCCAGAGAGACAAGTGGACAGGATGGGGGTCTAGGGAGGCAAGTAGACATGGTGTGGGTCCAGGACGGGGACCCAGGAACCAGTAGTCGGAGTGGGGGCCAACCTTTCTCCTTGCTTATGGGGCCTTTTGCACCATACCATACTATCTTCTAAAATAAAGCAAAGACAGTTATTAAATTATTAAGGATAGTAGGGCTTTTCAAAAAACCTTTGATTGGCACAATCCCCTACTGATCAAGTCCTTCCCTATCGGGCAGGTTCCAATGAATTCTTTTCCATTTTCGCTTATAGAACTTAAACCTCTCTCTGTCATAAATAAACTTTCTGTTTTCTCCCCACAAGTAGACCTCTTGAATTCTCACAGTAAAGCAATCTGGAAAAGGGACACAGAGTATGGTGATTTGCATGGCACATACCAGGTACCACCAGGAATGATTATGGGGTCAGACGTCCTTTCTCACGGCTGTGAGATCTTTGGGGGAAATTCAGTTTAAGGAGCCCTTGCTTTGGGGACTTGAGTTCTCTCAGGTCACATTTGAAAAGATACCAAATTTACAGAAGGGGTTGTATCTTGGGAGTGAAGGTGTGGCTTTAAGGCAAGTCGTGGGACATGCCACCTCTTTTTCCCCCCAATTCCCTCTTCAAGAAAATATTTTTATAGAGTTAAAATATGGCTAAAGTACATTATGGGCATCTGTGTAAAGTTAGCATGGGGCTAAGGAGACCCCCAAAGAGGCATCAGAAATCCAAAAGGAGGCCCAGGAATGTGAAAGAGAAGATAAAGCATCCTCAGGAGGCCAAAGTTATTTCTCTCCATTTTCACCTCTTGATTTGCTGAAGACTAAATGTTGTGAGGAAGAGCCATAAAGAATCTCATGCATAGCCAGACACAGGCAGTGAAATCATCATCGGGGCTTGATCTTCCCATCTCCCAGGGCACAGTGGTTCTCATTCTGCTTCTCTCTGGGGTTAGAATTGCTCAGTGGGCTCTCCAGTCCACACATGGTAGACAGTGGCCTCCTACTCTACGGGATTCTTTATTCTTAGGGCCGATGACCATCTGCTGATAGTCTCTGTGTCTGACTATATATATTCTTAAAATGGGGAGTTTCATGGGTCCCTGGTGTTCATCCTTGATTCAATCAGCTGCAGCCAGGAGAGATGGTCTCTTCTAGAAGGTTTACCTCTTCTAGAGGCTGTAGGAGAACCCATTGTTTTAGAAGGGGATGTGGGCTGGGCACACCAATTGACTCATTTCTCTGGTACCACTTACTCTATATGTGTTCATGACAAAGACATCTATATACTTCCTCAATAGTTGATTTCTTAAGTTATTACCCACTTTCAGGGTCAATTTTATGTTCATAATAGCTAGCATCACCTGGAATGTGATGCCTAGAGCAATTGTCCCATCCTTAAGTGATGGTTCTAAAATAAGAGAACTTTTAAGGCAAAATGTCTAACTCACCAAAGACAGGTGTTAAGTGCCTTAAGTTGGCAATTAACTTCTTTTTTACTTTAATCTTGGTTTTGATTTCATGTAAGACACTGGTAAGAGCTGCATAGAACTGCTTTGGGAAGATAAAGCTACTGTTATCAGAGGGTTGTATATACACTTTGTACTAAAAGAACAGATCCATGTATCTGTGGGCCAATGTCTTACTATTCCATCCCATTGTTCTATTTATCTATCTACCTATATCACACTGTTTTGATTACTGTAGTTTTATAATAAGTCTTGAAATCAGGCAGGGTTAGTGACCCTCCAACTTTGTTTTTCTTTTTCTTTTGTTTTGCATTCTCTAGGTTCTTTGAATTTCTATATGAGCTTTAGAATCAGCTTATAAAAAATCCTGCTAGAGTTTTGATTGGAATTGTGTTGATCATTTGGGGAGAATAAACATCTAAATGCTATCAAGTCTCCCAATCAAGTATATCTCCTCATTAATACACGTCTTGTTTAGTTTATTTCAGCAATATTTTTTAGATCTTTCACATCTGGTGTTAGATTTATCCCTGCGCTTTATGCCATTGTGTTTGGGTTTTTTTTCTCTCTTTTATTTTTTGTACATTGTCTGCTCTTTGTCTGTTTGTCTTTTCTTTGGGAGGCACGGGGAACTGAACCCAGGACCTCCCATGTGGCAAGCGGGAGGTCTCAACTGCTTGAGCCACATCTGCTCCCTGCTCATTTTTTGTTTTGTTTTGTTTTTGCTTGTTGTAACTCATTGTCTTGTTTGTTGTTTGCTCGTTGTTTTTGCTTGATGACTGCCTGTTTGTTTTCTTTAGGAGGCACTGGAAACAGAACTCAGGACTGCCCATGTGGAGATAGGCACTCAACTGCTTGAGCCACATCTGCTCCCCTGGTGGTGTGTTTTTAATTTCAATCTCCAATTGTTCATTCATTGCTGATACATAGAAATGCAATTGTGCTTTTTAAATAATTCCCTTTAACCACATTCAGAAGAAATTGAGATTTAAAATATTGATCTTGCATCCTACTACCTTGCTAACCTTACTTATTATAATATTTAGTGGCAGAGTTTTCATAGATGCTCTTTATAAAGTTGAGGAAGTCCCCTTCTATTTCTAGTTTGTCATGAGGTTGGATTTTGAAAAATATGTTTTCTGTGTCTCTTGAGAAGATTTTATGTTTTTTCATTTTTAGGTTGTTCATGTGGTGAATTGCATTGATTTTCTAATGTTAAATAAACTTTGCATTCCTGGGATTAGGATTACGGTTAGATTAGGGTTAGCCCTATGTGGTCATTAAGTCTTTTTTTTTTTTCAGTATTGTTACATTCGATTTGCCAAAACTTTCTTTAGAAATATTTGCATCTACATCCATAAGAGGCTTTGCACTATTGTTGTTGTTTTTAACCTTTCCTTTTAATGTTTTAACCTAATTTTGGTATCATTTAGGCCTCACTTCAAAGAATGAGTTAGGATGTATTTCTTCCTTTTCAATTTTCTGGAACAGTTGACATAGCATTGGCAATATTTCTTTTTTAAATATTTGGTAGAATTCCCCAGTGAAGCCATTGGGGCTTGTAGATTTTGGGGGGGGGGGGAAGGTTTTTAACTACATATTACATTTCTCTAATAGATATAGGATTGCTGAGGTTATTTATTTCTTAAGTGAACTTTGGTGTTTTGTGTCAAGGAATTAGCCAATTTCATTAAAGTTGTCAAATTTATGGGCCTAAAATTGTTCATAATATCCCCGTATTATCTGTTAATATCTTTAAAATCTAAGTCACCATTCTCATTCCCAATATTGGTAATTTATATCTTCTTTATTCATTCCTGACCAGTCTGGCTAGAGGTTTATCAATTTCATTGATGTTCTCAAGCAAAAAGCTTTTGGTTTCATTGACTTTCTCTGTTGTTTTTCTGTTTTCTACTGCATTTATTTTCACTTTGATCTTTATTTTTTTCTTTCTGCTTATTTTATTTTCAATTTGTCCATTTTCTAGTTTCTTAAGTGTTTGTCATATACATCTTGACTTATCACAGTTTACCTTCATACCACTTCACATATATTGTAAGAATTTTATAGTAGTATACTTCCATTTCTTTCCTCTCAGCCTTTATTCTATTATTGTCATACATTTTATTTGTATGTACATTTGCTCATGAAGTTACTACTTCCAGTGGTATTTATTAATTTGTATAGGTCCATATTTTGATCTGGTATCATTTACCTTCTGTCTGAAGACTTCCTTTTACATTTCTTGAAAAAAATTTTGAATTTGCTGGTGATGAATTCTTTCAGTTTTTGTGTGACTGAAACCGTCCTTATTTTTGAAAGTTTTTTTTGCTGGTATAGAATTTCAGGTTGACAGGCTTTTCCCCCCAGTAGTTTAAGGATGTTCCTCCACTGTCTTCTTGCTTGCATTGTTTCCAACGAAAAGTCTGATGCCACCCTTAATATCCTTTGTTTTTCTGTATGTAATGTGTCCTTTCCTCTGGCTGTTTTTAAGATTTCCTCTTTATTACTTGCTGGAGAAATTTGATTATGATATGCCTTGGTGTGGTTTTCTTTGCTTCTTGGGCTTGGGATTTATTGAGATTCTTAGATCTGGAGATTCATAGTTTTCATAAAATTTGGGAACATTTTGGCCATTATTTATTCAAGTATGTTTCCGCCTAGAGTCTCTAAGTATACCTATACTAGGTCATTTGAAGTGGTCCCGCAGCCAAGTGATGCTATTTTCATTTCTTGTATTCTCTTCTCTCTCTGGTTATTATTTTGGATAGTTTATATTGCAATGTCTTCAAGTAAACTAAAATTTTCTTCTGTCATGTCCAATATGCCAGTGAATTTTTTATCTGATAAAATTTAGTTTTTATCTCAAAAAGTTCAATTTGGGTCTTTTTAATTTCTTCTATGTATATGTGACTTTTTGAACATATAGAATATAATCATAATAGCTGTTTTTAATGTCCTTATCAACTAATTCTAATATATGGCAGTTCTGGGTTAGTTTTAATTAACTGGTTATTATTCTCTTTATAATAGGTCTTTTTTTCTTGATTTTTAAACATGCTTGGAAAACGGACTTGGCCCAGTGGTTAGGGCGTCCGTCTACCACATGGGAGGTCTGCGGTTCAAACCCTGGGCCTCCTGGACCCATGTGGAGCTGGCCCATGTGCAGTGCTGATGCGCGCAAGGAGTG
This sequence comes from Dasypus novemcinctus, assembly GCF_030445035.2. Taxonomy (NCBI): domain Eukaryota; kingdom Metazoa; phylum Chordata; class Mammalia; order Cingulata; family Dasypodidae; genus Dasypus; species Dasypus novemcinctus. The sequence goes on along the minus strand of NC_080694.1, from coordinate 32,269,689 downwards.
CCGTGCCACGCAGGGGTGTCCCCTGCGTAGGGAAGCCCCATGTGCAAGGAGTGCGCCCCGTAAGGAGAGCCGCCCAGTGCGAAAGAAAGTGCAGCCTGCCCAAGAATGGTGCTGCCCACACTTCCTGTGCCGCTGACAACAACAGAAGTGGACAAAGAAACAAGACGTAGCAAATAGACACAGAGAACAAACAATCGGGGGAGGGGGGTGGATTAAATACGTAAATAAATCTTAAAAAAAAAAATAAGCATGCTTTGTAATCTTTGTTGGATGCTGGATATGTTTGTACTCTGATGAGTATTCTTGATCTTTTTCTGGAATGCAGTTAAATTATTTGGACACAGATCCTCTTGGGTCTTGCTTTTATGATTTGTTATATGGGTCCAGAGCAGTCCTTCATCTGGGGCTAATTATTTCTCATAGCTGATGAAAGCCTTCTTGAATATTCTAACCAATAGCCTATGAATTATGAGTTTTCCCAAACTGGCTGGTAGGTGCATGCCCTATTGTCAGCCCTGCAAGGGCACAATGGGCTATTCTTTCATCCTTTCACAAGGTTCTTCCTTGGGCTCAGGTAGTTTCCTTGTGCACATGTGCTTATCATTACTATGCTGAATATTCAAGATAGACCCTCTGAAGCTCTCAGAATTTTGCCTCTGTAGCTTTCTTTTCTTTGACATTCTATCCTAAAAACTTCAGCTGCTTTGGTCTCCTTGAATTTAAGCTCTGTCTCTTCAACTCAGGGAATCTTCTGGGCTCCATCTGGATTTCCCCTCCCTGTTCCCTGGCCAGAAAATTCTCTCAAGACAGCAAGCTGGGACAATCATAAGACTCATCTCATTTGTTTTCCATCTCTCAGGAATCCTTGTCCTCTGTGGCTTGATGGCCAGTATCTTGAAAATGATTGTCATTGTGACTCACCAGTCTGAACTTAAGTGCCAGCTATAAGCTGATGAAAGAGGTTGGGTTAAAGAAAAATATTCTGTTGGTGTTTTCTGTTTTTAAGAGATGTCATTCATTCTTTTAACATGTGTTCATCATATAAGGTGGCATGTAGGGGATCACAAAACAAATATGGTTCCTACCCTCATGAAACTATGGGGGTGGATGACTTGCATTTAACAAACAGTAATGGGTGGGCATTGTTTACAAAGATTGGCGGGAATTCAGGGCACTAAGAGCCCATCATGCAGAAGGAATAATTTTTTCAGGGACAAAGGAAGGTGGCTTTTTAAGTAATGGAAGAGACCTGATCACTTTTTTATTTTCAGCCAATCAGGTTAACTGTAGTATGAAAATGTTCAGCTTCCTGGTATGCTGGAATAAAGAAAAACAGAAGTGCAGCAGCTAATTTGCTGTTTGATGCTTTCAAAACCATCTTACCTGATTCCAAATATTTCCTTTCTAACTTGGGTTATTTCCATCCACCTCAAATAACAATACTATGTTCTCAAGTCTGGGGATATATAGAGTCCATCATTAGAAATCCTAAAGAATTCATTTCCCCCTTCATTCCTGCTTTCCTTGGTTTTTCTGATGTCTAATGGACTTGAACTGTACTACTACATTGGACTAAGAGATGATGTTTACATATTATCCTGCCGGGTAAACAGTTTTTATGCTTCCAGTTTCAGATCCTTTACAATGAACTATTTTTGTACATTCCACATTCTATAATCTCAATTTTCTGAATATCCTGAGAATTAGTGATACCAGGAATCAAATAGGCCCTTTTGGGGTCATTAGAATTCCAGACGCTGTGATTGGGGTAATGTTTTTCAATTTACTTGATTTTACCTGGAAGTAGGTTATTTTTAAAAATCTCATTCACTCTAAATAAAGTCAGATTTAATAAATCTAAATAAAGTTAAGATTATCATGAGATGCCACAGAGCATTACAGAACTAAGTGTCTAGCTCAGCCAGGTTCTGAGTTTCTTGGTGCTTAATCAAACAGAAGTACCATTGGAACCTCTGTGCAAACACCTATTTGTAAAGTCTCCACAGACCCAGTTCATGCCCCAGACTTAAGGCAATTTGTGCCGCATTAAAACGGCAGACCTTGTCTTCTCTAAGTGTGTGCTTAGGGGTTGAAACACATTAATCATTTTGCAAAATGCTTCAAGTAGTTGTGTGGTAATGTCAATAAACTAGATTTCAAAGCAGGTGGGGATGCTTCCAATAGGTGGGACCATGGCAGGGTGAGAGTCTGGAATTTCTCTTTGAACGCTACGTGCCATTAAGGAAAAGTATTCCAAATGCCAAGGGTGAGTCCAATGATACCAAGTTCTGGCGGTTTCTATTTTTTTTAATGTCCTATTTTGAAAGCAGTTTCAGTTTTTGTGCCCAGCTACATATATTTCTTATTTTAGCACAGATCCTTAATCTCAGACTCTGCATCTTCACCTCCTTGATTCCCCAACTTTCCACTTTATAAAAGTCCAGGAAGAAGTGGTCGTTCTGCTCATTCTCTAACTTGAAGAGTGTGCAACCAAAATCACTCTGACCACTTACAGCTAATTCCAGGTGGCATGGCCAGGCACCTGACAGCTCTAATGGATTCATCACTATTAATAAGTTGGACGCCTATTTACTACGAGTTGGCACTAGCAACAACGCCGAATAAATATCACGTCTCAGCTGGCATGCTGATGCTCCCCTGCCGAAATGGACCTCTCTGCCAAAGTCAATGGGAAAAAAAACTGACAATGCTGGATGACTAGAACTTCATCTCTTGCAGTACGTTTGGCACCTTGCACATTTTTGCAAAACAGAGCACGTTTTAAAAATTCATCTAATTAATGATGATCATCATAACAGAGATACTTAGCAAAAGGGGGAGAGACTCGCTTTCATGTTCTCTGTGTGGAGCCTGCAAAAGTGAAATTGATGTTGGCAAGCAAGGACTTAGGATCATCTGTCACTGCAGATCAATTCTCAAGAGCCTCGGTCATACTCACTGCCCATGTTGTTGGCCAACAATTGTGCATAATTGGCCTAAGTTGAAAGACTAATTTCTGCTCTGTTGGAAAGGATCAAGCAACTGAGAATGAAGCCCATCAGCAAGCCTCTTCGTCTCTTTGTTCTGGGTAAATGTCTAGAGAGCTGTATACTGGTTTTTGTTTGCTCAGTAGCTAGACAGCCTACAGAAATGATGTCCAAAGAACTTATGTGATTTTGCAACTTTACAATCTCTAGATGACCTGGGGTGACCTGGGCTCTGGGTGCTGATTCAAAGGTCATGTCCTCCCATCAAAGTGAGAAGCATAATGATGAGGCAATGGGGATTATTTGTGGCACCCAAGATAGAGCAGTGGGAGGCACATCTCTCATCTCTGTTACGTCAGAGGCATGATAAAATAAGCCATGAAAAAATAAACTGATCTGGCTTCAGCTTGCAAAATGAAGATCTCCCTTTTGGAAGGAGAAAATCCTTGAAGTTGCAGGGCTTATTTTATTTATTTATTATCTTGTGGGGATAAACTGAAAGCTAAAGAAAAAAAAATGTTTTCTTTGATTCCATCATAAATCCTTACTGTCTTTGTTCAGAAATACACGCCATGTTTTTAAGTTCAACAGTATTTCAAGTTCAAATTTTTCTTTGAGTTAAAAAAAACTTTAAAAATTCTTATATGTTAAAGTAAAACAACAATATAGGAACAGCTGAGTCCTACAAAGGAAAAAGTGTTCTGAATATAACCTGAGAACAAGAGGAAAAAGGATGAGGATGTGAGAAAAATGGTTTCCATGTAACACCAATCATAATCAGAAGCAATAAAATACCTAAACGGTTACAGAATTGTCTGCCCTAATGATGCACACAAAAAGAAAGAATTGATAAGTAGTTGAACATGGATTTCCTATATATTACCACTCTAAAATCTTTTCACTCTTTGGAGCTTCTTGAATATGTTAATATATGTCTTTTGTAAAATTTGGAAAATTTTTGGTCATTTTCCAAATATTCTGTACCATTCTCTTTCTCTCTCTTTTTCTTCTAAGATTCTAATTACATGTATTTCAGATCTTTTGATTTTCACCACTGAGGTTTTGTTCATTTTTTTCTATCTTTTCTTCTCTGTGTTTTTCACATTGGTTAATTTCTATAGATCTATGTTCAAGTTTACTGAATCTTATTTTGTCATCTCCACTCTGCTGTTATGCTCAGCTAGTAAATTTTTTTCCTGCAACTTAGATATTGTCATTTTCAGATCTATTATTTCTATTTGATCCTTTATAAATTTGAGTTTCTGTGCTGACTTTTTCTGGTTTTTCATTCGTTGCAAGCATGCTTTCCTTTATATCCTAGAGCATATTTAACAGTTGTTTTAAAATTCTTATCTGCTGATTACAGTCTGGGTCATCTTGGGCGAGGCTATCTTGTTTGCCTTCCCTTTTGATTTCTTCAAATGTCTAGGTTTGGATAATATTTTGATATTGTGAGGTTTGTTGTAGAGCCTGAATTATAGTGTGTTCCTATGAAGAGTATTGCACTTTTATTTTAGCAGATAGTGGACTTGGATGGACCGAAATCCCAAACACTGTCTCTTCAAGTGTGGATTCCCCTTCATTTCTGCTTGCTTTGGAGTGCCTTCAGATGGTGGTTTTTTGGGTTTGTCCAGTGTTTATAGTTTTTATCAGTGGGAGGGTTGGTCTTCTTGGAACTATTCTTTCATTACCAGAAGCTAGACATACTTTTTACTGTCTTGAACTTGGTTTTAGAAACATTCTTACATGGGAAATATATTTCTAGGCATAGTTGTTTATAAATCATGTTTCAATTGAACTATCAACCCCCCATAACAGACCCAAATCTCATGCTTGAATCTTTGATACAAAGTAGAACCCCTTAAATACAATGTTGTCTTTACCCATACTTTTTGTCCATTCTTTCATCATTCATTCAATGAAGTTTTACTATGTGCCAGGCACAGGGCTCTCTAATAGGGATAAAATGGAGATCAAGACAGGCAAGAACTATTGCAGGGAAGGAACCCTGGTGCAGGGTGTTGGTGATGGAGGGATGTTTGGGGAAAGGTGCACCTGGGGCATGCTTCTGTGGAATATGAATGTGTTCATGTGGTCATAGGGTGTTATCTCAGTGAGTGGAGACCCACACAGTAACCAACAAAATATTAAATTCCCATCCTGGGGAGTCCTGCTACATTCTCAAATAGAGTGTCAACAATCTCTAGAGTACATAGGCAGTTCCTAATAAAAGAAAACAGGCTAATGTGCCAAGCCCTCGATATCAATGCTTGTATTTATGAAATTTATTCTTATAAAATTGAAACTTAGTCTAATAATATCTATTGCCTAAGACTTACCTCCTGAAAACCAACTTGTTATTCAAATGTGGTCTCTCTCTAAGCAAACCTCAGCAAATGAACTCATTACCTCCCCCCTCCCCCCAGCATGGGACATGACTTCCAGGGATGAGCTTCACTGGCACCAAGGGATAATAAATACCAAGCACCAGCCAGTGATGCCTTTGGAAAAAGACCTTGGCCAAAAGGGGGAAACATTAAATACAAAATTGTTTTTATGGCTAAGAGATTTCAAAGTGAGTTGGGAGGTCTTTCTAGAGCTTATATTTGTGCACATCTCAGGCAGATCTCACTAATCACCACAGTAAACAAAGTCTCAAACATGGGTGCTCCAGAGGGCTCTAGAGGCATCTGGACGCTCTAGTCAGAGCACACAACCCCGGGAAATCAGCACCTCATTTGTGGGTCTTCCCTTGGCATATATGATAACCTAATTTCCCTATGTACAAAGTTAGACTCATTTATTATTATTTCCCTATATGTGATTCTTCTGCCCTTTTATTTGAACTTGTAGTTGGCACTATATTCATTAAATATATGTCCCAGAGACTTAAATCTTCAGTCTGATCATATGCCATTGAGCCCTGAATCTCAACAGAGTTGTGGCTGACACCTACTCTCCAGTTCATCGGACTCACCCAGGACAACCAACAAAATGATGGTAAGGGACAACCTCCATCCCCAAAGAGCAAAGAAGATCTATAACTGCAAGCAAAACAGTTCCTTCCATGTGTTCCATAAGATCTAAGCTCCCTTTCAATCTGAAACTGAGTGCATCACCATTCCAAAATCCTCAAAATGAGGAATGAAAAACAAACGGAGAGAATGCAACCATGGACCAAAGTAGACATTATTATTGTAGTAACAGAAGAACTTGTAACACTGATATAAAGACAGTGGCTACCAGAGATTCTGAGGGGATGGGGAGGAAAAAATAAGTATAATATGGACATTGTCAATGCATTGGAATTATTCAGCATAATATTTCAATGACAAATACAGGCCATTACATATTTAATCAAAACTTATAAAATTGTATGGTGCAAAATGTAAACCATAATGTAAACTATAGATCTTGGTTTGTAGCAATGCTTTAATATTTGCTCATCTATTGTAACAAATGTACCACATTAATGAAAGATGTTATTAATAGGAAGAAATGTGAGAAGAAATGGGGTATATGGGCATCCCCTATACTTTCAATGTAACTTTCTGTAATCTAAAACTTCTTTTAAAAAAAGTTTATTTTATGAAAAAACTAATTGTAATAGAACTAAGTCATTAAACATATGTTAAGTTCCTCAAGTGTCTTCCACTAAATTTACATTAAAATATGTAACATTCTGAATGCCTGCTGACAAGAGGACAATATACATTAATTAATAAATCTTCCATAAGCACTTGACTCATACACACACAGATATGATGGACAAGACCCTGGATTTATGGAGCTGACATGTCAGTAAGACTTCTTAGTTTTCTAGATATGAGAAGAGGAAAAAGCGTGACAGCAAAGCTTGTCCAAAAAAATTCTGTTGAGCTAAAACAAAACAAAATGGACTCCAAGGAATGGCCATCCCATAGGCCCTTGAAAATACAACTGAAGTGTAGGTTAGTCTTGTTTGAGTATAGCAGAATGGAGATTCTAAGCTCCCTTTTTCCTGTCAATACTGTAATGAGCTTATTTCGTACTGTAACTGACTTATTAGTCTTGGAAAGATAAAACATTGGGGCATGAAGTTTGTGTTTTGTGTTCCTGTACTTTAGGTAGGTTTTTCCACTTGGTTGAGCTATCAAGTCAGTCCTTTAAATTCTGGTGGGGAGGGGGAGTGGCAGTGCTCTAGGGCCCAGCCATCTTTTTTCCTAAGTTTAAAGAAGACATTTCCTAGGACATGGGCATGAGGGCAGCACAGCTGATTTCTTTTAGCACTGTTTATTCAGATAAGATGGGCTGCTAAAGGTTGAGATGCAATGTGTTGTAACACAAAGTGGCCCAGGCTGGGCTCCCTGAGACCCTCGTCTTCTCCCACACCTGCTCCATGGACCAGTCATTGCCCTTTTAGGGAACTCAGTTTCCTCATCTGTGAAACATGCAGGTTAGACAAACTGATATTCCTTTTCGAACCAACTCTTAATAAAAGAGCAGAGGGACGCTTAAATTCTGAGGATGGCATGGATGATTAAACAAGCAGGGATGTTTGTATTTCAGGAGGAGATGACTCTACTTACTGCCCACTCCCCATTCCCACCTGTAATTTTCAAGCCCAAGTGATGGCTCTCTAGTCATAAGTCAGGAGTATTTTGGGGGTTGAGGAGAGAATATTTTAGAGACCAGGTGGGTCTCCTAAGCCTCTAAAATATCAAGAGCACACAAGCACACACCCCTAAACACATCACAAGTGTAAGTCTGAAGTTAACACCGGAAACAGACATTTTCACACGAAGACTTCGATCCTCTCTTTTTGGGACTTTCCTGGCTGGGGGCTGCAGTGTCACACACTGCATGGTTTATTTAGTGCTGAGTGCCTCGCGTGTCAGAGCCGAGAGTAGCTCCACCTGGATCTTCACCCTGCAGGCCTCCTCAGAGCTCTGTGACCAATGCGCAGGGCTGTCACGTGAGTCGGGTGAAGGCGGTTGAGACAAACACGCCAACCGACTGAGCACAATGACAGGTGGAAAACAGGTTAGGAAAAATAAATGTGCACTATGTTGTGGGGGAGGGAGAGAGGGAAGGAAAGGAGGAGAGAGACAGGAGACAGAGAAAATGAGAGGGAGAAATGAGAGGGTGAGAGAGAGAAAAAGAGAGAAAGAGGGAGAGATGAAAGTCTGATCTCCATTGTTGAGGGAGCATTGTTGAGCTAGCTGTTGGCCAGGATGGCCCACCAGAAACCCATGAAGCTTCTCAGAGGTGTGAAGTGGAGAAGACACGCAGCACGTTAATATGTACTTCCTTCTAGAAAGCAGTCCTACCAGAGAGGACTCATGTCTGGGATGCACTGACTTGTCCCCAAATAACTAAACCCATGTCCCCTAGACTATGCTCCAACCTGCATCAACAACACTGGCCAGGTCAGCATTCTTCTTCTAGGACCAGCTAGAATTCCTTGACCCTGTCTTTCTTTCTGGTCCTTGGTGAATTCTGTCTCAGCATGTTTCCTACAGGCTGACTTATTATTTTAGTGACACATTATCAGACATTTCTTTATATAAGTAGCCTTGAGATGAAAGGTGAATGTCTCAGCTAAATTAGAAGCCGGTCTGGGAAGCAGGTGTGGCTCAACTGATGGGACTTCTGCCTACCATATGGGAGGACCCAGCTTCTATCCTTGGGGCCTCCTGGTGAAAAAGAAGAGAAAGCATGCTTGCATGGTGAGCCAGTGTCCACGTGGTGAGCCAGCATCCACGCGACAAGCCAGTGCTCACACGGTGAGCCAGTGCCCTCACAAGTGAGTTACACAGCAAGATGATGATGCAACAAAAGAGAGATAAAGGGGAGAATTAAAGTGAAGTGCAGCAGAGACCAGGAACTGAGGTGGCACAATTGACAGGGAACCTCTCTCCCCATCAGAGGACTCCAGGATTGAATACCGATGAATCCTAGAGGAGAAAAAATGAGAAGAGAAGACCAAAACGAGAAATAGATACAGAAGATCACAAAGCAAATGGATACAGACAGCAAAAACAGCAGGGTGGGGGGATGGGGAGGGGAGAGGAAGGGAGAATAAATAAAATAAATAAATATATCTTTAAAAAAAAAAGCCAGTCTTTTCCTTTGCGATGTGCTAAAGATAGCCCTGCACCTGGGTCTGTCTGTTGGAATGCTCAGAGGTCCCTGGTCAACTGAAAATGATACCCACAGTGATTGCAGCAAGAACTTCCCCTGTCCACTGGAATACAAACTTCTGGCTGGGGAGGGGGATGTCTAGAATGTTTCAGTTTCTAGCACAACCACACCAACCATGAGGTCCTTCCAGGAACTATGGTGCTGTCAGCTCTGATTAAAAAATCAGACCAATGGGATATTACAAGAGCCAGGCTTTAACCTTGCTTCAAATATCTTGGTAGGTTAAGAACCCTCAAGAAAAGGTTTCACTGTGAGTCTGAAGAATAATCTATTTGAATTTAGTGTCATTGAAAAGTGTTTATAAAAGCCATTCTGGCATCAGATGGCAGAGGTCAAGAAGCTTGAAGGTGCCTCCCCTGGACCTCTGGAACAATGCAGCACCAAGCTGTTGGCCTCTGTCTCGGAGGGAACCCCCACTTCCATCTGCCACGATGGTCAAAGGCCATCTTCCATTGGTGGACTTGGTGCAGCCAGGGGTCTGTCCGGTGACTTGCTGTGAGCACTAAACAAATGACAGTAAAACAAAGAGGAGGTGATTCTCTCAAGCTCAGGCTGCATGCCAAACTCCTTGGAGTCAGCATTTCTTTCTTCCTGGCACCAGGTGAATGCCAGCCTTGGACACACTGGTGCCTAGAGTTCCCCTGTGGCCCCGGTGAGTTAGGGAATTCTCAGCTGTAAACTCCCATTATAGACGAGATGTGTACCTGCCATCCTCTTCTGATTTTAAAGAGCAAGAGAAACAAAAGCAGGAGCATGTTTTCATTTGAAGTTGGGAAGAAATTGTAATCCTAATCAGATATTTTGCAAGGAATAGTAATTTTGAAGTGAAAAATGAGAAAACCAGAAACCTGAGCATCTCATCCAGTTCTCTGAGCTGGATGTAAGCTCTGAGAAACTAAGGGGAAGAGCTTAAAGCAGCACATTCATGTCCACCCCTCAAATGTCTGAGCTCAAGGGCTCTTAAAGTGGCCATTTGCCAGAGAAATGAGCCACATTGGAGTGGCCTGACTCTAGTCTGGAGGAACTTGTTCCTTTGGAATCTGGAATTGGGCAGCCTACTTATGTCTGAGTCCAGAGCTCTGCCCTCATGTGCCGACTCGGAGCTCAGATGAGCACTGCCTGAAGGTTGTGCTGGTCTAAGTGAGCACATTAGCAGCAGATGGAATTTCAGGACCCCTGAAAGTGTGACCTCCACTTTAGCTCCTTGATGAGTGACAGGCTTGAATGGTGTGAAGCTAGGCTTTGTAATTTCTGATCAGACGCTGAAATGAAAGGGACACGAGTGTTCAGCAAGCCAGAGCATCATTTATATGTTGGTATGGACATTTTCCCTGTTTCATCAGTAGTGTCAGGTCGTGCTTTCAAAGGATTGAGTTTCTCATGATGTTCCCCCATGCCTGTGGACTGTCACTGCTTCACTACGTTCTTAGATGTCAAGTGATGACACCATCCGTCTGTCTCTCTGCAGCTATTTTCCAACACTACATTCTTTAATTTGAAAGGAATGTTGAGATTCCTGAGCCAGACCAGGTTCTCTTGGGAGAACATGCTTTCCAGACGTAGTGACTGTGAGGAGGGAGAAGATGGGGCAAGGGCTCAGTGCAAGGTGGGAATTAGTGGGCTGTTGTGACCAGGCTCTGGGTAGCAAGGTTATAGGGAAGGTGTTAGGAGCTTTTCTCTTGAATTAAAGTCACCGTCTCCACAAACATTTGGACTGCATTTGGAATGCTTCAGAGGAATTTCTATAAAAATACTTTTGTTTCTTATAAAAGGGAATGCATGTCCGGGGACAAAGCAACAATGAAAACAATGATAGCTTTCACAGGGCAAGCACTGATACGTTAGGTGGTGGTCCATTCCTGCCTGTTCCCTGCTGTGGGGGTTGGAAGAATCATGTGGCTCACCAGCCTAAATATCCTGTCACACCTGCTGGTGTTCAGGAACCCTCGTGTTTAATTTCTGAGTCAGATATTTTTTTAAAAAACCAACAAATCAATTTTATTGATACATATTCATAAAACATACAATCCATCCAAAGTGTACAATCAATGGTATTTGGTAAAATCACATAGTTGTGCATTCATCAATTCAATAATTATTACAGCATTTCCATTTTTCCAATAATAATAATAAAAAAAAACACAAAAACTCTTCACGTCGCAATCTCCTGTGCTGCCCTTGCTGTACGTAGCTGCTATTCTGTTTCTGTCTGTCTAGTTTATTTGTAATTATATTTTGTATAGATGGAGTCAAGCAATATATAGTACCTTGTGCCTAGTTTCTTTCCCTTAGTATATTTCCTTTTTAAAAACCTACTGGGAGATTATTAATACATTACTATATATTACTGTTCAGAGTTTGCTTTCATTATACTTTTGCTTGATAATAACATCTTGTGACATTAACATACAATTGTTCAGTTTCAAAGAAAAGCAGCCTTATATCTGCAATAATTCATATTTCATGAGGTTTCACTATCCTATACAGCCCCATGTTAACTTTTTTGGCTTTCCCTTTAGTAGTATATCTGACCTTAGACTTTCCCTTTCAACCACTGTCACCCATACAATAGCTATGTCATACCCATACAAACACTATGATATGCTTTTACCATTTCTATTAATTTCCAAAGATTCAAAACAAACTTTTTTTTTAAACCAATTCTGCACAAACTAACCCTCAGCTTTCCATTCTCTAAATTCATCCTATTTTCTGGTGACTGATATTCTTGTTATAACTCCATGAGTTTGCAAAATATATTAGTTCATAACAACACAATCATAATACTATTTGTCCTTCTGTTTCTGGCTTGCTTCACTCAAATAATGTCCTCCAGGTTTTTGCACGATGTCATGTTCCTCATGACTTCATTTCATCTTACAGCTGCATAATATTCCATTGTGTGTATACACCACAATTTGTTTATCCATTCTTCAGTTGATAGACATCTGGATTTTTTCCATCTTATGGCAATCATGAATAACAATACTATGAACATTTGTGTTCAGATGTCTATGTCTGTTCATGTTACTGCTCTCAGTTCTTCTGGGTATACAACTAGTAGTGGTAATGCCAGGTCAAATCTATATTTAACTTCCTTAGGATGCCAAATAGTCCTCCACAGTGCTGTACCATTCTACATTCCCACTAAAAGTGAATAATCATTCCTATCTCTCCACATCATCTCCAACACTTGTAGTTTTCTGCCTTTTTAATAGTGGCAGTTCTAATATGTATGAAGTGATATATCATTATAGCTTGGGTTTGCATTTCCCTAATCACTAGTGATATTGAACATATTTTCATGTTTTTTTTTTTGCCACTTATATTTCTTCTTTGGACAAATGTCTATTCAAGTCTTTTGTACACTTTTAAAAGAAAGTGGGTCGTTTTCTCTTTTTATTGTTGAGTTTTGCATCTCTTTATATATACCATGGATATTAAACCCTCATAAAATATGTGATTTCCAAATATTTTCTCCCATTGAGTCCTCCGAGGTGAAAAAGAGTTTAATTTTGAAGAGGTACCATTTATGTATTTTTTCATGCTTTCACCAAACTACCATCTTCCACAAGGTCTTGAAGATGTTTCCCTTCATTTTCTTCTAGTAGTTTTATGGTCCTGGCTTTTATATTTAGGTCTTTGATCCATTTTGAGTTGTTTCTTGTATAGGGAGTGTGATAGAGGTCCTCTTTCATTCTTTTGGTTATGGATATATGGTTCCCCCAGCACTATTTGTTGAAGAGATATTTTGTCCCAGTAACAAGAACTTGGTAGGTTTGTCAAAAACCACTTGGCTGTACAGGTGAGGTTTCATTTCTGGACTCTCAGTTCTAGTCTAGTGATCAATGTGTCTTCTTTATGCCAATACTATGCTGTTTTGACCACTATAGCTTTGAAATATGTTTCAAGGTCAGGCAGTGGAAGCCTTCCCACATCACTCTCCTTTTTTAGGATCCTTTTGGCTATTCAGGTGCATTTTCCCTTCCAAATAAGTTTGGTAATTGCTTTTAATATTTCTGTAACATAGGTTGTTGGAATTTTGATTGGTATTGCATTGAATCTGTAAATCATGTTGGGTATGACTGACGTCTTCACAATAGATAGTCTTCCAATCCATGAACGCATAATGTCTTTCCATTTGTTTAGGTCTTTATTTTTTTATTTTTTAAATTTAAAAAAAAATTTTAAAAGAAGTTTTAGATTCCATAAATGTTATATAAAAAATAAAGGGGATTTCCATATACCCCATCCCTCCCCCTTCCACACTTTTCCACATTAACATTGTTCACTAGTGTGGTACATTCGTTACAATTGATTAACACATATTGAAGCATTGTTACTAACCATGGACTATAGTTTACATTATTTGCCCTGCACGATTTTTTAATTTCCTTTAGCATTGTTTTGTAGTTTTCTGAATATAGGTCCTTTACATCTTTGATTAATTGATTCCTAGGTATTTCAGTCTCTTTGTAGCTATTGTAAATGGATTTTTTTCCCGATTTCCTCCTCAGATTGTTCAATACTAGTGTATAGCAACATTACTGATTTTTCCATGTTGATCTTGTATTCTGCCACTTTGCTGAATTCATTTATTTGCTCAAGTAGCTTTGTGGTAGACATTTCAGAATTTTCTAAATATAGGATCATGCCATCTACGAATAGTGAGAATTTTTTTTTTTTTTTTTTTTTTAAGGATTCCATATAGCATTTATTTGAAGGCAGATCTAATGGTAATGACATCATCAGGTTTTAGTTATCCAGAAATATTTTAATTTCTTTCATTTTGAGGACAGTTTTATTGAAGTGAAATACACATAACAAAATTAAGCTGGTATTACTTTTGTAATTAAACAGTTTAAACATAACACTTTTTAAAATCCTTTCTTGATGGAGTTTTCTTTTTTTTTTTTTTTTTAATTTTTTTATTTTTTATTGACTGTAATAATATTACATTAAAAATATATATGTGAGGTCCCATTCAACCCGAATAGTGAGAATTTTATTTCCTCTTTTCCTATTTGGGTAAATTTATTTATTTTTTCCTGTATAATTTCTCTGGCTAGAATTTCTAGAACAATACTGAATAACAGGGCTGACGGTGGGCATCCTTATCTTGTTCTTGATCTTAGAGAGAAAACTTCACGTATTTCCCCATTGAGTATGATGTTGGCTGTGAGTTTTACATATATGCCCTTTACCATATTGAGGAATTTTCCATCCATTCCTATCTTTCAAAGTGTTTTTTACATTTAGTTGTTTTTCTTTGTTTTTTTTTTTTAGGAAATACTGGTGATTGAATCTAGGATGTTATGTGTGGGAGGAAGGCACTCAACAACTGAGCTACAATGCTCCCCTTTTTCAAGGTATTTTAATCAAGAAGCAAGCTGGTTTTTGTCAAATGTTTTTCTGTATCAGTCGAGATGATCATGCCTTTTTTTCCCCTTCAGTTTGTTATTGTGGTGTATTACATTAATTGATTTTCTTGTATTGAATCACCCTTGCATATGAGGAATAAATCCCACTTGGTCATGGTGTATAATTCTTTTGATATGCTGTTGGGTTATGTGTGCAAGTATTTTGTTGAGATTTTTTGCATCTATGTTCATTAGAGAGATTGGTCTGTAATTATCTATTTTTTTTTTAAGAAGTAAAACTATCTTTATTTACAGATGACACGATTATATGGTAGAAAATCCAAAGAAATATATAGGGAAATCATTAGAGCTAATAAATGAGTTCAACAAAGTAGCAGAATAAAAGTTAAAAAAAAAAGGTGGGGACCATTAAGAAAACAATTTCATTTACAATGGCATCAAAAGAATAAAATATACCAGGATAAGTTTAATCAAGGATATAAAAGACTTTTACATTGAAAACTGGAAAAAACATTGATGAAAGACATTAAATAAGACCTAATAGTGCAATGGATGGAACAAAGGTAAATAAGGGGGCAAAAGAGGAGTTATGTGAGAGTACACGAGGATGAATATAAAACAGCTAATATTACACCAAAAACATATAGGGGACGACAGACTAATAATGAAAACCATAAGACAAAACATAGGATAACTAAAAAATTTAGAAAACTGTACAACCTAAAGTATGGACCACATAGTAAGCACAGATGTTACCTTGTTTGAAAACTATAGTTTCGGAATCTGTACATCAGTTTCAGGAAATATGATATGAATAAGTTAAAAGATTATTGCTGTGGAAGGGAAAAGGTTTTATGGTGGATCTGGGGAAATACTGTATATTGTATATATGAATTTCGGTGATCTAAGACTCTTCTGAAGCTGACATTATGTTGAGATTCACTTTACGGGAAGTTTTGGATCACAGAGTGGTTCAACAATGGCAGCGGAGGAATACTGATATGGGATGTTATTGACAAGATATATATGGTTGACAGGGAGTTATACAGGGCATATGCCCAGGGTATATGGTAATGTCTATATATACTCATAGTGGAAACAATTAAAAACAACAGCTGGGGGGGTACTGGGCTCCTGGCCGGGGGGTCACTGTTGTGGGCCCTGGGAGAGCAGCGGCAATCCTCCAGGTGCAACGGCAAGAACCAGGAAGGAAGGAGGGCCCAAC
This sequence comes from Dasypus novemcinctus, assembly GCF_030445035.2. NCBI lineage: Eukaryota > Metazoa > Chordata > Mammalia > Cingulata > Dasypodidae > Dasypus > Dasypus novemcinctus. The sequence continues at coordinate 32,253,913 of NC_080694.1, read as the reverse complement.
AGTGGGCTCTTGATACTAATGGCTACACTTTTGAGCCTATACACCTGCAATAAGAACAAGGCCTAGAGTAGCATTGTGCCTGGGGGTTTCCTCCTGACAGCCTTCATGTTACTCAAATGTGGCCACTCTCACAGCCAAACTCAGCGTGTAGATGTGATGCATTCCCCCCAGCGTGGGACACGACACCCGGGGATGAGCCTCCCTGGCACCGAGGGATCACTACCACATACCAGCTGAAGAAGCAACTAGAAAATGACCTTGAATTAAAGATTCAATGCGGAACAGCAGAATATACCTGTCTACATATAATAACATGACTTCGGGAAGCGGTTTGACCTAATGTAAGGGGGAAATGGAAAGGAGAAATGAGATTATAAGGCTGTGAGTCTCTAAAAAAGAGTCTGGAGGTTGTCAGAAGGAATACCCCTATGTACAACTGAACAGAGTCTAAGAGACAGATAAGGTAGATACAACCCCAGGTATTGGTTCTTTTGAGGGATAAAGAGACCCACGGGTTCTATGGTCATGGCAGAAGGGGTTCACTGCCATGACAGATGGCCCTTCTTTGGAGCTGGTGTTTCTGCGTGATGGAATTGGACTCAGAGGGGATCTCTTTTCACAAGACTTGCATGCTACTTTATTGGAATTGTAGTTGGTGCTGGGTTTAAGATATATGTAGGGGATTTGAATCTCTGGACTGATAATATGACACCCAGGCCCAGAGCCTCAACAGACTTCAGCTCCTACACTTTGATTTATTGGACTTACTCCACTCAGCTAACACGGAGTTGAAGAAGGTCAACCACCACAACATGGAGCCTAGAGTGTCTACAACTAGAAGCGGGAGGAGTGCATCCAGTACCCATGTGGAATCTAAGCCCTCACTTGACATAGGTGTGCAATGGACACAACCAATCCAATGTCCACAGAGAAAATGTGGAATGGGTGTGGGAACAGTAGCCATGGGGGCTGCTGGGTGTGGGGAACGGGAGGAAGAGATGAGATGTGGAGGCGTTTTCGGGACGTGGAGTTGTCCTGGATAGTGCTTCACAGACAATTACGGGACACTGTAGATCCCCCCAGGGCCCACTGGATGGAACGTGAGAGAGTCTGGGCTATGATGTGGACCATTGACTATGGGGTGCAGTGATGCTCAGAGATGAACTTACCAGGTGCAATGGATGTGTCATGATGATGGGAGAGAGTGTTGCTGTGGGGGGAGTGGGGGGTGGGGGCGGTGGGGTTGAATGGGACCTCATATTTTTTTTAATGTAATTAAAAAAATAAATAAATAATTAAAAACAAACAAACAAACAAACAAAAGACCTAATAAGTAGCAACATATTGCATGTTAATGGACTAGAAGAGTTAATATTGCCAAGATGTATTACAAAAAGTCATCTACAGATTCAATGCAATCCCTATTAAAATTCTAGCAGCCATTATTGCAGAAATGGAAAATGCTATCCTCAAATTCATGTGGAATTTCAAGGTTCCCCAAATGTAATTATCTTTCCTTTATTTGACTTTGGTATTAGGGTGATGTTGGCTTCATAAAATGTGTTGGGTAATTCTCCCTCCTCTTCAATTTTTTGAAAGAGTTTAAACAGGATTGGTGTTAATTCTTCTAGAGATGCTTGGAAGAATTCATCTGTGAAGGTATCTGGTCCTGTACTTTTCTTTGTTGGTAGATTTTTGATGAGTCTTTCAATCTCTTTAAATGTGAATGGTTTGCTGAGTTCTTGTATTTCTTGTAGAGTCATTGTTGGTTGGTTGTGCTTTTCTAGTAATTTGTCCATTTTATCTAGGTAGTCTAGTTTGTTGGCATAAAGTTTCTCATAATATCCTCTTAAGATCTTTTCTATTTCTGTGGGAACAGTTGTAACTTCCCACCTTTCATTTTTTATTTTATTTATTTGAATCTTCTCTCTTTTTTTCCTTTGTTAGTCTAGCTGAGGATTTCTCAAATTATTGATCTTCTCAAAGAGCCAGCTTTTGGTTTTGTTGATTTTCTCTGTTGTTTTGTTGTTATTCTCAATTTCATTTATTTCTGCTCAAATCTTTATTATTTCTTTCCTTATGCTTGCTTTGGGATTAGTTTGCTGTTCTTTTCCTAGTTCCTCCAGGTGTTCAATTAAGTCTTTGATTTTAGCTCTTTCTTCTTTTTTAATATAGGTGTTTAGAGCTATAAATTTCCTCTCAGCACTGCCTTTGCTGTATCTTATAAGTTTTGATAAGTTGTAGTCTCGTTTTCTTTTGTCTCAATGTATTTACTAAATTGTCTTACAATTTCTTCTTTGACCCACTATTATTTAGACGTGTGTTGCTTAACCTCCACACATTTGCAAAATTTCCCCTTTCCCATCTATTAATGATTTCCAGTTTCATTCCATTATGATCTGAGAAGGGGCTTTGTATAATTTCAGTGTTTTTATATTTATTGAGGCCTGCCTGTGATCCACCATGTGGTCTATCCTGGAGAAACAGTCATGAGCACTTGAGAAGAATGTATACTCTGCTGATTGGGGATGCAATATTCTGCATATGTCTCTTAGGTCTAGTTCAGTTATCATATTGTTCAAGTTCTCTGTTTCCTTTTGGTCTTCTGTCTAGCTGTTCTATCTAATGATGTGAGTGTTATGTTGAAGTCTCCAACTATTATTGCTGAGGTGTTTACTTCCCCCTTCAGTTTTGCCAGAGTTTGCCTCATGTATTTTGGGGCACCCTAGTTAGATGCATAGATATTTGTGATTGTTATTTTCTCCTTGTGGATAGTCCCTTTTGTTAATATATAATAGCCTTCTGTATCTATTATCATTATTTTTTGCATTTAAAGTCTATTTTGTCTGATATTAGTATAGCTACCCTTGCTCTTTTTTGGTTACTGTTGGGTAGAGTATCTTTTTCCAACCTTTTACTTTCACCTGATTTGTATCTCTATGTCTAAGATGAGTCTCTTGTAGGCAGCATATGAACAGTTCATATATTTTTATCCATTTGTCAGCCTATATCTTTTGATTGGGGAGTTAAATCCATTCATATTTAATGATATTACTGTAAGTGCATTATTTACTTCTGCCATTTCATTATTTGGCTTTCATAACTCATATCTTATTTTTTCTGTCTTCTTACTCTTTTGGTTATCCTTTTTGTAAGTCTTGCCTTCTAGACTCTCCTCCAAGCCTCTCTCTCCTGTCTTTTTCTTTTGGGCTGTAAGGGTCCTGTTAACACTTCTTGCAAAGGCAGTTGCTTTTTTATGAACTCTCTTAGTATTTGTTTATTTGCAAATATTTTAAACTCACCTTCATTTTTGAAGGACAATTTTTATGGATAAAGAATTTTTGACTGGCAATTTTTTTTTCTGTATCCTAATCTTATCATCCCACTGTTTTCCCACCTCCAAGTTTTCTGATGAGAAATCCACAGTAAGTCTTACTGGGCATCCCTTGTACGTGATGGTTTGCTTCTCCCTTGCTACTCTCAGAATTTTCTCTTTCTCTTTGATATTTGATAATCTGAGTAGTGTGTATTTTGCATGAGATCTATTTGGATTTATACTGATTGGGGCATTCTCTGCTTCTTGGGCATGTTGTTTCATTACTTTCATGAGAGTTGAGGAATTTTCAGCCATTATTTCCTCAAATACTTTTCCTGCCCATTTTCCCTTCTCCTTCTGAAACTCCCATGAAACTTATGTTGTTGTGCTTCATGTTTTCATTCAGCTCCCTGAGACCATGCTTAATTTTTTCATTTTTTTTCTCTCTGTTCTTCTCTCTTTTCCATTTCAGCTGTTCTATATTCTTTATCACTTATTCTTTCTTCTATAATTTCAAATCTACTTTGTATGCCTCTAATGCATTCTTTTTAATCTAACCAATTGTGTCTTTTATTGCCATAAGTCTGTAATTTTTCTATTCAAATTCTCAAATTCTTCTCTGTGCTTGCCCAGTGTCTTCTTGTTGTCCTTTATCTCTTTAGTCATATTGTCTTTCAGTTCATTGATTTGATTTAGGAAATTTTTATGAACCTCATTGAGTAGTTTTCCCAAATCCTGTGTCTCATCTGGGACTTTGATATATTCCTTTGCTTGGGCCATTTCTTCCACATCTTAGTATGGTTTGTACTTTTTTTTTTTTTTTTTTGCTATGTCTAGGCATCTAATTCTGATGGTGAGTTATTCTGATGCTTAATTTCTCTCTTTTGGGTAAGGATTTAGTGGTGGGAGGCTGCATGTTACAGCTGTTCTTTGATTCTTGGTTCAACCTTTTCTAGGCCATTAGGATTGTCCCTGTTTAGTTGCTCAAATCTGGGTCAGGGACCTGGTAATGGGCTGCAGACCCACTTCCAAGGACCTCGTGGGGAGAGGCTATAAAGATCAGGAAAAAAACCTTTCTTATTTACTTTTAATTTCCTCACTGCACTTCTTTGTTCTGTTAGCAGATGGCCCTTTTCAGCAGTCCTCTCACTTCAAACTCTGGAGTGTGGTCACTGCAACACCGACAGCAATAAGGTAACAGAAGACCCTGCCTTGAGGCTATGCAGAACCCCACGAAGCAAACCTCTCAGAGGTTGCTCTCCTCTGTCTGCTGGAAGCTCCTTCCTTTCCCTTGTTAGGAAATAGTTCCACCCCCTCTGCATCCACAACACTCAGTCCCAGCCAGTAGGAGGGTGACTGAGAGGATCCGACATCTTTAGTCTCATGGCAGCTCACAAGGCAACCAATGGAGCAAACCCACCTGGCCTGGAAGGGCTTTTGACACAGCAGACCAAATTTGTTGGCAAAAACTAAATCAGCCTCAGGCTCCATCACTCTTTCTCCGGTTTCCTGGGGAAGTGGATCCCTGTGGCCTCCTTTATTCATAGCCACCAACCAGAGGCCAGAAAATTCAAAACTGTTTGCATCAAGGGGGCGGGAGTGGGGGAGATGTTGGCAGCTACCGCAGCAGTTTCTACTCACAATTTTTCTGTTGAGATTCTTTTCTTGTGCTCTTCTCTCTTCTAGGTTGTGTCCACCCCTGGTGTGCTAAATCCCGGAACACTTTTTTCCAGGCCGTTTCTACCTGTCCTCTCATTATTTTCTGGGAGAGAAGCGAATCCTGTGTCTCTCTTGTCTGCCATCGTCCCGGAAGTGTGATTGTGCCTTTACATCAGTGTTCAGCTTCTATTTGACACAAGCAGGACAAAATTGGTTCAATAAATGGGATGTCACTGTCTAATTTCCAAAGACATACATTACAAAAAGATCCATAAAGGTCAAATGCATTGTATGTGAAGCAAAAATGGTAATTGTAGTTGGAGACTTCAACACCCCATCTTTCTGTTGGATAACAGAACTAGACAAAAGATAAACCAATAAGTAGAAAACCTAAATAACATACAAGCCAACTAGACCTAACAAAGTACACTCCACCAACCACAGCATAATACACATTCTTCTCAAATCTGTAGAAATTCTCCTGGATAAACCATTTCAGGCCACAAAGTGTGTCAATAATTTTTTTTTTAAGATTTATTTATTTATTTCTCTCCCTCCCGCCCCCCAGTTGTCTGTTCTCTGTGTCTATTTGCTGCTGTCTTCTTTGTCCACTTCTGCTGTTGTCAGCGGCACCGGAATCTGTGTCTCTTTTTGTTGTGTTATCTTGTTGTGTCAGCTCTTCATGTGTGTGGCACCATTCCTGGGCAGGCTGCACTTTCTTTCGCGCTGGGCGGCTCTCCTTACGGGCCACACTCCTTGTGCGTGGGGCTCCCCTACGCGGGGGACACTCCTGCGTGGCAGGGCACTCCTGCGCATGGGCCAGCTCCACACGGGTCAAGGAGGCCCAGGGTTTGAACTGGGGACCTCCCATGTGGTAGACGGATGCCCTAACCACTGAGCCAAGTCTGCTGCCCTTCAATAAATTTTAAAGGTTGAAATAATACAGTATTTTCTCTGATCACAATGGAATTAAATTAGAAATCAACATAAGGAAAAATGACAAATATGTGAAAGTTAAATACATACTCTTAACAAATATGTCAAAGAAGTTGGTAAATGCTTACAGGTGAAAGGAAATGAAAGCTAAATATACCAAAACTAATGGGATGAAGCAAAAGAGTACTCAAAGGGACATTTACAGCTCTGCCTACATTAAAGAATGATCCCAAATTAATAATCTAACTTTCTGCTTCAATGAACTAGAAAAAGAAGAGCCAATTCAAAGCCAGCAGAAGGAAGGAAATGAAGTTTAGAGAGGAGATAAGTGAAATAGGAAAGCAGTGAAACAAAAAATTGGTTCTTTGAGAAGACCAACAAAATTGCAAACTTTTAGCTAGCCTGAACAAGAACAAAAGAAAACTCAAGTTTCTAAAATCAGCAATAATGTATGAATATTACTATCAACATTTACAAGAATAAAAAAGAAGTATAAGAGAGTACTGTTAACAACTGATGTCAAAAAATTAGATAACCTAGATGAAATGGATAAATTCCTAGAAACAAAACTGACAAAACTGACTCAAGAATTAGAAAATCTGCATAGGCCTATAACAGAAATAGAATCGGTAATCAAAAATCTTCCAACAACAAAAATATCCAGGACCAGATGGCTTAGCTGGTGAATCTATCAAACACTTAAAGAATCATCAGTTTTTCTTAAACTCTGCCAGACAATTGAGGGAATGCTTCCTGACATGTTCTATGAACCCATATCGGCTTAATACCAAAGACAGCACAAGAAAGTAAAACTATGGACCAGTATCCCTAACAAGTATACATACAAAAATCCTCAGCAAAATGCTAGGAATCCAGCAGCATATTAAAAAGATTATTATACACAATGATTAAGTAATTCCAATCCGAAGTAAATACCCAGGAGAATTAAAAAGTTGTATACAAATGTTTGTGGCATTATTTTTCACAATAGCCAAAAAGTAGAAACAATGAAAAAATGTCCATTAACTAATGAATGGATAAACAAAATATGGCATATCCCTGCAAAGGTATATTATTTAGCCACAAATAGGAATGATTTACTGATTTATATTACAACATGATACCTTGAAAACACGTTATGTAAAAGAAAATAGGTACAAAAGGTCACGTATTGTAAGATTCCTTTTGTATGAACTCTCCAGAACAGGAAAATCCGTAGACACTGAAAGCAGGAACTGGAGAAAGAGGTATTGGGGTGTGACAGCTTGATGGGTACGGGGTTCCTTTTTGGGGTAATGAAAATATTCTGTAATCAGATAGTGTTGATGATTGCAGAACATTAAGAATGTTCTGGAAGACACTGAATTTAAGAGATTAAAATAGTTAAAATGGTGAATTTTATGTTATGCGAATTTTGCCTCAATAAAAATAATTTATTTCTTTTCTCTTTTACACACACACAAAAGTCAAATGACATAAAATAGCTCTGAAACTGCAATGGTAAAATATGACTGCCTAACCCTTAGTTCACATGTGGCCATTGCAGGGACGATGTCTGATTCACAGGATTTTCAATGCAATAGTCTTTAAGAATAGAAGAAATTTGATAAATGTGAAATTGCATCCAGTAGGGGATGTAAATTAATTTTTTGAAAATGTTTCTGCCTTGGTTTTGATTCCATTTACAGTAATGGCTTGAAGCCTATGTATCTGCAGACATACAGTTTATGGCTTCGCCATTCTATAAAGGTTCATGTTATACAAGATATGACTATAAAGATCTGCAGTGATTCAGAAAAATCGCCATTTCTCAGGCCCAGGGGCACTATACATTTGCGGTTTTGAGGCATTTATTGGAAGTCCTCAACTCAACTTGGCTTTGCCCTCAGCTGTGGGATGGTCTTGCTTCTTGCCTATTTCACAAGATTTGTCCTTTGCCTTCCTGATGTTTCTATAGCTCCCTTAATAACCTCCCAGTAAATTACTTAAAAAAAAAAAAACACTAGTCAGAGTCCATGTCTATTATTTGCCATCAAGAACTCTGACTGGAACACACAGATTGAGATAGTCTTAGTTTTTCTCCATTTGCCAGTTTGTCATCAAAATAATATGGTAAAGGGTTGTTATTATTTGTTTTGAAGTAAAGATCTAGAAAGCACAGATTCATTATGTGTTAACTCCTCTTGAGGTTAGCTTGACTGTGTCACTGCTAATGTCGCCAGAGGTCCCTGGATGCATGGCCCAGGGGCTTTTTGCAGCTGTACACTCACCAAGGGGTCTGTTCACTGTCTAAAATACCCAGGTCCCTTTCCCAAACCATCCCAAAGCTCCAGGTCTGGGAGGGAGAGCAAAGAATGATCTGCTCCCATCTGGTTCACCAACAGGGCAATTTTGACCTTGGTCTCGACAGGTCAATTACGACTTGAGTTTAGTTCTATTTTTTTTTTAAATCTTCTTTTCCATCTCCATCTTCCTTACATCACCATTACAATTTGTAGTTCCCTTACAATTTGCATATTCTAATGTATTCTTTTGTCAAGCAATGAGAACATCATACTAGACAATTTTCTTTTTAAGTCTTCATTGCTAGAATTCTTATAGCTATGCCTGTTACCCAAATGTGGTAAATTTCGCAAGCCTCAATCTTCTGCCCTCTTGCATGATCTGCTTTTCCTTTCTAAGCCTACCCATGTTGCAGCATACTGTAAAATAACAGGTGTGTTTCTGCATGTGTATATGCAGGGCCAGTCCATATGTGTGTGTACACCCAAATGCACACACAATCTGAGCTCTGCAGGATTGCCACGAGTCCTGCACTGCTACCTTCTAGTGATTCTATATGAAACTCAGAGAAGAAGCAGCCTTCTTCAAGAGAATGAAAGGAAGTGCATCTGCCTTTTAGCTCTGACACCCTCGCCTTTTACGTGATATCAAGTTTCTGAACAGACTGCTAATGGTGTGATAACTCATTCTGAATTCTCAATTCAGGTCAACACTTTGGTGTTACACAGATACCGTGTATCAGACACTGAGGGGAGTCTTGTGTAATTGGGTGTTTGGATAAAGATGAGGCTGACTGATATTGGAGAAACAAAAGGAAAGTCAATAAATTTGAATTTACAATGACTGGTCCCACCATTTAAAGTTTCCCTATTAAACAACAACTTCTGTAGAACTTTTCCCCTCCAGAAGGGTTTTAAGGATCCAAATTCTGCAAGGATTCTGATCCTTTGTGTTATAAAATTCGATAGAATTGGGGTAATAGGCACTTTTGTGAATTTTCAACTTCCTGGTGGTCACAGAAAACATTTCCTGCTTGTCCAATATTTGGACATGTTCCTGGTTTCTTTGGAGGTCATTAGGCCTGGGAGATGCCAACCCCCCAGACCTCTATGTCCTTCCCAATCCAGAGAACTCTTCTGACAGGCCAGATATAGGGGTTCATATGCTTAACACTCTCAACTCCGGTAATGACAGCTCAGTACTCAAGCCTGGGGAGCTGGGATCTGATCTCAACTTTTTCAGCAGCTACCTTGTGCCCTTGACAGAGTCACTTGACTTTTCAGGCCCCATTTCTACATTTGTGAAAATACAGGGTTGATGTGGGTATTGTCTGAGAGTCTTGGGGCCTTGTATTCTATATGACAGTGATTTCCATTTTGGACTGAGGATGGATGGAGGCTGTAGCCTTGGAATTCATTAAAATTCCATTAGGTGGCACAGGGTGTGTGCATGGATCTGATTCTTTGGGGCTTCAACAGGTAAATACTTGATTCTTGGAATGACAGTTCCAGCATGTTCTCACCTGCCTTTCAGCCTGAAAGCTCCCCAAGGACTTTATACCCCCCAGAGGTGGTGCACACCTTTACCTGGCTTCGGGAGCCCCAGCCAGTGGAGAGAGATTTGTTTACCTTCCTGTCTTGGAATTTGCTGCTAAGAGAGATCTGAGAATAGGGGTGAGTGGGGGGTTGTTTGCTAAAATGATAAGTCTACTAAAACCTGTATAATGCATGAACAGTGAACCCAGGTAAATCCCTTTCAAGATATTTCCAAAGAATTCAGTGCTAAACACATGGGGTATTTTTAAAGAGAAAGGTGAAAATTTACCATTGCTGTGAATTAATCCCAAAGAGGTTAACACTGTGTACAAGAACTTCTTAAGGGGAGACCTATACTGTCACTGTTCTCACCACAGTTTGTCTCCTCATGAGTGCCATTTCCCCCTAACCCCCCCACCCTCCTGCCTTTGTCTGAATGTGGATATCCACAGCAGACAGTTTCCACAATGTTGTTATCTTATTTTTTATTTTTTAAAATTTCTTTATTGGAGAAGTTGTGGGTTTATACACTAATCAGGCATAAAATACAGGATTCCCATATACTACCCTACCACTAATACTTTGCATTGGCTTGGAACATTTGTTACAACTGATGATAGCATATTTTAATACTTGTACTATTTTTTTCCAAATAGATTTTAAAAAATTTTTTATTAGTTCATTTTTTAAAAATATTACATTAAAAAAATATGAGGTCCCCATGCACTCCCCACCCCTCCCAGCCCACCACTCCCCCCACAGCAACACTCTCCCCATCATCATGACACATCCATTGCATTTGGTGAATACATCTCTGAGCATCGCTGCACCTCATGGTCAATGGTCCACATCATAGCCCACACTCTCCCACGCTCCATACAGTGGGCCATGGAAGGATCTACAATGTCTGGTAATTGTCCCTGTAGCACCACCCAGGACAACTCCAAGTCCTGAAAACGCCTCCACATCTCATTTCTTCCTCCCATTCCCCGCATCCAGCAGCCACCTTGGCCACTTTTTCCACACCAATGCCACATTTTCTTCGATTACTAACCACAATAGTTCATAAATAGAATATCAGTAAGTCCACTCTAATTCTTACTCTATTCCTCCATCCTGTGGACCTTAGAATGGTTATGTCCACTCCACATCTATGTCAAGAAGGGGCTTAGATTCCACATAGATGCTGGATGCCATCCTGCTGCTTTCAGTTGTAGGCACTCCAGGCTCCATGGTGTGGTGGTTGACATTCTTCAACTCCATGTTAGCTGAGTGGGGTAAGTCCAATAAACCAGAGTGTAGGAGCTGAAGTCTGTTGAGGCTCAGGGCCTGCTATCATATGGTCAGTCCAGAGATTCAGATCCCCTAGATATATCTTAAACCCCAGCACCAACTACAGTTCTGGTAAAGTAACAGGAGAGGCTTGTGAAAAGAGATCACATCTGAGTCCAGCTCCATCATGCAGAAACACCAACTCCACAGAAGGGCCAACTGTCATGGCACTGAACTCCATCTGCCATGACCATAGAACCTGTGGTTCTCTGTAGCCCTCAGCAGAACCAATACCTGGGGTTGTATCTACTTAATATTTGTACTATTAATTAAAGTCCATGGTTTAACTTAGGGTTCACTGTGCAGTGTAGTTCCTTGGATTAAAAAAAATATATTTTTCCCATATACAATCTAACATTTCCCCTTTTAATCATTTTCAGATATATATTTCAGTGGTGTTAACTGCATTCACAATGTGTTGCTACCATCACCACCATCTGTTATCCAAACATTCCCATCATTCCAAATAGGAATCCTGTACATTTTAAGCCTTAACTTTCCATTTCTTATTCCCTCCCCATCCCCTTATAACCTGTATTCTACATTTTAAATCTATGAGTTTACTTATTCTAATTGTTTCAGATCAGTGAGATCATACAGTATTTGTTCTTTTGTGTCTGGTTTATTTCACTGAACATAATGTCTTCAAGGTTCATCCATGTTGTCACATGTATCAGGATTGCATCCCTTTTTACAGCTGAATAATATTCCATTGTTTGTCTGGCAGTTTGAGGTTTTTATGGATTCCAGAAAAATTATGTCCTTAGAATTAATCCATTTCTGTGGGTGTGTAACTATTATTTGTGGGAACTTTTGATTAGGTTACTTTAGTAAGTAAGGCATGACCCAGGATGGGTCTTAATCTTCTGACTGGAATTCTTTATAAATGGGATGAATATGGAGAAAGACACAGAGAGAAAAGCCAGAAGAAGCCGAAGCTGAAAACAATGAACCCCAGAGAAGAGGAAGAGAACATCAGACACTGCCATGTGCCTTGCCATATGACAAAGAAGCCCATGATCGCTGGTAGCTGGTCTTCAGTGAGAAAGCATTGCCGGATGATGCCTTAATTTGGACATTTTTTAAATAATTAATTTTTTTTATTTTTAAAGAAGCTTTAGATCACATAAATGTTACATTAAAAATATAAGGGATTCCCATATGTCCCATTCCCTCCCCCTCCCACACTTTCCCATATTAACAATATTCTTCATTAGTGTGGTACATTTTTAACAATTGATAAACCCATATTGAAGCATTGCTACTAACCATGGACTACAGTTTACAGTATAGTTTACACTTTGTCTCACACAATTTTATATGTTGTGACAAAATATAAAATGGCCTATATCCATCACTGCAATGTCATACAGGACAAATCCAATGTCCAGAAAATGCTCTCATATTACACATATTCTCCCCTCTCCCATCCCTCAGGACCTCTGGTGGCCACTGCCTTTATATCAATGATAATAGTTCTTCCATTGCTAGAATAATAATAAGTCTATAGTAAAATGATAAGTGTACTTTAGTCCACTGCTCATTCCCCAGTCTTGAGGATTTGGGGATGGTGATGCCCACTCTTCTTCCGATTGAGAGAGGGCTTAGATCCCATGGGGCAGATCAATGGAGCTATCTTTCTTGCAGTTGCAGACACTCTTTTTCTTGGGATGGGCATTGTCCATCATCGTCTCCTAATTAGTTGAATTTGGACATTTTTGAGGCCTCAGAAATGTATGCTTATAAGTTAATACATCCTCATTATAAAAGCCAATCCATTTCAGATATAATACATTTTGGCAGCCTCGCAAACTAAAACATATTTTGGTACCAGGAGAGTGGGGTGCTGCTATTGCAAATATCAAAGAGGTTAAAAAGGCTTCTTAACTGGCCAATGAGTAGAAGTGGAAAGAATTGTAAGATGCTTGATAGAAAAGGCCTAGATTGTTTTGGAAAAAAAAAAAACCCGTTGGTAGAAATATGGATGCTAAGGTACTTCTGATGAGGACTTAGACAGACATGGTGACTATGTCATTGCAAACTGGAAGGAAGGTGATCCTTGTTTTAAAATGGCAGAGAACTCAGCAAAATTGAGACCTGGTATCAGAGAGAATGCAGAATTTGAAAGTTATGAGCTTGGATATTTAGCTGAGGAGGCTTCCAAACTAAATGTAGAAAGTACAGTCTGACTTCTTGAAGCTTACAGTAAAATGTGAGAGGAAAGGCATAAGCTGAGAATTGAACTCCCAAGCACAATGAAACCAGAAATTGGTGGTGTGAAAAATTCTAAGCTTCCAAAAAATAAGTCCCCAGAGAATAGTCCTCTATGTGGAGGTTTAATTGAACATGGAACCAGTCAGCCATTTTCATGCAAGTCAGAATTGGAAATGCAGTTATCCAGGAAGGAACAGTAGAAGCTCTTACTATCTGGTGGTTGGGCCCGCTGTGTGTTGCATTTAAAACTGATGATTTTTTTTGCAAGATCTCTGTGAATGGAAACACTGTCAGCCTAGACCAAAGGGGCAGAAAATGGACGGATCGGAGGAAAAACAACTTTAAAGGGAGAATCATGCAAAGTGAGGTCTGGACTGAAGACATCTTCTCAGATCCATTCTTCTGGGTATGAACATATTTTAGGTGGGAATTGTTCATTGGGTTTCTTCAGTAAGGCATGACCTAGGTGGTCTTAATGTTCTTATTGGAGTCCTTTGTAAATGGGATGAATGCAGAGAAAAACTCAGAGAGAAAGCTAGAGGAATGGGGAAGCTGAAAGCAACAAAACTCGGAGAGAAGGGAGAGACCATCAGATGCCTCCATGTGCCTTGCCATGTGACAGAGGAGTCCAGGATTACTGGTAGTCAGTCCTTGGGAAGAAAGCAGCACCTGATGATGCCTTACTTGAGATATTTTCATGGCCTCAGAACTGTAAGGATATAAGTGAATAAATCCCCATTGTAAAAGCCAACCCATTTCCAGTATATTGCATTTGGCTGCCTATTAAACTAAAATAGTATGCATACACTGCATTTTATTTATAAATTCATTGGCTGATGGACATTTGAGTTGCTTCTACCGTTTCAAAATTGTGAATAATGGCTCTATGAACACCAGTGTGAAAATATTTGAGTCCCTGCTTTCAATTTTGGGGGTATATAACTTTTAATGGAATTTCTGGGTCATATGGTAATTCTATACCTAACTTTCTGAGGAACCACCAAACTGTTTTTCACAGTAGCTGCGCCATTTTACATTGTTACCAGCAGTGTAATGAGTGAGTGTTCTTACTTCTCTGCATAATTCCCAACACTTGTTATTTTCCATAGTATTAATAACAGCCATTCTAATAGTTGTGAAATGGTATCTCACTGTGGTTTCAATTTTCCCTGATGGAGTAATGATGATTATATCTTTTCATGTGCTTTCTGGCCACTTGTATATTTACTTTGGAGAGAGGTCTGTTCAAGTTTTCTTTTTTTCCCCATTTTTTAATGGTGTTGTTTGTCTTCTTGTTAAGTTGAAGTAATTCTTTTTTATATACTAGATATTAATCCTTTATCAGATATGTGGCTTCCAAATATTTTTTCCCATTGTGTAGGTTGTCTTTTTACTTTCATGACCGAGTCCTATGATACACAAAAACTTTTAATTTTGATGAGGTCCCATTTATATTTTTCTTTTGTTGCTTGTGGTTTAGCTGTAAAGTCTAAGAAATCATTGCCTAACCCAAGGTCCTGAAGATGCTTCTCTATGTTTCCTTCCAAGAGTTTGATAGTTCCAGATCTTATATTTAAACTTTTCATTCATTTTGAGCTGATTTTTGTAAATGGTGTGAAGTAGGGTCCTCCTTTATTTTGCAAAAGGGGATCCAGTTTTTCCAGCACCATTTGTTGAAAAGACTATTCTTTCCCAATTGAGTGGTCTTTGCCACAATTTCAAAAATCAGTTGTGGGGAGCAGATGGGGTTCAAGCAATTGAGTGCCCATCTTCCACATGGGAGGTCCCAGGTTTGGATCAGGGTGCCTTCTGAAAAAAACAAGAACAAACAATGAGCAAAGTAAATGAAAAAGCCAATTCAGGGAAGCCAATGTGGCTCAGTGGTTGAGCACCAGCTTCCCACATAGGAGGTCCTGGATTCAATCTCCAACCCCTGGTGCCTAAAAAAAAAATCAGTTGGTTGTAAATGTGAAGGTAGTTTTCTGAGCTCTCAGTTCTATTCCTTCAGACTGTATGTCTGTCATTGTGCTAGTAACATGCTGTTTTGATTTCTGTGGCTTTCTAATAAGTTTTAAGATTGGGAAGTGTGAATCTTCCAATGTTAGTCTTCTTTTTCAAAATGGCTTTAGTGTTTCAGGGCCATTTATCCTTCCTTCCACATAAAACTGATGATTGGCTTTTCCATTTCTGCAAAGAAGGTTGTTGGAATTTTGATTGGGATTGCATTGAATCTATAAATTGCTTTGAGTTGTATTGACCTAATGACATTTAGTCTTCTAACCCATGAACTTGGAATATCCTTCCATTTATTTAGGTCTTGTTTAATTTCTTTAAGCAATGTTTTATCGTTTTCTGGGTACATTCCTTTTAGTCCTTATTAGATGTATTACTAGATATTTGATTCTTTTAGTTGCTATTGTAAATAGAATATTTTTCCTGATTGCTCATTCCTGTTTATGGAAACTTTACTGATTTTGGGGTGTTTATCTTGTGCTCCTTGTACTTTGCTGAATTCATTTATTAGCTCTAGGAGCTTTTCTGAATATAGGATCATGTCATCTGCAAATAAGGAAAGTTTTACTTTTTCCCTTCCAATTTGGATGCCTTTTATTTATTTTTCCTGTCTAACTGCACTGGAAAGAATTTCCAGTTCAGTGTTGGATAACAGACAGTGAGCATCTTGGTCTTATTCCTGATATTAGAGGGAAAGCTTTCAGTTTTTCTCCGTTAAGTAGGATGCTAGTTGTGGGCTTTCCATATATCCCCATTTCAGGTTGAGTAAGTTTCTCTCTATCCCTGGTGTTCTATTTTATGAAGAAGTGGTGCTGGATTTTGTCAAGTGCCTTTTCTGCAATGATTGAGATACTAATATGGATTTTCCCCTCATTCTGCTAATGTGGTGTATTACATTAATTGATTTTCTTATATTGAACCAATCTTGCATACCAGGGATAAGTCCCACCTGATCGTGGTATAATTCTTTTAATATGCTCTTCGACTCATTTTGCTAGTATTTTGTTCACGATTTTTACACCTATATTCATAAAATATTGATGTGTAGATTTCCTTTCTTGTGGTAGCTTTGTCTGGTGTTGGTATGAGAGTATGAGTATGAGTGTGTATTGGCCTTATAGAATGAGTTAGCGAGTATTACCACCTTTTCAAATTTTTAGAAGAAATTGAGCAGAATTGGAGTTAAGTCTTCTTGGAATGTTTAGGAGAATTCCCCTGTGAAGTCATCTAGTTTCTGGACTTTTCTAGGTTTTAAAAAAATCATGATTACTGATTCAATCTCTTTATTAGTAATTGGTTTGTTGAGGTATTTTATCTTTTTATTGAGTCAATGAACAACATTTATGTGTTTCTAATGATTTGCCCATTTCATCTAAGTTACCTAATGTATTGGCATACAGTTGTTCCTAATATCCACTTATGGTCTTTTTTATTTCAGTGGGGTCAGTAGTAATGTCCTCTGAGTCATTTCTCATTTTTGTTATGTGTATCTTCTCTTTTATCGATTCTGCTAATCTTGGCCTTTTGACTGGAGAGTTTACTCCATTTACTTTTAATGGATTAAAGTCGCTAACTTATAATACAGGTTTTTCTTCTGACATTTTGCTATTTAGCTTTTGAGGGTCTTCTGTCCCTCACTTCCATTATGCCCTATTTATTTGCTATCTTTTGTTGTACAATATTCTCATTTCCATCTGGATAGAGTTTTCATCTCTTTTCTTTGTGGTTACCATAGGGTTAACATTTAACATCCTAAATATTTAGCAATTATGTTTGGTTTGATACCAACTTAACTTCACTAACATGCACATATATTTTTCCTATATCCCTCTGTCCCCACCATTTTTTGTACTTGTTACCACTTATATTTTTGTACATTGTATGACTGAAAACCTAGATTTATCATTATTTTTATGCCTTTGCATTTTAGTACCTGTAGGAAGTAAGAAGTGGAGTTACATACCAAACAATACAATGCAATAATACTGGCATTTTAAATTATCCAATTGGTTACCTTTACTGCAGCTCTTTATTTCTCTGTGTCCATTTGCTGGGTTCTTCTGTGCTTGCTTGTATTCTCATTTGGTGGCTCCGGGAACCAATCCTGGGAACTTCTGGAGTGGGAGAGAGGTGATTACTCTCTTGTGCCACCTCATATCCCTGTACTGCTACGTCCTCTTCTTATTTTCTCTCCTTTGTGCCTCTTGTTGGGTCATCTTGCTGTGCCACTTCTCTGCATCTGCTGGCACCCCTGAGTGGGGTGGCTTTCCCATGCAGAACGGCATTCCCATGCAGGGTGGCTCTCCTGCATGGGGCCACATTCCCATGTAGGTTGGCACTCCATGTGGGCCAGCTCGCTGCATGGGCCAGCTTGCCCTCACCAGAAGGCCCTGGGCATCGAACCCTGGACTTCCTGTATGGTAGACAGGAGCCCAATTGGTTTAGCCACATCCATTTCCCCTTCATGGTTTCTGATGAGAAATCAGCATACAATTGTATTAGGATACCTTCATATGTTACACTCTGCTTTTTTCTTGCAACTTTCAGAACTCTCTCCTTGTCCTTTGCATTTCATACTGTAATCAGTATATAATAAGGTGTATTTTTCTTCATGTTTAGTCTGTTTGGTATTCTCTGAGCTTCTTGGATTTGCATATTCATGCCTTTTGCTATGTTTGGGAAGTTCTTTGTCATTTTTTCTTTCAATATTCCTTCTGCCACTTCCTCCCTTTCATCTCCTTCTGGGACTCCCATAATGCATATATTGATGTGCTTCATGGTGTCCCATCATTGCCTTAGTTTATTTTCACTTTTAATTTTTCTTTTTTCTTTCTGCAACTCAGTCTGACTCATTTCAAATTTTTTTCTTTAAGTTCATTGATTCTTTGTTCTGCCGGCTCCATTCTGCTCTTGAAATCTTTTTGGGCATTTTTCATTTCAGCTATAGTGTTCATCTCCAATAATTCCGCCTGGTTCCCTTTAAAAATGTCTACTTTTTTTCTTAGACTCTCATATTGTTCATTCCTTGCTTTCCTGATATACTGTAGTTCTTTCTCTGTTGTTTCTTTAATCTTCTTAAGCATTTTAAAGATCATTTTAAAGTCTTTATTCAGTATGTCCATATTATCATTTCCTTTGTTGGTGTTTTCTTTATTCTAATCCTCTTCCTTTGAATGGGCTATCATTTCCTGTTTCTTTGTTTGTCTTCATCTCTTGATGCACTCTGTACACTTTAATATATTTAAATGTTCACGCTGGGATTTACTCCCTGGGATGTCAGTTTCTTGGATTTGTAACCAGCTGGTAATAAGACAGAGATTTTCATGTGCTTGAGCCTCCTGTCAGGAAGGTCTGCCCCAGGTAACTGCAGTGTGCCTGGTTTTCCCATCTCTCTGGGTCTCTGTGTTTTCCTGGGTTTTCACTTTTTAGTTGTTTTGTAATTCCCCTGTTTACAAGAGTTTGGTTGACCCTCTCTTTCCCAGGGGACAAACCCCCTTCTCCCAGGTATCTGACACAGGACCCCAGCAGGGCTTTGTTGCAGACTTTGTGTCCTTAGAGTTTTTTTATGCTCTGTTCATTGCTTTTCCTGGAGGGCAAAGACTTTCCCGATTTGGTCTTTCTGAGCCAAAACAAGGTCAGGGAGCCACATACGGTGTGTAGACCAGCTTCAAAATACCCCGGAGAGGGGATTAGGAAGGTGCCAAATGTTTCTCTATATCCCCATAGCATGTTTCTACATATCCCCAAAGCTGAGTTTTTGCCCAGCAAATCCAGCCCTTCAGCTAAAGGTCCCATGCAGCCTTGAGTAGACCCTGTGTCTCTGTCTCCACTGCCTCTACCCTGGTCCATGGTGGGTTGAAACAAAGGCTGCCCTCAGAGCTGGGACCCAACTACCTGAATTCTCTAATCAAAAGCCATCATCAGTGACTGGCCATGCTCACCGTCATTTTTGGGGAAGAGGATTTCTATACCCTTTTTTATCAGCATCAGCTATCCAGAGACTGGACACTGTGGCCTTCAGCAAGAGTGGAAGATGGGCAGTAGTAGCTGCCCCACTGACAGAGAAATATATGGTTCCTGACTGTGATTTATCAACCTCTTCCTTCTGTTCTCCCCCAGTACTGTACAGTGTTCTGCCTCTGGAGTTTCAAAACAGTTGTTTCAGACAGTTTCTACCTGTTGAATATTTTAATATTTTGGTGGAAGAACTGAGACCTGGAACATCCTTGATGTTGTCTTCTTTTTCCTTTTTTAGACAAATAAAGAATTTCAGTCTATTTCTATTGGTACAGTGAAGAAAAAAGGAGAAAACACGTGATTTTAGTTGCAGCTGATTTTTGAAAGTAACAAACCCTTTGTTGCCAAAAGTATGATAGAGAAGGATGTGATTAAAAAGTAATCAATGTGTGCTTTCTATGAAGACAAAAAAGCAGTAAATGATCATAAAAATGCTTGGAAAACAGTGTCATTTCTCACACAACACAATGACACATAATGTATCCAGTTAGCTCCATCTTGGGAGCCAGTGTGGGGGAATAGACACTGCAGGTGGGTCAATACAGAAACAGTCTTCTGTAGGCAGGAGATGGGGTGAGGTTGTATCAGAACACTTACTAGAAGGTAGGGCTACAGAATGGGAGAAAATCATTGCCAACCATATTTCTGATAGGGTTTAATATCCAGAATCTATAAAGAATTGCTACAACTCAACAATGCAAAAACAAATTATCTAATTTAAAAATGGGCAAAGGACTTGAATAGACTTTTCTCCAAAGAAGATATACAAATGGTCAATAAACAGGTGAAAAGATGCTCAATATCTTTAGTCATCAGGGGATTGCAAATCAAAATCACAGTAAGATGCCACCTCACACCCACTTGGATGACTACTTAAAAAAATAGAAAATAAGTGTTGGACAGGAAGCAGAGAAATTAGAATCCTTGTACCCCATTGGTTGAATATAAAATGGTGAAGCCACTGTGGAAAACAGTTTGGCCATTCCTTGAAAGTTGAAAATAGCATTATCATATGATCCAAGAATCCCCGTTTCTTGGTATGTACCCCCCAAAATTGAAAATGGGGACTAGACCAGATATTTGTGCATCAGTGTTTATAGTGATATAATTCACAATAGCTAAAAGTGGAACCAGCCCAAGTGTCCATCAACAGATGAACTGATAAACGTGGTGTATATACTCAGTGGAATATTATTTGGCAATTAAAAGGAAAGTTCTGAGATATGCTTCAACATGGATGAATCATGAACATATCACGTTGAGTGAAACAGGCCAGACACAGAAAGCATATATTGTTTGATTTTGCTTCTATGAAATATCTAGATAGATTATAGATTGTAGGTTCAAGGGGCTGGGGAGTAAATGGAACAGCAGTTATTGCTTAATTGGTGCAGTTTCTTTTTAGTATAATTAAAAATCTGGGGTAATGGTTACTGGTGATGGTAGACCAATATTGTGAAACTGGTTAAAATGGGAAATATTGAGTTGTATATGTTACTACAATAAAAATTTAAAAAAGAAAGTCAAGGGTACAACCTGAGAAATACATTCAAGTTCTCCCTTTCCAGGATAACCATATGCCCTGGATTGCCTAGGGAAATCCTAGTCTATGTTTGATGTCCCAGCATGACAGCTGATAGCACCTCTCCACTCTCCAGAGTGTCCCACTTTGGATATGTCATATAGTCACCCTTCTGCTATCC